>NW_024355008.1:2631732-3231732 GCF_902729225.1 Pteropus medius
GCAAGAGTAGAAAATGAAAGAGCAAGCTTGGGAAATAGAGTCAAATGAATGTAGGAAAGGATCACTGATATCGAAGACAAATCTAGAAATAAATCAGAAGGAAGAAAAGAGAAACTGAAGAATGAAAAATAATGAAAGAGAAATACAAGAACTAGCTGATAACATCAGGAGAGGAAACATAAGAATATATGGGCATTCTCGAAGGCGAGGAAAAGAAGCAGGGACTAGAAAGTATTTTCAGAAAAATAGTTCATGAGAATTTCCCAAATCTAAGGAATGAGCTGGAGCTTGGAATTCAAGAAGTTAAGAGAACACCCAATTATCTCAACCCAAAAAGTCCTTCAAGACATACTGTAGTAAAATTATCAAAAATGAATGACAAAGAATTCTCAAGGCAGCCAGGGAAAAGAAGACCCATTAGATTATCATCAGACTTCTCAGCGCAAACCTTACAAGCCAGAAAGGAGTGGAATCAAATATTCAAACTATTAAGTAAAAGGAAATACTAGCCAAGAATAATATATCCAGCTAAGCTCTCCTTTAGATACAAACGAGAAATAAAGAACTTTCCAGACATATAAAAACTAAGGGAATTCTCCATTACGGGGCCTGCACTGCAGGAAATATTGAAAGGGCTCAGCTTACCTAAAACAAAATGACAAAAAAAATACATAATTAGGAGTAGGGTGATTATCGGGCAAACAGAAGCAGAGAAGTGTAACTCTTACTAAGAACAGGGCATTATAAGCTTAAACAATAAGAAGAGAATTGCTATAGCAATATAGTAATAAACATTCAGCATACATACATAGGGACAAATTGAGATAACAATGACTGAAAAGGGGAGGATTCAAAGATCCAAATTAGCAAAGGAGAATGGAGAAAAGGCATGCGCAGAAGAAAACAGACAACTGTATCTATGTGTGTGTATATATATGTATGTATATATATGTATGAGTGTGTGTGTGTGTATATGTGTGTATGCATATATATATGTATGTATATATATATACATACATATATATATATAAACTATCCTTAACATATTCGTAACAGTAACCAAACAAGATTCAGAACTGAAGTATACAACATAAAAGAAGAAGAACCAGAAGCAAAACCCACAAAAGCCAACCAAAATAAAGAAAACAGAAACACAAGACAAGGTAGCAATGTACAAACTGAGCTATCAGAAAACAAAAGATAAAATGGCTATAAGAAGACCTCACATTTCAATAATCATCCTTAATGTAAATGGACTGAACACATTAATAAAAAGGCACAGAGTCACAGATTGGATCAAAAAACAAAACCTGGCCATATGCTGCCTCCAGGAGACACATCTCACCTCCAAAGACAAATAGAGACTCAAAGTGAAAGAGAAGAAAATGATATTTCAAGCAGATAGCATTCAGAGAAAAGCAGGAGTAGCGGTACTAATATCAGATGAAATAGACTTCAAAATACAAAAGGTAAAGAATGATACTGAGGGACACTACATAATGATAAAGAGAATCATGCACCAAGAAGACATAACATTTATTAATATCTATGTTCCCAATCAGGGAGCCCTGAAATATGTAAAGCAATTACTAACAGAACTTAAGGGAAAAACAGATCAAAACGCTGTCATAGTAGGGGACCTAAATACTCCACTGTCAGATATGGACAGATAATCCAAACAGAAAATCAATAAGGAAATAATATTCTAAATGACACATTAGACCTTCTGGACATAAATGACATTTACAGAGCCTTCCGTCTCAAAGCTGCTTATACATTCTTCTCTAGTGCACGTGGAACATTCTCAAGGATCAACCACATACTGGGACACAGAGATAGCCTCAAAAAATATAAGAGGGTTGATATCATACCAACCATATTCTATGATCATAATGCTTTGAAACTAGAGATCAACTGCAAAAGAAATCAGGAAGCACCACAAACACATGGAGATTAAACAATATACTACTGAAGAATAACGGGGCCAGAGAAGAAATAAAAAGGGAGATTAAGAGATACATAGAAACGAATAAAAATGACAGTACAACATATCAAAACTTTTGGGACACAGCAAAAGCGGTCATAAGAGGAAAGTACTTGTCATTACAGGCCTATCTCCACAAACAAGAACAAGCCCAAATAAATAACCTAACACTTCAATTTAAAAAACTAGAAAAGGAAAAACAAATGAATCCTAAAGACAGCAGAAGGAAAGAAATAATCAAAATTAAAGCAGAAATAAATGAAATTGAAAACAACAACAACAACAACAAAAATAGAAAAAATAAATGCAACAAAGAGCTGGTTCTTTGAGAAGCAAATAAAATTCACAAACCCCTGGCTAGACTCAATAAAGAAAAAAGAGATAGGACACAAACAAAATCAGAGACAAAAGAGGGGAAATTATGACAGACACCACAGAAATACAAAGGATCATACAAGAATACTATGAAAAAGTATATAACATCAAATTTAATAACCTAGAAGAAATGGACCAGTACTTAGAAAAATACAACCTTCCTAGACTGAATCAAGAACTGGAAAATCTAAATAGACCAATTGGCAGTACGGAAATTGAAACAATCATCAAAAACCTACCAAAAAGTAAAAGTCCAGGACCAGATGGCTTCACCAGTGAATTCTACCAAACATTCAAAGAAGATTTAATACCTATTCTCCTCAAACTCTTCCAAAAAACAAACAAGAGGCAATATTTCCGAATTCATTTCATGAGGCCAGTTTTACCCTGATACCTAAACCTGGTAAAGATAACACACAAAAAAAGAAAACTACAGACCAATATCTCTCATGAACACAGATGCAAAAATCCTAAATAAGTTACTAGCGAGCTGAATACAGCAACATATTACTGTATACCAGATCAAGTGGACTTCCTCTCAGAGGCACAGGAATGGTTCAACATACGTAAATTGATTAATATTATACACCACATAAAAAAATTAAAAAATAAGAATCATATGATCATGTCAATAGATGCAGAAAAATCCTTCAACAAGATACAGCATCCATTTATGATCAAAACACTTCACAAAATCAGTATAGATGGAAAGTATCTTAACATAATAAAGGCCATATATGACAAACCCTCAGCCAACATTATACTTAATGGTGAAAAACTAAAAACTTTTCCTCTAAGATCAGGAACAAGACAAGGCTGTCTACTATCCACAAGGCTGTCAACTGTCTATTGCCACTGTTATTCAGTATAACATTGGAGGTCTTGCAGTCAGGCAAGAGAAAGATATGAAAGGCATCCAAATAGGAAACGAAGAAGTCAAACTGTCACTATTTGCAGATGACATGATTCTCTATATAGAAAACCCTAAAGACTCCACAAGAACACTACTAGAAACAATAAGTAAATACAGTAAAGTCTCTGAATACAAAATCAACATTCAAAAATCCATAGTATTCCTATACTCTAATAATGAATTGTCAGAAAAAGAAGTGGAAAAAATAATTCCTTTAGCAATTGCAACAAAAAGTATAAAATACCTCGGAATAAATCTAACGAAACATGTGAAGGATCTATATAATGAAAACTGCAAGACCCTTTTAAAAGAAATCAAAGAAGATACAAAGAAATGGAAAGATATTCCGTGTTCTTGGATTGGAAGAATCAACATAGTTATAAATGACCCAAAGCATTATACAGATTTAATGCAATCCCCATCAAAATCCCATCAGCATTTTTTGAAGAAATAGATCAAAAAATCATCAGATTTCTATGGAAGCATAAAAGATCCCAAATTGCCAATATCATCATGAGAAAAAAGAACGAGGCTGGAGGCATCACTCTGCCCAACTTCAAATTATACTACAAAGTGAAAGTAATCAAAACATGGTATTGGCAACAAAACAGACACACAGACCAGAGGAACAGAATCGAGAGTCCAGAAGTAAACTCATATTTATATGGGCAAATAATTTTCAACAAAAACGCCAAAAACATACAGTGGAGGAAGGAAATCCTCTTCAATAAATGGTGCTGAGAAGACTGGAAAGCCACGTGCAAAAGAATGAACCTAGACTGTTGTCAATCATCACACATGAAAAGTAACTCAAAATGGATTAAGGACATGAATATAAGACCTGAAACAATAAATGCACAGAAGAAAGCACAGGAACTAAACTCAAGGACCTTGAATTTAAAGAGAATTTTATGAATAAATGAATGGGACTACATCAAACTAAAAAGCTTCTGCTCAGCTAAAGAAATCATCAACAAAGTAAAGAGACAACCATCCGAATGGGAAAATATATTTGCAAACAACGCCTCCGATAAGGGCTTAATATCCAAAATATATATAGAATTCATACAACTCAATAACAACAAAAAAACAAATGATCCAGTCAAAAAATGGGCAGAGGACTTGAACAGACACTTCTCCCAAGAAGACATACAAATGGCCAACAAATATATGAAAAGATGCTCAACATCACCAGTTATTAGAGAAATGCAAATCAAACCCACAATGAGATACCATCTCACACCTGTTAGAATAGCTATAATCAACAAGACAAGTAATAACAAATGTTAGAGAGGATGCGGAGAAAAAGGAACCCTCATAAATTGTTGGTGAGGCTGCAAATTGGTACGGCCACTATGGAAAACAGTATGGAGGTTCCTCAAAAAACTAAGAATTGATCTACCATATGATCCCAGCAATCCCTCTGCTGGGTATTTACCCCAAAGACTTGAAAACCCATATCCGAAAAGGTATTTGCACACCAATGCTCATAGCAGCACTATTCACAGTGACCAGGACATGGAAGCAACCCAAGTGTCCTACGATAGATGACTGGCTAAAGAAGCAGTGGTACATATATACAATGGAATATTACTCAGCCATAAAAAGAGATGAAATACTGCCATTTGCAACAACATGGATGGACCTCGAGATAATCATGCTAAGCGAAATAAACCATACTGAAAATGTTGAAAATCACATGATATCACTTATATGTGGGATATAAACCTAAAAGCAACAAATGAACAGGACAAACAGAGAGTCAGGGACATGGACAATGGACTAGTGGTTAGCAGAGTGTAGGGGGTGGGGAAGGAGGGGAGAGGTGGACAGGGTAAAGGGGGTCATATATAGGGAGATAGGAGAAGGTTGAAGTGGGTAAAGGGGGTCAAATATATGGTAGCTGAAGGAAAATGGACTTTGGGTGGTAATCACAAAATAGAATATATAGATGTCATATTATAATGCACACCTGAAAATTATATAATTGTATTAACCAATGTTACCCCATTAACTTAATAAAAATAATGATAAAAAATATTTTTTTAAAAAAACATAAAAGCCATAAATAGGAAACTCACAGCAAATATCATACTTAATGGTGAAAGGATGAAACCTTTTTTTCTAAGATCAAAAACAGGAAAAAATGTCTGCTTTTACAATTTCTATTCAACACAGTACTAGAAGTTCTGGACAGTTAGATGTAATTAAAGCCGATATCAAGAGTAAAAAGGCAAACCACAAAATATCTGCAAACCATGTGTCTGATAAGGAATTAATATTCAGAATATACAGAGAATTCCTAAAACTCAAAAACAAAAAGGAACCTACCCAATGTAATAGTGGGCAAAACTCTTGAATAGACATTTCTCCAAAGAAGACAGATATACAAATGGCCAGTAAGCACATGGAAAAATGTGCAACATCATTAATCATTAGGGAAATACATATCGAAACCACAAAAAGGAGCCAACGCTTCACACCCATTAGGATGGCTATAATGGGAAAAAAAAAAATTGGACTTTGAGTCAAAATAGCTAAGTAGGTAAATGCTGTGCTCACCTCTTTCCGAGACTACATAAAAATTATAACTAAATTACAGCACAACTACCCTTGAGAACCACCGAAAGACTAGTTGAATCAGACTCTTATAACTGAAGATATAAAGAAGCCACATCTAACTGGTAAGAGGGTCAGAGGCACCAAACGAACTGGTCCCACACCCACATGTGTCAGTTAAGAATCTGGAAGGATATCTCAGTTGTGCAGGTCTCCCCTGAGGAGTGAGGGTTCAGAGGCCCACGCCAAGTTCCTCACTCCAAGAGAACCAGTGCCGAGAAGAAGAGTCCCTATAGCATCTGGCTGTGAAGATCAGTAGGGATTATGAGTGACATGAATGGCTGCTGTAGACTCAAGTATCCTCTTAAAGGGCCCACACATCGACCTACTCACTGATGGAAAAACTCGCTCTGCACTCCGGCACTGGGCAGCAGCTCGTAAAGCACCAGGAACATATGAGGAAGAACTGAAGTGTCTGGCTTAGAGTGAGGGCTGAAAGGCCGCTATCTCCACCATTTTGTTACTTTGGTAAGTAAGCCCCCCAACACACAAAGAGCTGGCAGGCAGAGACCATCATTCCTTTTGCTGAGCCCTCTTCCACCCCAGCCTACAAGCGCAGGCAGACACCAAATCTGAGTCTCCATCAAACTCACCCCATTCTGATGATTCTCTGAGAACCCACCAAACCCAAATCACTCACAGACCCAAACCTATTTCAGTGGCTGATACAAGCAGCTGGCATTGGCCCACACTGCAGACTTCCCAAAATTCTCTGAAAGGTCCATAAACACCAAACAAGCAGCAGCTGGCCTCAATGAGCCATGTACCTCTTGCCTAGTGGCCCCCAGCCCAGCATTAGTGGCAGCCAGCCTCAGTTGATAGCCTAACCTCTCTCATGCACCTTCAAGCTCAGCATAGACAGCTACCAACCTCAGATCACTTTGTAGGTCCTATCAGGTGGCCCTAGGCTGGGCATAGGCAGCAGCTGACCTGGGACTGCACCAGAGTCCCTCCCAAGAGGCCCCAGAACCCACACATGGGTGACTGGCATCAGATCACACCAGAGCACCACTCAATTAGATCCATAAATGATACACCCAAAGACTGGCCTCAGCAGGCACCAGAGCCCTGCTACAATGAATGTCACTCCATGGAGTCAGTCCCCACACAACTGCTCATCCACTGTAGTCACAGCCAATCCTCACAGCCAGTCAGCCTGAGGGTTAATTCTACCCACTGATGTGCCAGCAGCAATCAAGACTGAAGTATAACAGGAAGACACACACAAACCACACAGGGGAGACCCCCAGTGCTCAGGTGACCAGGAAGACTGAGCCACTGAGCCCCACAGGACACATACTACATAAGGCCACCCTGCCAAGACTGGGAGATGTAGCAGATCTACCTAATAATTAGAAACAAATACAGAAAGGTGACTGAAATGAGGAGACAAAGAAACCTGTATCAAATGAAAGAACAGGACAAAACACCAGAAAAAGAACTAAACAAAATGGAGACTAACAATCTACCAGATGCAGAGTTTGAAACACTGGTTATAAGAATGCTCAAGAAACTTAGATGAACTCAGTGAGAACTTCAACAATGAGAAGTAAACATTAAAAAAGACAAAGAAACTACAAAAAAGAACCAGTCAGAAATGAAGGTTACAATAACTGAAATGAAGAATACATCGGATGGAATCAACAGCAGATTAGATGAAGCAGAGGACTGAATCAGCAATTTGAAAGATAAGGTAGCGCAAAACATTCAATCAGAACAGTAGGAAAAAGAAGAAACAAAAAAAAATGGGGATAGTTTAGGAGACTTCTGGACAATATCAAGTGTAACAACATTCACATCACAGGGATACCAGAAAAAGAGAGCAAGAAATTGAAAACCTATTTGAAAAAATAACAACTTAAAATTTCCTTATCCTGGCAAAAGAAAAAGACATACAAGCCCAGTAAGCACAGAGTGTTCCAAACAATATGAACCCATAGAGGCCCACACTAAGACAAATCATAATTAAAATGCTAACAATTAAAGACAAAAAGAAAATGTTAAAAGCAGCAAGAGAAAAAAGTTAGTTACCTACAAGGAGGCTCCCATAAGACTGTCAACTAATTTCTCAACAGAAATTTTTCAGGACAGAAGGGATTGGCACAGAATATTCAAAGTGATCAAAAACAAGAACCTACGACCAAGATCACTCTACCCAGCAAGGTTATCACTTAGTCTCTAAAGACAGATAAAGGCCTTCCCAGACAAGAAAAAGCTAAAGGAGTTCATCACTACCAAATCAGTATTACAAGAAATGGACAGGAAGAAAGAAAGAAAAAAGAAGAGAAAAGAAGAAAGAAAAGGAGAAGGAAGAGCAAGAAGAAAATCAAAAATATGAAAAATAAAATGGCAATAACTATATACCTATCGATAATTACTTTAAATGTAAATGGCTTCAATGCTCTAATCAAAAGACGTAGGATAGCCAAATGGATAAGAAAACAAGACCCAAGTGTCCACTGATAAATGATTTGACAAAGAAGATAATGGAATACTACTCAGCCATAAAAAATAATGAAATCTTACCATTTGCAAAAACATGGATGAACCTAGAGAGTATTATGCTAAGTGGAATAAGTCAGAAAGAGAAAGACAAATACCATATAATTTCATTTATATGTGGCATCTATAAAACAAAATAATTGGACAAATAAAACAGAAACATACTCATAGATACGGAGAACAATCTGATGGTTGCCAGGTGGGAGGGGGTTGAGAGGGTGGATGAAAAAGGTGATAGGATTAAGAAATACAAATTGGCAGTTACAAAATAGCCATGCAGTTGTAAAGTAGGATATATAAGTAATATTGTAATAACCATGTATAGAGTCAGGGGGTACTAGATTTGTGATCACTTTGTATATTATACAAATGTCTAACCACTATGCTGTACACCTGAAACTAATATTTTGAATGTCAACTATAAGTAAAAAATAAAAGTATTTTTTAATAATAATAATTTTTTAAATAGAAGCAAAAAAAGAAAATCTTGAAAAAAAAATAAAACAAACTATTGAATGTTGACAAAGATGCAGAGAAAGTAGAACCCTTGTGCACTGCTGGTGGCAATGCAAGATGGTGCAGCTGCTACAGAAAAGAGTATGATGGTCCCTCTAAAATTAAAAATAGAACTGCCAAACGACCCAGCAATTCCACTTTGGGGCATATACCCCAAAAAGTTGAAAGCAGGGTGTCAAGGAAATATCTGTATACCCATATTCATAGCAGCATTATTCACAATAGCTCAGATGTAGGAGCAACACAACTATAAAGTGAAATATTACTCAGCCTAAAAAGGAAAGAAATTCAGACATGTTATGACATGGATGAACCCTAGGGATAGAATGCTAAGTGAAATAAGTCAACTACAAAAAGGCAACTATTGAATGATTCTACTTATATAAGGTACTTGTAGTAGTAAAATTCATAGACATTAGAAAATATAATGGTGGTTGCTAAAGGCTGAGGGGGAAGGGGGAAATGAGGAGTTACTGTTTAATGGTTATAAAGTTTCATACTATAAGAAAAAGAGTTCTCAAGATGGATGATGATAAGGTTAGCGCAACACTATAAATGTATTTAATATCACTGAACTATACATTTAAAATGGTTAAGATGGTAAATTTTATGGTATATGTATGCATTTTACAATAAAAATACATATGCAAAAATCCTAAAAATTTATACTTAAAACTGATACATATTAGTGTATGTAAAGGGTACACCAATAAATTTGATTTTTTTAAAAAGAATAGAAAACCCGAATAGTTCATAACCAGAACCAACACAAACGATAAAAGGTATTACAAAACAAAGATTTACTCGTATTATTTACATGTCGCTGAGGCAGGAATGGATTTTTAAGAAGCAATAAAGAATGAGAAAAAGGAAATTGAGAGATTGTAAATTCATTTCCTTAAAAAAAAAAAATACTGGTCCCAAAAGGACTCAATTTCTCTCACACTTCAAGGTCCATTATGGGTTGAATTGTGCCCCCAAAAAAGATATCCTAAAGTCTTAACCCCCAGTACCCCAGAATGTTACTTTATTTAGAAATACTGTCTTCATAGAACTAATCTAATGTTAAAATCAGGTCAACAGGTTAGGCCCTAATATATTATGACTGGTGACCTTATAAAAACAGCAAATTGAACAAAAAAATAAACATACACAGAGGGATAATTAACATGAAGACACATAAGAGAACGTGTAAACACGGAAGATTACAGTGATGCATCTAAAAGCCAAGTAATGTCTGAAGAAGATAAGAGAGAGACATGGAGCAATCTTTCCCCAAAGCCTTCAGAAGAAGCATAGCCCTGCAAACACTTTGACTCACATGAAATGTGAATGGCTTCCAGCGGTCCCTAACCTTTTTTGGCACCAGGGACTGGTGCTCCTATGAGAATCTAATGCCTGATGATCTGAGGCGGAGCTGAGGAGGTGAAGAGTGGTGGCAAATACAGATGAAGCTTTGCTTACTCCCTCGCCCGCCGCTCACCTCCTACTACGTGGCCCAGTTCCTAACAGGCCACGGACCAGTACCAGTCCACTGCCCAGGGATTGGGGATCCTTGTATTAAACAATCAAATCAAGAGACAGACACTGTCAGAGCAGATGAAAAATCAAGATCTGCTATGTTCTAAATGTTTGTATCCCCCAAAACTTCATATGTTGAAATCCTAACCCACTAAGTGATAGTATTAGGAGGTGGGGCCTTTGTGAGGTAATAAGGTCATGAGCCCTCATGAATGTTCTTAGAGAAGAGGCTCTGTGAAGACACAGAAAAAAGATGGCCATTTATGAACCAGGAAGCTCTCCTCAGACACTGAATCTGCAAGGGCCGTGATCTTGGGCTTCCTAGCCTCCAGAATTATAACAAATAAATGTTTATTTAAAAGCTGCCCAGTAATAACAGTCTGTGGTATTGTTATTGCAGCCCAAAAAGACTAAGATCCAACTATATGCTCTCAACAAGAAACACACTTGGGATTCAAAGAAATACACAGGCTCAAAAGAGAATGAAAAAAGGTATGCCAGGCAAACAGCAACCACAGACAACGGCAATATTGATAACAGACAAAATAAGCTTTACAGAAAAAAAAAAATCTTAGTAGAGAGAATAGGGACATTTCATTGATAAAAGGGTAATTCATCAAGAAGATATACTAATTATAAATATACATAAATATACATTAATCGAAAACTGACAAAACAGAAGGAGAAATCAATAATTCAGCAATAGTTCAATACTTCAAAACCCCAGTCTCAGTAATGGATAAAACAACTAAACAAAACTTCAGCAAGGATACAGAGGCTTGAATAATACCATTGACCAATTCTATCTATAAAACATATATACAACACTCCACCAAAGCAAAAAAAACACATTCTTCCCAAACACATGAAATATTCTCTAAGAAAGAACGTACAATAGGCCATAAAATAAACCTCAATAAAGTTTAAACTTTTTTTCTTTTTGTCTTTATTGAAATAGAATAGACAATTAGTTGCTTGTATTTATACTGTATAATTCAATGTGGTTTTTTTTTTTTTGTCAATTATACTGGCATACAATAATATACCAGTTTCAGTTGTACAGCATATTGATCAGAGATCCACATGACTTGCAAAGTGATCGCCCCACTAAATCTAGTACCCATTTTCTCCCTTACATATTTATTCCAACATTATTAACCATCTTCCCCATGCTATACACTCTACATTTCCATGTCTATTCTGAAACTATCTATTTGTATCTCTTACTACTTTTGCCTTTTTTTCCCCAACTCCCCTCCCACCTAGCATCTCTCTAAATATTCTCTGTATCTATGAGTTTTATTTCTGCTTTTGCTGTTGTTGTTGTTAATTTTGTTCTTTAGATTCCACATGTACATGAAATCATGTGATATTTGTCTTTCCCTATCTGACCCATTTCATTCAGCACAATACGCTCTAGGTCCATCAAGGCAATATCTTTTTCCATCCCCTTCCTTTTAATCTGTTTGTGTCTTTTAATATGAAGTGAGTCTCTTGTAGGCAGCATATATAGGGATCTTGTTTTCCTTTCCATTCATCCACTCCATCTTTTATTTGGAGCACTTCATTCTTTTCCATTTGAGGTACTTGTTGATAGGAATGTAGTTGTTATCATTCTTTATTCCTGTTTTTGATAAATGTTTTTTCTTCTTAAAGAAGTCCCTCCAACATTTCCCGTAATACTGGCTTGGTGACGACAAATTCCTTTAGCTTATTTTTGTCTGGGAAGCTCTTTATCTGTCTTTCAACTCTAAATGATAGTTTTGCTGGATAAAGTATTCTTGGTTGCAGATCCTGGGTTTTCACCATGTCGAATATTTTGTGCCAAGCCCTTCTGTCCTAGTTTCTTTTGCGAAATCAGCATACATTCTTATGGGTGATCCCTTGCAGGTAACTAACTGCTTTTCTCTTGCTGCTTTTAAGATTCTCTCTTTGTATTTAAACTTTGGCATTTTAATTATGATGTGTCTTGGTGTGGGCCTTTTGGGGTTCCTGGTTTTGGGGACTCTGAGCTTCCTGAGGTTTTATGTCTATTTCTTTCACCAAGTTAAGGAAGTTTTCCATCATTATTTCTTCAAATAGCTTTTCAACTTCTTCTTCCCCCTCTTCTTTTTCAGGTACCTCTATGACATCGGTATTTTTACAATTAACTGTGTCCCATAGGCTCCTTAAATTATAATTATAGTCTTGGCTTCTTTTTTCTTGCCATTCTGATTGAGTGTCATTGGCTTTCCCATCTTCTATATGTCATCTGATCCTCTTCTTTATTCACTTTGTTTATTCCATTTAATAAACTTCTCATCACATATAATGTGTTCTTCATTTCCAACTGGTTCTCTTTTAAAATTTCCATTTCCATTTTTATGTTTTTTATCTCTTTGTTGAAGTTCTCACTAAATTTATCTATACTTCCCAAAAGTTCACTGAGCATCTTTATAACCAGTGTTTTGAACTCTGCATCTGTTAGATTGCTTGACTCCATTATCTGGATCTCTGTTCTGTTCCCTCATATGGTTTCTGCTTCTTTGTCTTCCCATTTTGGCTGCCTTTCTACGTCTATTTCTATGTACTAAGCAAAGCTCCTAAGTCTCGTGGTCTTATTAGTACAGCTTTGTGTAGTAGGTGTCCAGTGGCACAGTCCTAAGAGGGGTTCAGCTGCAGACCAAATTTAGCCCTAGCCTGTGCCCCTCCAGGGCTACCTGGTAAGATTCAGCAAGCAATCGACAGATGCTATGCTTATAGTTGCCTCAAAAGGCCATGCCTGAAACCGAGGCCAGCTGGCTCCAGTGTGAGTCTTGGCACTGCCCAGCACGGAGCACCTGACTCACTGAGGACATACCTAGATATAGCAGAGCAACCTCTGTTATCCAGTTTGATGATGTCACAACTATGGCGGCGCTGAGTCTGCGCACTAGCTGGTGGGGAGGGCTCAACAGGGAATAATGGATACCACCGGCAATTCTGTACAGAGCAAGTCTCGCCTGGGCCCTCACTCCAACAACTCAGTGTCCCCCTGTAAGTCCCTATGCAGTCAAACCATCACTGGTGCTCAGAGTGAGAAGGTCTGTCATTGCGAAAGTTCACTTGACACGGCTCCTTTAAAAGGCATCTGCAGCTGCCGGCTACCACAGCCTCTGCCCCACTCAGTCTCCTGGGACCGGGCAGCCTCACGTACTCACCCCATCTTACCTTCTACCATTGCAGGGTGATTTCTTAGATTTCTCCCTAGTTGTATGGCTTGTTTATCTAGATCTTAGGTGATTTTTCCTTGCTGTTTGCTCCTTGTTTCTGTCACAACTTTGATTTGGTTGCCACAGGATGAACAAGGCTTCATCTACGCCATTTTTTCCAACCTCATCAGGTTTAAACTTCTTTACAAGAAGTGAAATCATACAAAAAGTTCTTAGAAATTCATTTAAAAATTAACAACAGACAAGTAAGTGGCAGGGATATAATATGCAGCACAACAATAGTTCATACTATATCACATATTTGAACGTTGCTAAGAAAGTAAATCTTAAAAGTTCTCATGCCCGCAAAAAATGTGTAACTACATATGGTGATAGATGTTAACTAGACTCACTGTGGTGATCATTTCACAATATATGTACATATAAAATCATGTTGTATACCTGAAACTAATATAATAAGTCCATTACATCTCAATTTTTAAAAATTACCAACAGAAAACATATTTGAAATTTTAAAATATACAGAAATTAAATAATATGTACTTTAATAACAAATGGGTCAAGGAAATCATACCCGAAATTAGAAAATACTTTTGAGATTTAAAGAAAATCACAACACAAAAATTAATAAAATGCAGCTAATAGTGCTATGAAGAAAATCTTAAATTGCAAATGCTTATATCAGAAAAGACAGATCTCAAATCAACAACCTAACCATACACCTTAAGAAATAAAAAAAAAAAAACACAAACTATGTCCAAAACAAGCAAAACAAAGAAAATAAGATTATAGTACAAATAAACAGAATATAGAAAATAGAAAAAAATGAATGAAATCAAAAGTTTTTTTGAAAAGATCAACAAAATTAACAAATCTTTAGGTAGACTGCACACAAAAAAGACTCAAATTACTAAAATCAAGAAGGAAAGAGCAGTCATCACTAACAATACTACTAAAATGAAAAGGATTATAAAGGAATACTATAAACGAATGTATGCCATCAAATTAGATAACATATAAAATGCACAAATTTCTAGAGAAACACAAACTGCCAAAAGTGACTCATAAAAAAATAGAAAATCTAAATACAGCTATAACAAGCAAAAATTTGAATTCGTAATTTGAAGACTACACACACACACACACACACACACACACACACACACACACACACACCCCAATGCCCAGATGGCTTCACTGATGAATTTTACCAAACGTTTAAAGAATTATACCAATCCTCCAAAAACTCTTCCAGAAACAAGAGAAGAGAGATCATTTTCCAATTCATTCTACGAGGCCAGTATTGGCCTGATACCAAAGCCAGACAAAGACAACATAAGAAAACTGCAGTCAAATTTCCATTCTGAATACAAACATAATCATCCTCAACCAAACTCTAGTAAACAATTCAGTAACATATAAATAGGTTCATACATCATATTCAAATGGGATTTATCCTAGGAATGCAAAGTTGGTTTAAGATCAAAAAATCAATTTACGTAATACATTATTTTAATAAAGGATACAAATTACATGATATAACTGTAGAAAAGGCATTTGACAAACTCCAATGCACATTCATGATAAAAAGCCTGCAACAAATCAGGAACAGAAGATAACTTCCTGAACATGAAAAATGGCATGTCTTAAGTCTGTTCGACCACTATAACCAAATACCATAGACTTGGCAGCTTTTAAATAACAAGTACTGACTTCTCACAGTCTAGAGGCTGGGAAGTCCAAGATCAGGGTGCCAGCCAACATGGCTGGGTCAAAGTGAAGGCCCTCATCCAGGCTGCACACTGCCAACATCTACTCTATCCTCACATGCAAACTAGGAAGCTCTGTGGGGTCTCTTTTATAAGAGCAGTAACCCCATTCATGAGGTCTCCACGCCCATGATTTAAACACCTCCACAAGGGCCCCACCTCCAAATACCACCACACTGGGAATTAAGATTTCTACATATGAATTTTCAGGGAACACAAACATAGCAGGGCACCTATGAAAAACCTAAAGCTAATTCCATACTTAATGGTGAAAGACTGATGCTTTCCCTCTGAGAGTAGGAACAAAAAAAAAATATCCACTCTAACCACATCTATTTCACATTGTACTAGATGTTTTAGCCAGAATGATTAATCAAGGGGAAAAAATTAAAGGCATCCAGCTGGAAAGGTAAAAGTAAAATTGTCTTTCTTTGCTGAAGACATGATCTTGTATAAACAAAATTCCAAAAACTTCTAGAACTTGTAAGACTTAAACAAGGTCACTGCATATAAGGTCGACATACATAAATCAATTGAATTCCTACACCCTAGCAATGACCAGTGTGAAAATAAAAACAATTCCATTCACAACAGCATCAGAAAGAAGAGAATACTTGGAAACAAATTTGATAAAAAAAAAAAAGTCTAAGATACACTGAAAACTGCAAAACATGTTGAAAAAAATTAAAGAGAACCTTGATAAATGGAAAGATACCTCACATTCATGAATAGGAAGACCTAATATTGCTAAGATGGCAATACTCCTCAAATTAGTCTACAGATTCAACACATTCTCTATCAAATCTTTGTTGCCTTTTTTGTTAAAATTGACAACTTGATTATAAAATTCAAGTGAAAATGCAAGGAACCCCGAACAACTAAAAGAAAAAAATCTTTAAAAATATAACAAAGTTAAAAGACTTCCCAGATTTCAAAACTTACTACAAAATTCTAATAATCAAGACACAGTGGCACTGGGATAAAGAAAGACATACAGATCAATGGGATAGAACTGCAAATCCAGAAATAAACCTTTATACATAGTCAATTGATTTTCAACAAAAGTACCAAGAAAATGGGTATCTTTTCAATAAATGGTGATGAGACAACTGTATATTCACAAATGAAAATATAAATTTAAGTATCTCTCTCATACATACCAACAAACTAACAAAATGGATAAAAGACCTAAATGTAAGAACTAGAACTATAAAATTCCTAGAAGAAAACACAGGAGTAAATCATTATAACCTCAGATTAGACAATAGTTTCTTAAGTATGACAACAAAAGCATAAAAGACAAATAGGTAAGTGGGACTTCATCAAAATGAAAAAAACTTTAGTACTTCAAAAAACATCATTGAGAAAGTGAAAAGCTGAATGGAAGAAAATATTTGCAAATCATATATCTGAGAAGGACTTGTATCATTGAGAATATATAAAGGACTCTTACAACTTAACAGAAAGATAAATATAATCTTTAAATGGGCAAAGGATCTAAACAGACATATCTCCAAGACAGATATACAAATGACCAAACAGCACATGAAAAGACACTCAATGTCATTAAGAAGTTCATATCAAAATCACAACAAGACACAGTTTCATAATCACTAGGACATCTATGGACGGAAGGAAGAGAGGGAGGGTAGGAGGGAAAACAAGTATTGGTAAGGATGTGGGAAAACTGGAAACCTCATACATTGCCAGTGAGAATGTAAAATGGTAGGGTTGTTCTGGAAAACAGTTCGGCAGTTTAATTCCAATCATAGAATTCCAATTGAAATAGAATAGACAAATAGGTCTACACAAAAACTTGAATAGGAATTCTATGACAACATTATTCATAGCAGCCAAAAAGTGGAAAAAGCCCAAATGTCTATTAACTGAATGGATAAACAACAAATATCCACAATGAAATGTTATTCAACAAATAAAAAGAAAAAAAGTACTAATGCATGTGACAACATGGATAAACCTCAAAAATATATGCTCAGTGAAAGAAGCCAGATACAAAAAAGCATATATTGTATGATTTAATTCATAAGAAGTGTTCAAAAATGTTAAATCTATAGAGACAGAAAATAGATTAGTGGTTGCTTTGGGCTACAGGTCAGAATGGATAGGGGTTTTTTTTTTTTTTGGAAGTGATAAAATGTTTGGGATGGAAATGTTCTAAAATTAGATTGTGAAGTGGTTCCATAGGGTAGTGGTTAGCACATCTGCTTTACAAGCAGAAGGCCCTGGGTTCACGCCCTAGTGGAGCCACAGTCCATGGTCTACGGCCATGCCACCATGAAGAAGCCCAATGTCTGATCTCGGAAGTTAAGCAGGGTCTGGCCTGGTTAGTATTTGAATGGGAGATCACCTAGGAAGACTAGGTGCTGTAGGCATAAATAATAATAAATAATAAAAAAATAATAAAATAAAATGGTCTCTTATTTAAAAAAACAAAAAATAAAATTAGATTGTGGTGATGGTTGTGCAACTCTGTAAATGTGCTAAAATTATTATAGACAAAATGGGTTAATTTTAAAATAGTATATTACATTGCAATAAAACTTGATTTTTTTAAAAAAGACACTGAAAGTTATTGCAATCTTCAAAAATGAGATCAAACACTGAAGACAGGATTAGAGGTTCTAAAGTAATGCAAATTTAAAGGAACTTTTTCCCCTCTCTAGATTTATTTTTGTTGCTTCTACTTCCCTGATTACACAGCAGCAATTTATAAAATGTTTCAACATATAGCCTAGCAAAACTCAGTAATATATGTGACTAAAATAAAAAATTAAGTCTATTGTTAAAATAGATTTTCCAGAGATATACTAACAATATTCCTCCACATTATAATGAACTAGAGGCCCTAAATTTCCTCATCTGTGAAATAAGGCCAATACTATTTATATCTCACAGAGTTGTGAAAGTTTAATGACATAATCCAGCCTTAACCTACTCCCTGGCATATAATAAGCACCCAACAGATATTAGCTGCCATAATTATAGAGGGTATTCAAGTCCAGTCTGATATTACTCATGTACTCTGTTAATGATATACCAAAAGGAATAATTAATGGGGTAGGAAGAATAGTGACTTGATGAGAACATTATATTATCAGAGAACTAAGTACATAAGTAAATTTTATAGCTCATTGGTAGTGAAAATGAGATCAAGAGGGAAAAAAATTCTGGAGAATAGGGAAGCAAAACTGGCTCTTGCCTAAAAATATTCGATCCGCCCAAGAGAATTTTACAAATATACATACCCTTTGTAACGGGACACAAATATATGATGATTTCCCATTCCTGTTTATTGTTCTGAAAAAAAATCACTTCCTAATTCTGCCTGTTAATTTAACTCTCATAACCAACTTTCATCTAAGCAACTCATTATGTTCTATCCCGTCTCAGTTTCCAGACATTCTAACCATCTCAAACATTTCACCCACATGAATTTAGCAAGTAGAAGATTTAAAAAAAGGTTAAGAATCAAAAGCTCCAGAACCTTCAGAAAAGGTAGAGAAAAACTAGTTTAGGTACAGAGAAGTACCCTCCTAAGCTTATGCTATTAGGATTTGGTCAGGTTCTCTCTACCATACATTAGAGATTATTCAAAAAATTTTTTCACTTTCAATTTCCCCACAAATACAATGCAGAAGAATCTTCTGAACATTTTAACTTTATGAATCTGAACTAATACAATATAGCTATTAATAAACAATACAGTATTACATCAGGTACAAATTTTAAAATAATACAAAGCCCTCCAAATATAAAAAATTGTCAGAAATCACAGTGTATTATTCCGAAGCTGGCCAGCTGAGTAAACAAAACTATTGCAGAGTGGCTGCATCACTCTGACCAATAAAAAGAACCATCCATCCTCCTTAGTCAGGACTATGTCAACAATTGTTCTTTTTGTGTTTTAAAAACATGGTCATTTCAGGTACTGCTGTGCTTTTATTTCAATAATATCCACTGCTATTAAATTTTAAAATCTTTTTTTATCCTCTAACGATGTCATTAAATGAATATCATAGTGTAATGCAGACAACATGCCTGAAAAAGTCAAATGTAGTAAGCTCTGTAAGGAAAGCCAAACAATTGCCCTTCGTGCTAGGCTGATAATTTAGGGAATAACAAAATGAAAAGTATCAGAGATACCAAAGATAATGCCAGGAACATGAAAGGCAATATTAAAGGAATAATATGTTATAATAACCAGATATTGATATCCTCAAAGAACCTGTTCCCACCACCTTACAAGCATTGTTATGGGAAAATCAGACTTAAATGATATAAATTTTGAAGTGTGCAAGGTTTTTAAAATATTTCTCTCGTAATATAAAACCACCTTGTACATGTAAACCCTCAGAAAATGTTTAATTTTGTTTAATTTTGTAATTAAAAAATATAATTCCTCTACTTTAGCACTTCATCTCTCAAATAAAACTTTTGATATCATAATACTCTGTGGAGAAACCAAGTCTATAAATTGAGTTCAAGGTTATTATGAGGCTCAAAGCATAATCATTGCATCTATTGAGCTGCTCTGTTCACCTTAACAATTTATCCCTTGTATGGTAGACGGTCAGGAGGTATATAAACTTTTATGGAGTCACCAATATGTTTTTATATTTCCTACAGACAGGGGAGAATAAGACTAAGTACCTTATAAAGTACACTTACATAAATGCAAGAACTCCAATTAGGCTTCTAACTTGTGTGCTCTCCCAATAATTGTAAAATTTACCTTGCTATTGTCGTTTTTTTTATTCATGTACTACTCAAAAAGAAAATTCAAAATTCAATACTCTTTTGTAAAATAATAACCTTCTAATCATTTACTGATGTCCAACCATGAAATGCTCTTAAGTTCCTTCTGATAATTGCAATCTGAATTCCCTATATATTTAACTCCAGTATATCCGTAATTCATTAATACTATGACTATATGACCACAGTTGCTAAATAGAGCATCTATTTCACTGCAGAACACAAATGATAAATCAAGCATTATAATCAGTCTGTATATAACTCTTGTATTATCACCTAAAGCTTATCAAGACATTCCAAATGCACAAATACCAGGAGTTAAGATGACAGAATCACAGAAAGTTAGAGCTTAGAAGGAACCTTGGAGGCCACTACATTTAATCCTTAATATTTTAAAAGTTTAGGTAACTGAGACTCAAAGAGAATAAATGAATCACCCACGGTCACACTATTTATACATAGTATAAGCCCATCCTATGTTATACATACATACATATATATCTTACCTTTCTGGTGATGTCTTGGAAGTGACAGGACACCCACGAACACCTTTTTTACTTTTATGGTCTAGAGAGAGGACCTTGTTTCTTAGGTTTCTTTCCCACTGGGGAAAAAAATAAAATTTTAATAATAAATATAGCAATATGACAATAAAGAGGTACTTATATTTTCATTTTATTTAGAAATTCAAGATAAAACAGCTAAATTCATAACAGTTCACACAGGGAGAAAAATGCAATCTACAAAACTCCTGGCTCTTTTGCTATTGCAGAAATGTAAGTCTAACAAAAAAATAGTAGAAATGGATTTTAAAATTTCAAGGTAACTTTAGTCAGACAATCAACATTTTAAGATTCTAAAGCTTACATAACTATGAAAATTTTTGAAGGAAATAATAAAAAGTATTACATGCCAAGTTAAATAGTGCCTGTGATTCTTAATTAACTATATTTATAACTGGAAGGAATCACAACTGGTTCCCTATAATATGCTGTATGAAAATTTTAGGCAAGAGTCAGACATCTAACAGGTTAGATTTAATCTGATTAGAAAGTTAAAACTGATTTAATATACAGTGTGAATCTAATTATTTATCTTATTTTTCTGCATTAATTTCCTTATCTGAAAATGGATGTAATAATAGTAGCTATCTCATAAGGATGTATGATGATTATATACATAGTAAGTTGAAAACACTGTCTTCTTTGAAGAGATATTTGTATACCCATATTCACAGCAACATTGTTCACTAAAGCTAAAAGATGAAAGCAATTCAAGTGTCTCACTGACGAATGAACAAATAAACAAAATGTGGTATATATATATATACACACATATATATACACAATGAAATATTATCTGGCCTTAAAAAAGAAGGAACCTCTGACACATTATAACATGGATGAATCGATGAAGGTGAAATAACGGAAAATATATATATATTGGTGTCTGACCCCAGTTCCTGGCACAGAGCTCCTAAAACCCTTGTAATCACCGAAGCAATAAGAGTACTAACTACACAGTACACGTCAGCAACAACGTAACATTTTATTTCCATATACTTTCCATCTGCAGTTGGTTGAAACCATGGATGTGGAACCCAAGAATATGGAGGGCCAACTATATATAATTCATAATTTTTACTCAATTCAATATTCTAACATAAAATACAATATATAAAAATGCAAAGAGACAACATTTTCTTAGTATCTTTTTTCTTCCTATTAAATTGGCAACAATTTTTTTAAATAAAAAAATTGGCAACAATTTTACTGTGCGGTTATACCCAGTGCTAGTAAGTTTGTAGATAACTGGGAGACTTCACTGATGGCAATATAAATTGGTACGAATTTTCTGTGAGACAATTTTGCAATATTTACGAAAACTTAACATACAAATTCCTGTAGACCCAGCAATCACACTCAAAAATGGGCCCCTACAGATGAAAAATTATGTTCACTATAGCACTGTTTCTATTAACAAAACACTGGAAACAACAAAACTAATATCAGTGCACTAAGTAAATAAATTATGGTATGTAGTATATCTTTGGAATACTGCAAAGCCATCAAAAAATAAGAAAGGTAGATCTGGATATGTTAGAAAAAAAATTTAAGATATATTATTAACTGAAAACAGCAAAGCACAGAACATGTGCTTAAACTGATTTAATATACAGTGTGATATATGTATTTCATGATCCCTTTTGTGCAACAATCAAAAAAAAACAATATAAAAATCATATGTGGGCATCTGCATTTGTTTTTTTCTTGAAAGGAAAAAGAAACTGTTAATAGTGGTTGCCTTTAGGAAAAAGGGACCTAGAAGGATTTTTTATTTGCTTCCCTTATACCTTTGCATACAGTCCAAATTGTCTAACCTTATATAAATATTTTTTCTTTTTATGTCAATAGAAATCATCTGGTCCCATTTATTATTTCCCTTTTTTGCACATTGTATAAAAACTTCATGATTTAATAACTAAAATTTTAAATAATGTTAAAGCAACTAATATTAATGACAAATCTTTCCTCTGAGAACAAGTTATAATAAATGGTTAATTCTTCTTGTCTGTAACATAAGAACATATATATTCAAAGTTAGTTAAAGTTTATCTTAAAATGCTAGTTATGAACTGAATTTTGTCCCCTCCCCCCACCAAATTCATATTTTGAATCCTAACTGCCAAAATGACTGTATGTGGAGATAAGGCCTTTACAGAGGTAATTAAGGTTAAATGAGGTCATAATCCAACAGGACTGGTGTCCTTATAAGAACAGAAAGAAATACCAGAGATGTGGGGGCACCAAAAAAGGCCATATGAGGAAACAACAAGAAAATGGTCATCTGTAAGCCACAGAGAGAGGCCTTAAGAGAAACCAAGCCTGTACACATCTCGATCTTGGACTTCCAGCTTCCAGAATTGTGAGAAAATAAATTTTTGTTGTTTAAGCCACCTAGTCAGTGGTATTTTGTTATGTTAGCCTAGCAGACTAATATAGCATCAAATGGATAAACTGGAAAATCTGAGAAAAATTGTCTTTAAAAAACTGACCATGACTTATGCCAGGGAAGAGAAAAAATACTTAAAAAGTGCTATCTTAAGCCTTATTCATGAGATCTCTATAATAATGCTTAATAGGGATAAAATTAAAGTCCAGATTTATAATCAGAATATCTTTTGAAAAACAGCTGTGCTACAGTGTTACCCTCTAAGATATGCCTTCTCAAATTCACAAAAAAAAAGAATGAGCATGTGATTCTAAGAAGCTTGATATTCTCATAAATTTAAAATACAATTTATTTTACAACAATGAGATTTCTATGTCACGACGAAAACAAGAATGTATAAGGTATGCTCTGATGTAAACTGAAGAAGACCCTAACCTCAGAGCATCAGTTCAACATATGCCAGAAATAAGCTAATTTAAAATCTGCAAATAAGTAATACAAGAAAATCTACAAAAGAACGCATAAGAAAATAAAAATTCAGTTTTACTAAAATATTTTAAACACACCAAATAACACTGTATACTTAAAGAAATTAGTTTTTATTTACCCCCTGCAAAGAGAGATCCCACCGTTCAGAGCTTCTGAGTTTGGACAGTGATGATTTTACACAAACATCATCTGGTTTTACATTTAACATCTTTGTTATCTGAAACCAGAATGAGAAAATAATCAGTTTTATTGAAATATAAATAAGAGCTGAATCAGCTAACAGAACCATTATATTATCTGCATTAATATTTTGCTATTAGCTTTAAAGAGTTTTAAATACAGTGCTTAATTTATAGGCAGTTAAGTATAATTTTATTAAAAAAGAAACATCTCATTCAGTATAAAGATAGATAAATGAAGAATCACAATAGCTTCACAACTATTCTCTTACCTATAGTCTCTTCCCCTTCTAATTTTTCAAATGCTATCCCTAGGGTTCTCTAATATACAAATCTAATTATGGCTATCATACTTAAAATGTAACAATAGCACCCACACTTAGAGACAAAACTGTTATCAATCTAAGCTCTTTCACATCACCCACATGCCACAAACTCTATATCCCAACCACATCAAGTTTATTCAGCCTTCTTCAAACATGTCAAATTACTTTAGATCTCTAGACCTTTCTATATACTGTTTCCTCAATCTAGAATGCCCTTCCCTCTTCTCCTTGTGAAATATTTCAGATTCTGCTCAAATTTATTCTCTTACCCACATAACCGTCACTTCCACACCAAGGCATTCCTTTCTCTGGGTATTAGTACTTGGTACATTTATATCACATTATTTATATTACACATAGCACACTATAACTGTCTATATATCTATCTTCATCTCCAGGCTGTGGAGGTCCTTAAAGAGAAGGCCCTGACTTAGTCACCTTTATATTGCTTGTTATATGTTGAATGAACAAATGAATGAATCTATATGCATCATAGTCACAGTTTGAAATCATTAGTTTCAAACTTAAATATCTTAACTTTCATATTGAAAGTTATAAATGATGGTTAAGCATCAAGTTCGGCCTACAAAATATAATATATAATAAGCACTGTTTCAACTACAACCAGTAACAATCCATAAACTGATTTCAATGAAAGTGAAACAGAAATCAGAAGGATAAAATAAATTAGAAAAAAGTGTATCTCGACTCTTTTACTTCACTACCCACCTCTGAGTTAATCCTCCTGGGCATCAATAACTTACTAATTATTTATACTTAATCTATATAAAAAGATACCTCTTTAGAATTCTTCATCTGCAAAAGACAATGTTATCTCTAAATCAATTGTTTCCTTCTATTTTTAATTAGGGAACAATAGTTGCTTTTTCAGAAGATAAGGCAAGGGCTTCTGGCTGTTCACACCCATAAATCCTTTGTGAATAGGTTTTTTAGCCTACACTGGATAATATGGCATATTGTATTTTCCAAAGATGGCCACACCAATAATCCACATCCCATATGCTCTTTTTACAAGGTAACAGTGACAGTGCTCCAACATCAGGAGTGGTTTATGCTCCTTCCCTTGAATCTGGGCCTGTGACTTCCAAAACTAGATTATAAAAAGTAATTATAGCTTCTGCCTATCTCTCACATCCTTGAGTGTTCTTCCCTCCTCCCTCCCTCTTTTTTCTTTCTCCGTCCTTCAGCACTATGGAGGAGAGACTGTTTCGTAACATGAGTGCTGTCTGACCGAAGGGTGGACTGGCCCAGAAAGACTGCTTACTGCAAACTCCCCCTTAAAGACTGTCTCTGATCATTAATCAATGTTCATTCTGACTGAATCAGCATCCCTCCCCTGCCTCCAGCTACATGATGGTTCTTGGAACAGGCTGTTGTCCTGACCTGGTCAAGCATGAAAAGCAATTTCTCATACCTGGAAGCCTTCACATACTAGTACCCATGACTATTCCCCTCTTTGATCCTATATAATTCTTTGGCACCTGTCAACTGGCTCAGGAAATCTACTTCACCTTGCAGCTGCCCAAGATGTGCCTCCCATTTAAGTTTCCCTTAATAAACTCTGCTGATTGCCAGATTGGAGTGGCCAACCTCTTTCTTCAGTCTTTTCCTGCCTTCTGCTTACAGAAGTAGATTTTCATTCTTAGGAGTTTTCCATGGGTCTGCATGTATTAACAGGAACACACACACACCTCGGAAGCCCAGAGGCAAAGGGTAAAAAAATCTTGGCTACTCTGAAGCCATTATGGTAGAAAGATCACTCAGGAGGGCTAAAAAGATTGCCACCAAGACATCTGAGTCTTCCCAGCACAGGTATCAAGCTAAGTGAGTGAGTCTTTAAGATGATTCTAAACCCCTGCCTCCAAGCCAACTTGGCTAACTTCGAGTGGAACAAAAAAAGGCTATCTCTAATTGAACCCAGCAGAAATTCCAGATTCATGAGCAAAATAACTTTAAAACATTAAGTTTGGAGTAAATTTGTTATATGGCCATCGTAATAACCTAAAAAGAGATCAAGCTCAAATCTGCAGGACATCAACTGAGATTTAGTAAGAGTTGGGTACAAGTGTCAAGTATTATGTAAAATGAGTATCTTATAAAAGAACGTTGATGTCCCCTGTGAAAGATTTTATATTCTTTTTTTTCACATTAACCAATTTTTATCTTTTTACCTATGAGTGGCTTAGACTCAATGTCAATGAATCATTTACTTTAACAAATATTCATGTATACTTCCACTAGTATGGACATAAAATATAATCTACCCTGTTTTCAAACTTCCCCCAAAGTATAGACACATGACATCTGGATAGTAATTAAAACTCTAAACCTGCATAAAAACCTTGAAAATGTTCACGTACTCTTACTTAGCAATTCTACTTTTAGAAATTTATCCTACAGAAATAAAATCAAAGTACATACATACAAATATTTATGAACAAGGTTACAAAAACTAGAAACAATGATAATAAAAGAATAATTAAAGAAAATCATGGTAAAACAAAACAATGATATTATACAGTTGTTATTAAATAAAATGTTCCAGAATAATTAACAACTTAAAAAATTATTTTCAATATTAGAAAATATGTATGTACAGAATGACCTCTTCCATAATGCAAAAAAAATCACATATTGAAAAATACATGGAAAGAAATATACAAAAATGTTTAACAGTGATTATCTCTGAATACTGAGATAATTTCATTTTTGTGTTTTCCTATGTTTCCAAATGTTTTATTTTTTTTAATAGGAATACCATGCAATTATTAAAGGCAAGAAAAAATAAACATTTAACCCAATTCCTATTTAGAAAAATATGTTGTAGCTCACTGCCAGCTTAATTTCATTTTACATAAACACACTCTTTAAGGCTGAAGCGAATCTGACTGGTTTCAATGTGAAAATAAAATATAAAAACTGTTCTTGGAGTTATTTCTAAACAGAACTTGTCTCTAATCTTACTGGAACAGAAATGTATATGACGATCAGTATTTAATAATTTTTTTCGTGTGGTAAATTTCTCAGCACGGAACAACACAAAAGTAGAACATCTAGGATTTAACATTTTCAGCAATCAAGAATTACTGTATTTTGTAAATGGAAATGCCACTACTAAAAACAGAATGTTAAATAGAATGACGTCATCTGTTTCCAAAGACTATCAATATACTAGAGAAATGTGAAAATAATAATAAAAGTGAGATACTTCATGGCAAACTTTGGGGGTAAGGTTCGGACTGCAAATCGCGTTATTTTGGGGTAAACGCTGCAGCCGCAAGCACTGCCGGTGAGTATTCGCAGGGCAAACATGAAATGGGTTAAAGCTCCAAAAAATCTCTGCTTTAGCTTCCTGGTCAATAAATTATAGATCTAAATCTCTCACTCTAATATTGTATTAGAGTGGCAAGCAGATTTCAGGTAAAACTAACTACTGTCAATTTTTCCTACTCATTTTTTTCTAAATGATTATATTATCAAAAATAATGTAAGTCTTTTTTGCAACAATCTGATATCTTCCTAGACAAATTTTAATTATGGTCTCAACTGTGTATACAAGCAACAAAGATTCTAAGCTATTAATTCTACAAATCCTATATTATAACTCCATTACAAGAATCAGAACGGATGCCTAATCCATTTTTTAAGTATTTTTTAATAGTCTCTTAATACTTTAGAAATTAAAATTTAATCTGTTCAGGCAAAAATGGGTTATAAATCACTTTCCCTTCAAGTTATACTTAAATACATTGATAGCACTCTAATAACTTCCAAAAAACAAAGCTTAAGAACATTTGTTTTATTTATTAATGTTACATGTGATATAATACTAAACAAGCCATTTAGCAAATCAATTCACGTTGTTACTTTGAGGTTCATTACAGTATTCCCTCAAAAAGAGAATGCTATCAAAAGCAGATAACCCAGGGGAAAAAAATATATGCTGGATTCTATTGACAAGTTATATATTGCTAACACATACTCTTTTTATTTCCCATGTAAATTTGTTTTTTTTTTATTAAATTTATTGGGGTGACATTGGTTAATAAAATCATATAGGTTTCAAGTGTAGGATTCAATAATATGTCATATGTATATTGCATTATGCATTCACCACCCAAAATTAGATTTCATTCCGTCACCATACATTTGACCCCCTCTACCCATACCTACCCCCCCTTCCCCTCTCTCTGGTAACCATTAAACTACTGTCCGTATCCATTAGTCTCTGCTTGTTTGTCATAACATATACTCTTTAAACTTTTCAGGCTAAAATGATCTTTGCCATGTTCTTAATACAAAACTTCAGAATCTCAATCACTTACTTGTTCAGATACTACATAGATATAAAGCTATTATTTAAAGAAAATTGGGGGTCTGCCCATAGATATGGCTATGACTTACCGAAGAAGAATAAAACTCTTGTTTTCAGTTTTCAAAATAAAGTACCATCCTCCCCATGTATAAATCCAAAGACTATAGATCTCCCCATTAGCAAAATTCAAAGTATTCAAACTCTTTGTCTACATCTATCTGAGAGATCACCCTTGAATTAATCTACACTCAGCTTCCATCAAAAAGCCAGGAATAATTTAGTAGATAATAATGTTCCAAAGATTAAGCTACAAGGATATATGCAGCACTGTTTTTAATTTTTTTTAATTGAAAACTCAAAATTATAATAATAGGATATTGGTTAAATTAATTGTGACACACCCATATAATGGAATATAATGTAGTCATTAAAAATGTTTACCACTGCTTCCCTGGTACTTATGTCTATCTAGTATAGTGTCTAATACATGTTAGGTATCTGATAAATATCTACTGAGCAATACTTTAAATCTGATTTCAGAAAATGATGTTCACAGTATATAGTTAAGTAGAAAAAGCAAATTATAAAACAGAATTTTGTGGTTTTCTATTTTTTAATACTTAAATATTTGTTTATTATAGATGTATAGACAAACTGGAAGAACATACACGAAAGTATTGCTTTTAGTTGTATCTGGGTAGTCTTCTTTTTGCTCTAATCAATTTTCTAATTTCTCTACAACAAACTAGTTTTGCTTTAGAAATATTTTTCAAATACTTTAAACTCAAAATGTTGTCAGTATCTTGTCCCTATATCCATCAAAGCTCTAAATCTTTCAGTAATTTATTTCCTTAGCTATCCTAGAAAAAAGCTATAATATAAACTACTAACAAGAATATGCTAATTTTCTAAGAAATGCTAGAGTTTTAAAATGCAGTAGTACGTCTTTACTTGTATTTTATTGTCAAACAATTAAGTAAGCAAACTGTATATAATGAAATAAAATAAATAAATAAAAATAAGGAAAGAGAGAAAGCTAGAACAAGCCCCGTGGTGTTGGATTAGAATCAAAAGTATCAGTACTGAACTCATGGCTTTTTATAGATGTACAGAGAAGTAGATAGAGAAATAAATATAGAGATGTGTATATGTGTATAGGTTAGCATGCTTATATTTTTCTAGTCCTGTCTTATTGAAAGAGCCTAGATACAATGACACCCAGCAGCAATGAACACACCTAACACTCAGACCTGAGTTTCCAAATACCATCTTCAATAAAAAGAACCAGGGCTCCTTAAAAGTACCTTGTAGTATCAGAAAGTAAGGAATGCTCAAAAAAAGAGCATGTCAAAAGGGCACAGAAGCCAATCTGAAAGATCTCCAAATGCCAAAGCTGGAAAACTTTGATTAACAAAAGCAATAACAATAGTAATACATTACAATCCAGAGAATAAAATAAATACCTATGAATCTATACTGATACAAGTAAATAATTGAATGAATAAATAAATAACAGGGGAAGAGGGACAGCTCTCCATTACAGAAGAATTTTAATTAATAAATATAAAAGGTATGAGTAAAATTAAAAATTACCAATAGGATATCATGTATATAATTGTTACAGACAAGATCCACTGCAAGATGCTAAAACAGTAGTTGAAAGTTGAGAAGAGATAGTATATTTGCATAGATTCAAACTATCTCTCCCAAAATATCTATTTATTACAAAGGGAAGGAGAAACTGTACAATATAGTAACGAGGCAGACACCATCTTCAACAGGTGACGAAGACTGACAACATCAGTAATAAGACACATGATCATCATGTACCCACTGATAAGATACATTGGGATTGGTATATCGCTTCTGTTGTATTCTTCCCCAAAAGTTACAACCTTAATCTAATCATAAGAAATCTGAGACAAGATATCTAACAAAACACTGACCAGTAAGTACTCTTTAAAAGTGTTATGGTTATGAAAGAAAAAACACTGAAGAACTGTCATTGCAGCAAATCAAGACATGACAACTAAATGCAATGTGGGATCCTGGATTGGATTCTGGAACAGGAAAATGACATTAGTAGAAAAACTGAAGGAATCCAAATAATGTCTATAGTTTAGTTTAAAGTATTACACCAATGTTAATTTCTTAATTTTGATCATTGTATTAAGCTTATGTAAGATATTAATATTGGGGGATCCTAAATGAAGGGTAGACAGGAACTCTGTATTATTCCTATAACTTTCTGTAAATCTAAAGTTACTTGAAAAAAAAACTTAAAAAATACTGTAGTACATCTAAAAATAAGAAAGAGAAATGTATTTACTCAATATTATAAATTTCTAATGGTGGAATTTCAGGTTAAATTTCATGAAGCAATAGCCTAAGGCAGAACATTTCACTTCGCTGGAGGTATTAAGTAGTAGTCAGTATATGTGTATTTAAAACTGGGTATGGTAGCAATGTTAAGATTTTCTTTTTTACCTGCCTCATTTACCCCACTTAACCTAATCTAGAATTTTATATAAAGGAACCACATCCCACAAATGTGAAGAAAGCCAAGGTACAGAGTACCCAAAGTCATGCTCTCTGTGTGGACTTACAAGGCATTCTTTATTCCCTTTTATAGCTCTCCTGTATGATTTCTTCTCCCTCCTTGTTCTATGAAATGTACCAAATTAAAGTTCTCAGTGACAAAGTCCTCTGTGCATAACTTATAATGCTTCAGAGAAAAGTTATCTAATAAACTATTATAAATCAAGGTACTACTGCATTTAAATCACAAAATTCTAGAGGGAAAAAAAGACTTTCTAAAAACCGATTAATTTTTTGAAACACTTCCTAAATAGGTAGAAACTTCACATTTTGCTTGTTTTGCTACTCTTGGCTTATAGAGAAGAAATAAATAAAGGAAAAACAAGAGGTTTAAAAGAACATATTCCAAATAGTAATCGTCAGCACGTGACTTGAGTGTAAGTCTTCTACAGTATTATAATGAATGAGCATGAGGTGCTCTAATTTATTCAGTCATCGAAGACTGAATATTTTTTATAAAATCTACAATGAGGCCTAGATAGTATACTTGTACATCTTATAATGATTTAAACAAGGCTGATGCCAGAAAGGGTTTCCTGGTTAACCCTCAGTTAATTAGGATACACACTATGCCCCAAAAAACACCAATTAGTTATGGTTTTACAGTATTTTCTTTAAAATGTTATTAAAAAGACAAACAGCAAAATACTTTCATTATAAGTAACTCTAAAGATAATGAATAGGTTAAAAAAAAATTAATGCATACCTTATGTAACTCAGAAGATGACTTTTTTCTTTTTCCTTCCGTGACAATTTCTACAAAGACATGGTAAAAATTATCATTTAATAACTAAATGAGATAAACGATGTCATAAAATAAATCCTTTCACAGCCATCTTTGTTTTACACTAACTTATTAGATTTATAATTTACATTAATAGATTTTACAGAACCTGACAGACTAAAAACATAAAGATCAAAAACTAATAAGAATAGCAGATTCTCACAAAATGTCTCCATTAACCAAAATATGTATGATGACATAGAAGAAAAGAAAACTTGGCTCTAAAAACTAAATAAGAATTTTCCTGGCAAAAGCCCTAGCATCTAACAGGTATTCAATAAATGTTAGTTGAACTGTATGACCAGATAACTTCTCAATACTTATGATATAGGGGGCGGGGAGGTGGAGCAGAAGTTGAGAGAAACATTTTTAGTTCCACTACATAGCTAAGCATCTACGCAACTGGGAACAGCTTAAGTCTTTCCTCACCAACACTGTTCAGACTTTCTATAGATTTTTCTTTTACGATTCATTCATTCAATCAACAAATATTTATTGAATGCCTATCATGTGCCTGACACTATGCTAGGCATTGAATACAGTGCAGTGAGCAATTTAAACACAGTCTCAGGGTTCCTGGAACTTAAAATTTATTGGAATATATCACAGATTTCATAATAAAAGTGGTAATGACCCACACATATGTGGTCATCTATTTATGACAAACACACCACTGTAATTCAGTGGGAAAGGAACAGTCTTTTCAATAAGCAATGCTGAAGCAATTTGATAACGAAGTGGGAAAATAAACAAACCTAACCTCTACTTCACGCTATACACAAAAATTAATTTTAAATGGATCATAAATTTATGTCAAAGAGAAAACAAATAAAGCTTCTAGAATAAAATGGAGGGGATTATCTTCACGACCTTGGGGTAGGCAAAGATTTTTCAAACATTAGTATTAACCATAAAGAAGAAGATTAATAAACTCAACTTCATTAAAATTAAGAACTTCTGTTGATCAAACCTCATTATAAAGAAAGAAGGCAAGCCACAGACTGAAAGACTATTTATAATACATATATCTACATACAGCACGGTTACTATAATTAATACTATATAGTTCGTACATCTGTCAAAGGATTCATAACCAGAATGTACAAAGAACTCCTACAAAGCAAAAGCAAGACAATCCAACCTTCAAAATGGACAAAAGCCTTGAATAGGTAGTACCCAGGGAGGGAAGGAATGTTGACTAGGACAGGATACAAGTAAGCCTTCTGAGATGCTGGAAAAGTTCTTTATCTTGATCTGGGGTGATGGCTATTCAGTTGTATATATTCAAGTATAGAAAGTCAGTAAAACTAAATATTAAAGATATGTATACTGTGCTATATGTAAAACCTCAACTTAAAAATAAAACTTTTTAAATAACAATTAATTTGAATAAATGGACTATAGTTCATCCAGAAACCTATATAGCTGAAATAATTTTTAAGCTCATAATACATAGCATTAATTTCACTATACTCATTTCTTAAAGCAAACACTGATACTAGGTTTGTTTTGGAGCATTTTAATAAACAAATGATGTGCCTCTACTTGTGATTATCTGGTATAGCACAGTGCTCAAGAGTACAGATTTTTTTTAATTGAAGAAATGATTTAATTTTAATTTTTTTTAATTTTTAAAAAAAATTTTTTCTTTTTTTCTTTTTTTTAGGGGAGGGAAAAAAGAAAAAAAAAATGAAAAAAATTTTTTTTAATTTTTAATTTTTAAACAATTTTTAAAATTAAATCAAGAGTACAGATTTTAAAGCCAGACAATCTAAATTTATATCTTGCTTATTAGTTATCACTTCTCTGAGATTCGGTTTCTCATTTTTAAAACAGGGCAGAATATCCAACTTTTCAATTGTTAAGGTTAAAGTGAGACAGTCTATATTAAAGTATTTAGCAGTATGTCTGTCAAATAGTGCAAAATAAAGGTATTACAATATTTTATATTAAAATATCCCCCTTTAAGAGAGCTTGGTACTCTATATTATAGTATTAGCACATAGGAAAATCTCTATTCTCATTCTAAATATATGAGTCAAAGTATTTGACTTTTTCCCAAATAGCTTGTAGAATCATTCATTCACTTATTCATTCCATAAACATTTACTTAGGATAATTACCATTGCTAGGTCCTATGCAAAGCTTATTTTATTTAATCCTTACAAAAACCTCATGAGATCAGTAAAGGTATTATCTCTATTTTATAGATGAAGAATTTACATTTGAAGAATCCAAATAACTTGCCCAAAGTCACCATATTGATCCATCACTGGTCTGACTCCAGAGGTGGTATCCTTAACCAGTATGCTCTAGGTATGCTAGATGCTATGGGGATTAAAGATGAATAAGATAGTCTCTGTCAGAGTTAATAGTAAAACAACATAGATTAAACAATTCAGCAAGTTACAATATATGATGGCATCTGATAAACATCATGTAAGAGGTGCAAAAACTAATGGAAATGCAGAAATAGGTATAATTTGAGTTAAGAGAGAGTTCTTGGAAAGACATAATTGAACTGGGCTTTGAGGTAAGTTCTAGATGAGTAAGTTTTAGATAGACAGTTAGGATGAAGCAGCCCACATTAACGAGCCTCCTACATTACTGAAGACTCACATTAGTTATCCATCTGGGATAACTAGATCTTTGGAGCTACACAATCCTATCCATAACTTATTTCCTGTGTTACCATGTCCATCTAATCTACTTTCCAATCCTCTGCCAACAAGCCTGGGAATTACATTCACCACCCTAGATGCCAATCCCTACAGCTGATTACCTTGCTTCTCTCATCTCTTATGGAAACTCTACCCTTTCATCTACATTTTTTCATTTCTTTGCTAGCCCACTATATTCCCTTCCAGAGTCAATACAATTTCCTTAAATTCTGAATCTTTTCCTTGAACATTTCCTCTACCTTAGTTTAACTGAATTCTAGCTTTTTAGACTACAGTATTTTTTATAAAAAGATTTTCTCAAGAAGAATCTTCTCCCACTTAAAAAAAAACCAGGACTAGGGATTAACAATCTCCTCCCCTAACTACCACTTCCAATTAATATTCTATCTTTACTGCAATAATTTCTCTTCTAAAATACCCATAAATTGGATATATGACCTTACCCATTGATCACCACTGACCCAAGACCTTCCCTAATATTCCTAGAATATTCTGACACTCAATTCATAGTTTGTCTATCACTAAAATCTACCATCATTCTAAACCTCTAAAACTTCCATTAATCTACTCACTCAGTAGAAAGGACTCACCTTAATGCACTCCAACAAATTTCCTCCACATATTCTCATTTCAAAAACACACATTCGTGAATGGATTTAAGGAACAGCACTGCATTTCTCAAGTTCTCAAATGTGAATCTTTCAATCTACAACATACTATCCTTTGGTCCTTCCATTTCCTCACTCACATTGAACACATTTTTTGCCCGCACATCTTGTCATATCCTTTAACCCTAACTAAATTTACTTATTTTTCTTTCAAATTCTTCTTCTGGACTTCTTAGCACTGCTGAGGTCACATAATTGTTGTAACTACAGCTACTACTACTACAAACTCACACTTGTTTTAAGACTTTCAAAATTACTTAATAGTTCTTATATTCATACCTAATCGACCTCCTACTCTATTTTGAGCTCCCAGTACCATTTGAAAGTCTCTTTCTCAAAAGATGATCTTCCCTCCTATTTCACTTAGAAGCCATAATTGCAATGTCCTTAACTTTTCGAAATTTGTATCTTTATCCCTCTTCCCTCCTTTCTGCATGTCTCAACTGTCCCTTGATTACTCTCCCATTTCTTCTGGATCCTCGTCCCATCAATTATCTCCTACCTGATAACTTTCTCTCTCCACTGATCCCTTTCCCACTCCCTACAAACCTGATTTGCCTTTTATTATCTTTAAAAAGAAAGAAAGAAAGAAAAAACTTCCTTTCTACATAATTTCCCACTCTAGCTTGTTCCGGAAATCTCCTTTCTTTCACATTTCATTTTTCCTGTTTCCTTACAACCACTCATTTGTTCAACATCTTGAAATCTGACTTTTGTCCCTACTGCTCTATATCTAAACCAGTGGCAACTGAGTTTAACTCACTGATTTACATTGCTTTTCACTCTCCTACCTTGCTTCTCAAACCTATCGCATTCTTAATCTGCCTAACTGCTTACCAATATCTCTTCATCCTTACTTTGAAATTAAATGTATGTGATTCAAAACTTTTCTCACTCTAAACTACTTCTGTAATTCCATTCATTCCAATGGCTTCAGCTAACATCTCTGTAAATAATGTAATTTTATCATGATTAATTAGATTCTCATTTCAAACTTTGATTATGGTTTATTATACTTACGATGCAAAATATGCAGAGATCCCATGGGCCTACAGGCAAATGAAAGGTGTATCATCAGGGGATACTAGATTCTCAAGATGAAATTAGGCGAGGAAGGGAAGTTTCAAAATGAAGCAAGCTTGAAAAACACTGCATGCTCAGTCACTCTTTTGGAGAGGCACAGTGTACAAGAGCATAGCAAAGGCTCTGAAAAATCCTGCAGTAAATAAAATTTTCTGGTAACTACAGTTGTTACACGTAATTGCCCATGGAATCTCCTTTTTTCCAAGTAGGCTCACTAATGTACTGTGACAGTAAAAAATTAAAATTTGTAATCAGAATTTTGTAACCAGATCCTGGCTCTTCTTATTTGCTATTGCTAACAGCTGCTTACCCTCCCTAAATCCCAGTTTCCTCATCTGTAAATCAGAAACAACTACCTCAAAAGGCTTTTGAAAGCATTAAAGTTTGTAAAATTCTTAGCACACTGCTTAGTACCTAAGTACTCAGAAAATATATATGTACATTTAACTCAAACGAGAGTGAACACAGATCTTGAAGAATGTTGCCAGAAGCAACCAGTTGAAACCTGAAATTTACTTGAACGTTCCTGTTTTAATTCAAAAACTCATTTGAAAATTGTGATCTATGACTCCAAATACGTTATACTTTTGTTGCTGTTAAATTTTTCTAATGGTTATTCTCCCTTGAATGACCCATGCAATCAATTATTTCATTCGACTCTTAGTGGATCTGTCTCTGGTACCAATAATTTTTTTATGTGTCTCCATCTAATTTACTGCTTTTGATATGCTATGAACTAGGAAAAAAGATAATCATGCTTATAAATAATTTTAAAATAGTCGATATACTCTGAAAAAGGGCTTGAGAAACTTCTTGTAAGTGAATTTTAGAATATAGACTTTGTGACTTCTCTCATTGCTTAGAAATGTTCTGTGCTAAATTCCTGATTCATGGCCCCATTCCAGAAAAGCAGGGTAATCAGAGGTTTTCTGGTTCTACTTAAGGAATTTTTTATTTTAACACAGTAATTGATTTAAGCCAATAAATTTTCAAAAAAAAAAATTTGAGAAAAATGGCATTGTTACATATTTTCAAATTGTTTTAATGTCTGGCTTAATAAGACAGTTGACTTCCCCTATCAGCTTTTGCATTCAATTTGTTGTGATACATGTCATATAGCCCCTGAAAAACTCTATTGCACATATGTAGGCTAATAAGAGGGAAAAGCAAACAATGTCTTAAAACATTATGAAAATAGTTCTGACCTCACAGATCCAAAAGGGTCTTAGGGAATCCAGAGGTCCCCAGAACACCTTAAGAACCAGTGCTCAAAGCAGATACAGCCATGCTGGAAGCCATCCCACTTGCAGTTATCAGTTATGTGAAACCATAAATACTTAGTGTTTAGCTTAAACCAGCTGGAACTGGGTTTCTGCTACTTGCAACTAAATGAGTTCTGAGCAAAACACCCAGTGTAACCCTTCAGAGTTCTTCCTTGTTTAAGAGAAAGTTTAGGGAAACCTTGTGCATAAAGGAAACTTTGAAACTTGTCTCTTTTTTCCTACTGCTATCCTTTCTTCTACCTCTAACATAGAATTATTCGTGTTTTATTAATCAAATTCCTTTCTTTGGGTACTTATGAAATTCTGATGACCATAAATGTCACTTCCAGACATATGAGTTCCAGTTAGCAACTACTAATAAAATGGCAACTGCAAGCGTATAACTGGCATACAGAATCCAGAATTCCTTGAAATGTGAATAATCCTTTGTTTTATTTCCAGGAATTGATGTGGAAAAAAATTAAATATACACTATTAAGAAAAGAATCATTCTTAAAAATTAATGTTCCATCTCTTAAAACCAGATGAATACTGGAGAATAGCTATGTAATATTAGATTTGAGAATGGTTTTTAATTATATGTTAACAATTACCTTTCAGAAAGAACAGCTCCAAAAATATAAGTCATCAGAAAAAAAAATTCCTCTCCAGAGGAGTAACTAACACAAATATCAGTGTCTTTTAAGAATTAACAAGAAAAACTTGCTGACTGAGAGGAGCGCTACCTCATATTCTACAACTTCACTTTGGTGTCTCCCAGATGTATTACCCAAGACTAAAGATAGTCATTTAAAGCGCAAAGCAATCTCAAAAACAAAAACATGTTGAGGGGAAAAAAAATATGCTGAGAATAAAAACACAATGAAGGAACGGCTTTAAATCCTTTGTTCGACTTTTTAATCCCTTTTCGAAGGAGGAGGAGGAGGCTGGGAAGGAAAAGGTTATTAAGCGGGCCAGTTCAGAAGGAGACGTGTTGCAGCATTTATCCGACGAATGAAGTGTCAATTAGCGAGACCTGACTTTCCATCTTTGCAGCCGCTCTACCTGCCGGGGGGGTAGGGGGGAGGGTAGTAAATAAGAGGCGAAGTCGACACTAAAGAAATAGAGAAAGTGGGATCAGCAGCTGAGAAGCTGGAAAAGAAACTGGAACATTGGCGAAATTACGAGGAAGGCGTGGCAGGAGAGCCGCAAGCCAAGCGGTTAAGATCCGTGGGCCGATAAAACTCTGCAGGGTGTTCGCAGGAAGAGAAAAAAATGAGATGTTGGGGTGAAGAGCTGCCAAGGCTTCGGTGACAGCTCGGACTGGGTGTTCGATTCGCAGAGGCGGGGGTGACAGGGGAGTCTTCTATTGTGCGCGCCCCTCGGTTCCCTCCCCTCCCCGCCTCCGCTTGAGCCCCAGCCCGAGCTCGAGCCCGAACCCGAGCCCGAGCTCGAGCCCTCGCCGTTCGGGGCCGCAGCACCCGCCGCTGCCTGTGCCTCCCACTTGCCCAAGGTGGGAGACACTTATGCTCAACCTTCCTCCGACCCTTTCTCACCGGATGAAGATCGGCGTCGCCCGGCCTTCCCCCTGTCCATCTTCTCCTCCTCCTCCTGCTGGAGTCACAGTTGCAGTCGCTGTCACCTCAAGACCCCTCGGCCTGGGGGAGGGAGGGGGAGGGGAGAGAGGGGTAAAAAAAAAAGCCAGAAAAGTGTGAACTGCGCTTGCGCAAGAGCCGTCGTCGGCCCTCAGACCGGAAATCAGTCGCCCCTCCCACCTCCACCGGAAATTACTTTCTGGGACCTGTTTTTTTCTGCGGGTTGCCACATGAAGTCCTTTTTTTTAAGGGTGGGGTTTTTTTCCATTGTCTCTGCGCCTATGACAAAGTGAAGCTGGGTGCAAAGTTTTAGCCCGAGGTCTGCAACGGGTTTGCTAACTTGGAAGACTAAATTGCCTAAAAATTAAACAGGAAACTTTAGGAATTCCACCAGTGCACGGAATCTTGCGAGGTGGCCCCAGAAGTATGAGAATTAAACGTTACTCTTTTTGTAGTCTTAATTTCCTTACGGTCCCTCCAATTATTTTCCATCAATGCGCTTCCTCGACTCAGAAACAAGTGTTTTAAGACGGCAAAATCACTTAATAGCCTGGCGATTAGTTTAGCAGTTGGAGTGGAAATAAATTAGATCAGCTGAGGAAATAAAAAATCAAGATCTCTTTAAAATTCAAGCTCGTTTTTTAAAGACCCGGAAAAAAAGATGAGCTAGACGTCAGTTTTTAAAAACAAACTGCTGAGATGAGATGTCAATAAAAAGCAGGTGGTTGTAAATTGGAATTCGTTCAACTTTTATTTACAGTACTGAAGGGCATAGCCCTGTCCTCAATGAACTCAACTTTTAGACTATTTTTTAGTCCTTTCAAAGGGCCCATAAGTTTAGAAAATTGCCCTATTTTGTTAGCCATAATGGATATATGGGAATATTTATTTAACTATGTAAGCTTTAATCACAATAGCCTAACAAAATTCAAAAGAGCGCTCTAGTCAACGGCAAAATTATATTGTAAATAATGTTCCGAGCTAGAAAGAACCCTGGAGATACTTGAGTTTAGCATCAGCTACTCTCTCCCCATTTTACCAAGGTCAGCAAAGGACCCTGCTCAACTCTCCACTAGAGAGCAGTCTCCTACTTCTGGAGTTTTGTATCTTAATGACTGCGTGGTCTGCGCTGAGGCAGAGGTAAGCCTCCAGGTGTTTAGCCTATTGGGCTGGGGGAGTGTCTAAAAGGCCGGAGTAGCTGAAAAGTAGAAATACTTCAGGGGTTGCTGAGAATGAAATTCACTACAAGAATTTCATTTACAGGCTCTAGTTTATTTCTGTTTAACAAATAAAAACATTGCTTACTGAAAAATGTATGAATTTTAAGTTTAATCATAAATCAGCCTTTTTTATTCAGTAATTTAGTGCAAGAATCAAACCGGCTTAATTTATAAGCCAATTTTATAGGACAAATTAACTGCAAAAGATGGAAATAGAGCTGAGAGATGGAAACATGAAAAAGGAAAGTGTAAGTAGGCCTAATTCATTTCCATCAAAACTAGCAGCTTCCATAAAAGTGGTTTTAAAATTTAGAGGTAAAAAGGGAACTTATGCGAAATGAAATTATAAGAAGTTAAATTATTCAGCATGCAAATATATCATTTAAATTTGTTACTGAACCAAATATAGCATTTTTGCTAATAGTGAGCCAGGTTGTTTCTTTGAATTGGAGCTTGTTTTGAATAACACATTTGAAGATAAATGACCTTTAAACTCAAGAATTTAAAATTTACAGTCTACGGCCGTGCCACCCTGAGCAAGCCCAATCCTGTCTGATCTTGGAAGCTAAGCAGGGTCTGGCCTGCTTGGATAGGAGACCACCTAGGAAGACCAGGTGCTGTAGGCATAAAAAATTTTTTTAAAATAAAGGATTGTAAGCTGACAAGGTCCTTGCAATCTGTGAGGTCAACCAAGGGTTGCCTCACCCAAAAAAGAAAAAAAAAAGAATTTCAAATTTGCTTTTTAACCAGCATTTTTATTGTTTTAGCTTTCACAATCTACTGCATAGTTGACTGTATTGCAACCAACTAAAAGACTAAAAAGTTCAATTTCTAATCTTGAGGGAGTCATTTAACAACCTAATTTTGCCTTTTATGATAGACTAAGTGATCTTTTACAGTGCTTTACTTTGTTCAGCTGAAAGTTTCCTTATATGAAAGTCCTTATATGAAAGTCAAAAAATAGTGAATGATTTTCTTGGTATGTTTGGGGATAATGTTATTTTTTTTTTCATTTTATGTATGTTTAGCTCACACTATATAGAGCCTTTTAAATTAAAATCATTTGAGATTAGAAATTCATCAACCCAGCATTTTATAAGATGGTGGGCTGGTTTGATCTTAATGGATATGGTTCTTTATTGAGTGTTCAAAGTATGTATTAAGTATTTAAATTACGTATTCATTATATTTTTGTCTTAATGGTGAGTATGGTTTTAATAGTGGCAGTGTGAAATTGGTCAACCCTTTATTTTACCCCTTGATTAACAATTTCTTTGAAGAGAGATTAATGAAATCTACAAAAGGCCCTTTCTCATCACAAGTGAATTAACTAAAAGTACAATATGAATATAAATAGATTTGGAAGAGCACTGGGGACATCTTGACTTCCTAAACTTTTTAGAAATTTAAATGAACAAAAATAAACAATCTAAAATTCCTTACCATGGGCTCCAGGAAAGCCTAGATTTCGCAGATATTTGGAGTCCTGTGTCATTTGGTATTCACCTCATTTTCGTTAGTAGTCGATTCTTATCCTTAAAATATTGAGAATTTTTACGTGAAGGAAGTTTTTCTTCCACAGATAAATGAAGTAACATGATTAATTAAAAGATGTGGACAGGCTGTTTGGTTTCAATATCTTCCTTTGTAAAGCAATCAGTAATTATAACTACCCTGAAATGGAATAACCTGTTTCTAGAAGTTATGAAAACCTGCAGTAACTCAGGGTATTTGAGAAACAGATAGGTATTCTTATGTCCTGGAAGCTGTAGAAGGAATCTATGCACAAACCTTTAACCTAAGATCCCTAAACTGTCATTTGGCCCTGGGACGGAGCCAAATGAAAGATGTATGTACAAGATATCCTGTACATACATCACTAATTTCTTTGAAGTGTTCTATCTTAAAATGTTGTGCTTATTTAGCATTCTACACCTTAATATATTTGGTTGATTTTAATTAAAAATTTTTACTTCATGTTATAATTTAATAAAATTGAGGCTTTAGGTAGTCTCATCTTCTTTATCCTATAATATTTGGTACCCACTTACCTCTGAATTTGCACTCCAAATCAAGGAGCATAGGATCTAGGACTGGACAAAATGTATAAATCTAAAATGTAGCTGTCAGAATTATTTGGGAAAACCATTTTTAAATTACCTGTTTCCAAGTCCCTCCTCAGACCTTTTGAATCAGAATTTCCTAGAAGTGGAGCCTATTAATCTATATGTTTAAAAAGGTTCCCAGGAAGACATACCAGTTTTTAAAAAAAAAAAACAGAAAAAGTATAAAACTAAACTGCTAAACTATAGGTCCTAGGGCTGCACACTCAGAAAGTAAAAACCATTAAGAAATATAAAGCAGTGGTTACTTGTAGAGGGAGGGATACGGCAGTTAATGAAAGGCATGTTAGGAATGACTGGCAAGGCCAGCCTAGGGTGGTTACAAGGGTGTTTCACTGAACTATTAATTTTAAAAACTCTCCTAGGAAATTCTGTGGCATACTCAAATTTGAGAATGTGGTGACCAAGATGTGGTGACATCTGACTTTCTTTCTGTCCCTAATATCCTATTTTCTATAAATCTTTGCCTCAGGTGGATTAAATTCAGCTTTAGTCTTTCCCGGAGAGAGGTAGGCAGGGGGAAAGGATACTATTTCGTTTACTCTTTTTTGAAACTTCTACATATATAATTTAATAAGCTCTATCATTTTCTATTTTCTACAATTTACTAAATGGAATTACTGTATGCAATTATAATTTTTTCTTAAAAAAACTCCTAGTTGCATTCTGTGCTGGGAAAATTAGTACTGCTCTTGTACTAAAACAATAATGGTTTTCTTAAAATATGTTTTACAGTGGTTTTTTTCTGTTTTTTCAATTAATTAAAACAAGCTTATTTTTTTATTTAGATATTTTTAAATATTCTGAGCAAAGCATCCTTCAGTCTGCTTCTTAATGGCATAGGATATACAAAAGGACCTCTTTCTTAAATATACCAACAGATGGTAATTACTGTAATAGGGTATTACTGTGTAACCAGGAGCAAAAGGGAAATAAATAAGGAGTTATTACTAATGGGTACAAAGTTACAGTTTTGCAAGATGAAAAATGTTCTGTGGATAGGTGGCAGTAATGGTTGCACAATAATGTGAATGTACTTAATGTTACTAAACTGCATACCTAACAGTGGTTAAAATGGTAAATTTTAGTATATTTTACCAGTTTTTAAATAAATAAAAATAATAACCACACGTAGAGCAAGTCATAATAGCTGTGCCACCTAAACCAGATTACTTTTTAAAAAGACCTAATTTGAAATTATTATTAATATATATTCTTTTTTTATATCAGTCAACATAAAATGACTAGACTGCTTGATATTTGTCTAACAAATGTTCTCACTAAATTTTGGTAAATGAATGAAATACACAGTCAAATACTATGTTTTCTTTTTTTTTTTTTTTGGTGACATTGTTTAACAAAATCATTGGGTGTACAATTTAACAGTAAGGCACATATATATTGCATTGTGTGTTCCCCTTCCATAGTTAGATTTCTTTCTGTCACCACATATTTGATCCCTTTTATCCTATTTACCTCCTCCCTCGTCTCCCCACCTCCCACCCTCTGGTAACCACTAGTCTATTGTCCATGTCCATGAGTCTCTGTCCAGTTCATTTATGGCTTTTAGGTTTATATCCCACATATAAGTGATATAGTGGTTTTCAACTTTGTCTTATTTTGCTTAGCATGATTATCTCGAGGTCCATCTATGTCACAAATGGCAGTTTTTCAACTCTTCTTATGGCTGAGTAATATTCCATTGGAATGCTATGCATTTTTAATATCACTGGTAAAAATTAACCTTATCTCAGGCTTCTAGAGCTGCCTGAGTTACTTTGAGTATGTCATTTTACCTTTGAAAGCCTCACTTCTCTATAAAAATAAATATATTAGCTAAGAATATCGGGAACAATATTATTCTGGTAGCAAATCTGCCTTATTCCAACCTATTCTTTAGAAAACTAGGCATATAAAACAGTTTTTTTCTCTCCTTTATTTAAATGGACTGCCTCGATTTGCAAAAGAGAAAACATATACATAGATGCATAGGATATTCTCAAAATAATTCATAATTCTACATTTATTAACTTTAGAATTATAGAAAAAGTTTCTGTAGTTTTTCAAAGCTTTGTGTGCATCTTCTCCTATATGTATCGCTAGAGGGCTTTTGTTCTTTACTTCCTTATGCCCTTAGCAAAAATCATAAAAATATTTAAGTGCCTACTATTCACCAGGCACTATCCCAAGAACTAGAGATACAGTAATAAACAAAATGAAGTCCTTGTCCCTGCTCTCTTAGAACTTACACTCTAATGGGGAGAAGTAGACAATAAACAAGTATATTTCACAGCTGATAAGAAAATAAATGAAAGGATGAAAGTGGGGACATGGGCCCTCTTTCTTTGCTTTCTTCTCCCAGGCAGACTTGTGTGCCTGGGCTCAGGCAAGACAGAGCCGACTTCCACAGGCAGGCAAACTGAGCCAGGCCAGGCAAGCTGAAAGGCTTCCCACCCTTTCCTACCTCCTCCCTCACCATGCTTTTCCTTCTACCTCTGCACACTAACATTGAACCGAGCAGTTTCCAGGCGGAAAAGCAGAGCATGAGACAGACAGGCAGACAGACTGGACAGATAGGCAGTGAGACGACAGACTGGGCAGAGCCATGGAGACTACTACTTTCTCACCACCTACTTCTACCCAGCACCATGCTCTGCCTGCACTTTCTTCAAACGGGCAGGACAGGAACACTGGAAGGCTGAACTGGGCTGTGACCCAGACAGACGGGCAGCAGCAGGCCTCCCACCTCCCACCACCTGCTACCTACTACCACAAAACCTGCCTCCCGCCTCTCCTCCGCGCACTTCTCACTACTGGCACTTCCACCCTATCTTCCTTCACCTGGACGGGCAGGTAGGCCACGAGGGAAGCGGGCAGGGCTTGGGAGGCTGAATGAGATAGGAAGGAAGGAAGGAAGGAAGGAAGGAAGGAAAAGAGAAAAAAAGCATCAGACAAAGAGCTCAGAGAAAGTTTCTCTGGTCAGTTTACAAGTAAGAAGAAACTTTAGGGAAATTAAGCCCTGTAGATGTCTAGGGAAAGATTGTCCAAGCTCTGTAGGCATAGCAAGGGAGAGTGCCTTTAAACAGGAGCTTGCTTCACAAATTGGAGACAAAGAGGCCAGCTGTTGCTAGAGTGAAGTAAGCAAGAGAACAGTGGGAAATGATACCTGAGCAAGAGCTAAGAGCCAGATCATGTAGCTAGATGAGTAAGCTAGTGAGAGAATGGAAGGAAATGCCACTGGAGAGCTAAGGGCCATGTGGGACCTTGGAGGTCATGGTAAGAACTTAAGCTTTTATTCTGAGAGGGGAGATCTTTAAGGATTTTAAAAAGGGGTGTGATACAATTTAGATGTTTTGAAAAGGTTATTCTAGCTGCTATGTGGAAAACAGACTGCAGGGAGATGAGAGCTTATTCAAAGAGGTTGGATAGAAGGCTTATTGAAGAAGGTGACTTGGATTAGGGTAGTAGAGATGGAGGTGGGATATGTGATTAGATTACAGATATATTTGAAATAAGGAAGACTACAGATTTGCTGATTGTTTGGATGTGGAGTGTGAAAGAGAAGGGAAGTTTGCAGCATGAGCAATTGAAAGAATGGAGTTGCCATTTACAAAAATAGAGACTAAAGGAGAGTAGATTGAAGAGAGATATTTGAGACATGTAAATTTGAAATAGCTATTTGACATCCAAATAAATATATCAAGTAGACCATTGGATATCAATTAGGGAGAAAGTGACAGGTTGGAGTATATTAGCCAAGCAAAATATGCTACAATAAATTCTGAAGAGTTGTCTACCTTTTCACTCGACAAGATGCTCTCCATCTTGCACTTGTTCACCTCACCTCAACGTGACCTTTATATATATCTGTGAGCCATTTTGGTTTTCCACTTTGCAAACTCCCATTCTTTCCCCTGAGAAGTGCCTCTCAAACAACTAGGTATACAAACACTTAACAAAAGTGTATACTGTGTACTATTAAAAAATACCAATTTTGTTTATATTACTGTCTGAAGGAAAAGTTAAATAGCAACAAGGTTCTTTATTTAGTTCATTGAGTTTTAAATATTCTGTACCTTTCTCTATTTTTAATCAGAAAAGGGAAGTTTTCAGCACAACATCTGAATGAACAATTTATTTTTTAGATCTGAGAGATTACTGCTTTTCTGTAAAAAAAACCTCCTCATCCATACCAAATTATAAAATAGATCTTCCTTTTTGGAGAGCCATTTGGCAATATCTGGTAAAATGGAAGATGTTGATATGACCTAGAAATTCCACTTCTAGGAATATTACCTAGGAAAACTCTTGAAAAGTGTACAAAAAAATAGCTATAAGAATGTTGCAGCTTTGTTTGTAATAATGGAAAATTGCAGCAACCTATTCTTCAACAGAAAAATTGTTAAACTATGGCGTATTCAAGCAATAAAACACTATAAACAGTTCAAAATAAATAACCTAGAACTATATTTATTATTGTGGATAAAAATCACAATGTTGAGTGAATAAGGAAGGCTGGACAAAAAATCTATATGGTTTTTATTTTACATATCTCAAAAAGGAAGATCCTATCTAAATCATAGAAAATTCCATGTGCGAAACACTATGAGATGGTTTTTACCTGTATTAATTTAATTCTAACAACCTTGTGAAATAAATGATGTTATTACTGTTTTGCAATATGTGCCAGACACTATTCTAAGTTCTGAAGTAACAGCAGTTAACTAAAAGACATAATAAAAAATTTGTAAACTATTATGTCAGGTAGTAACGTAGGCTACGAAGAAAAAGCAGAGTAGCAGGATAGAGTAATAAGGATTGAAAACTGAAACTCCTAGAGAGTAAGAAACCTAATGAAAGTCATTCAACTTAGAAATTTATAGTTAGATTTAAACCTAAATCAAATTCAAGATGCTTCTCCTTTCAAAAGATTGTTAAGTCAGTCATTTATGCGTTGGAAAAATACACTAATTCATAGCACCTGAAATCAGCAACACTAGAAGAAAAAGTTTAATAGAACAGGAAGGAATAGAGAACAAGGTAGATAGTGGGTGCTTTGATTCCCACTGGCTGTGGGAATTAAAAAATAAGATTTGAAAGTGAGAAGAGTCAAGAAAGCAAATTAAGCACCATCTTAATTTTGCCTTAAGCCTTGAAAGCAGCTTGAGTGATACTGAAAGTCATTTTTGAGTGCTACTTATTGGAAGTAGGTTGCGGATTGCCAGTGTCAGTGTTAGGAAATTTAAGGAGAGAGTGCATTAATGTATTTGTTAAGAACATGAATTTGAGAGTCAGACAACCTCAATACCCGATCATTTATTTAATAGTTGTTTGGCTTTAGGGCAAGCCAGTTAACCTTTTAAAGCCTTTTCTTTTCCCAGTAGGCTCTGTCCACAATACTCTAAATTAATTTCTCAGCTGCTTTTTTTCTTCTCAGACATCAGAATAACCATATCTTCTATTATTAGATAAATTGATCATAACCTACACTACCTGGTTCACATTTCACCCTCACTGCCATCCCCTATAAAATTCATTAAATGCTTACTGTGGAAATAAACAGAGACCAACCAAATGAGAAAAGCAAAACCTATTTTTTCTGAGCTCTCCATACTAAGGGAGTCAGCCACCATCACTTGCATTTTGGCAGAGACTCAAAGGCAGGCAGAAGAGTGGGAGAACTTTATAGTGGAAAAAGGTGAAGGCTGCTGGCATGGAGAGATTGTAGGCATTGGTTAGAGGCTTTCTCTCCTAGGTCCTAAGTTGGAAGCGGAGATAAAAAATAGGGAAGCTGTCAGTTTTTAATAAATTCCTTGTCATATTGGGCTGATTGTAATAGAAGTACTGTTTATCTTTCTGGTCTCAAAAGGTAGCAGTCTGACTTCCTACAGGTCTGACTTATATAGCAGGCTAGCTTTTGGGGTTATTAATTATAGATAAGGGGTTGGCTTTCTGGGCAAGTTGCTGCAGATTGTGGGTCAAAGTTCTATTTTTATCTGTGGTCTGGCCATTGTTCATTAGTATACTTGGTCTCTCACTATTTTGCATCATTTACAATTATTTTGAGTTAAAGTATTTACCATAGGCTAGAAGGTTAATGTCTTCATGAGGTATTTAATTTAGCATGATTCCCCACAAGAATTTAGCAAGCTGAAATTTTTTTTTCCCAGCACTGACATATTATTGCTTTTTCACTTTCAGTGGTTACAAATGACACGGGAACTGAGCTTCCAAAAATTTATTGAACAATCAGACTTACTAGAAGAACTTAAATATGACTTCAATGAAAAAGCTGAATTGAGACACATTGAGACACAAAGGCCTTTTGTATTTAACTATTATAAAAATGTCCCTGAGAGAAATAGCAAGCGCTACCAGGCCCTTGGCCATTTGCTTGAACAATACATTTATGAGCTTTTGGAGAAAGTGTGCAAATTACAAAAAGTATACATCCCACCAGAGGCTGATAAGGAACCAAGAAGCTTTTTTTTTATGAGTGAGAGAGCATTAACAAATCATCATTCTGCTCTTCTTGTCCTTCTTCAAGACCATGGGGTCTTTAGAGCTGGTCAGTGGAGTCAGCAGTCCATAATACATCATGGTCTACAACATGGAAGTCAGATACCATGTATTCAAATGGCACTGCAGGCACATTATGATGTAATTGTGCTGAACCCCAATGACAATTTTGTGGACCTCAAGATGGAAAAAGAGTGGAAAGGCCTTTTAACACAAAATATTGAGTCTTCTTCCCTAAAAGTGGTTCAGACTGAGAGTTTTTTATCTCTCCAGCAGCCTCTCCGAAGTATTCCAAAAAGATGTAGCAACACCCCTGAAGAACACGTGGCTTACACTTGGGATTACTTCATTTCAAAGGCTGAAGGCAAGGATGTTGCCTTCATTGTACATGGTTATGGAGGCTTGGTTTTTATGGACTTGCTTGTTCGTAGGAAGAGGGAAGTGATGAGCAAAGTATATGCTGTTGCACTTATTGACTCTCAACATCATGTAAGACACCAGCTGGGAAGTGATGTACAGTTATTAGCATGGATAAAGCACCACTGCCGTGAATGGGTGACAAGTCCTAGAGCTTTGGATAAACCTGCAGATACTGTTTTGAAAAAAGAATTCCCAATGGTTTCTGCTGGTACAGAAAAACACGACTTAGCCCCTTCCTCTAGCCTTCAGTCAATTTTTAAATACTTTAAAAAAGCTCTGAAAGCCAAAACAACTATTAATTCCTCGCACATACCAATAGTAACTAGAAGCTCCACAAAAATAAAGGAAAGTGCTTAAATTACTTTTTGTCACCTAAGTTTTGTCTCACTGAAACTCGTTTAATGTAGATGCTAGAAAAAAAAGAACACTTCCAGCTCACACACAGCATTATGTTCTGGATTAAGGTCTGATTTGTTACTTTTTTTAAAGAGAATATGTTCTCTTTCGTAGCCTATTGATGAACAGAAAGTCAGTTTATATTATCATTAATATTTTACGGTATTAATCAAGTTAGATCTTTCTTTTGAAAAGCGACTTTCTAATGGTTTAATAGAATGGCACCAAAACTGTAGTCAATAGAAATTAAATAGTAAATCAATCTTTGATTCTTATGTTATTAATGTCATGTTAAAATTACAAGTGAACATAAAAATTAAATATCATAAGCAAACTCAATTCTTTGTTCATGTTCTTTTAAATTTTTTTGGTCATGCATGTGTGTTTTCTCATACATAAGCTAATATTTGAGTGTCTACTATGTGCCAGTCAATACTAGGTATTGAGGACACTGGCAAAGAAGGCCAACATTGCCTTCATCCTTATGGAATTCACAGTGAACAACAAATAGCATGTGTGAAGTGTTAAGAAATAAAGAGTGCCATGGAACATCTAGCATAATAGCTAAAAAGCCTTGGAGTTCAGGGACTACTTCCCGGAGAAAACGGTGCTTAGTTTGAAGAACAGTAGTAGTTAGCTGGGGAAACAGTCACTGGCAAAAGAATAGCACGTACAAAGGTTCTGAGGCAGGAGAGAGAAGTCCAGTTTAGCTAGAGCTAAAAAAATTATGAGAGAGTAGTGTTAAAGAAAACATTATTCACTGACATTTGTTAAAGACAATAAGGAAGATTTTATTCAAGAAAGATTACTGCAATGGGGCAGTAGGAAATAGAGATCAGGATCAACCCCTAATACAAGGACAGTGGAGGGGATTTATAGTCAAGGAGCAGGAAAAGGATCAGTGAACGGAAAATTACTAAGTAGTAATATCAGGGGGTAAGGGAGATTCTTGCTGAAAGAAAGCCAAGGTGATGTGATACTGAAAGTGGAGGATGAGGTATTTTATCAAATATAGATGATGGCACATACCAAAGCTGGGAGATTTTCACCAAACTGGCTCTGCAGAATTGATAAAATTGGACTAAAGAGACTAAAAACAGAGCCCAACTTTGGAGCCTAATTGAGAGGAGGGCACAGAGGAGCCAGACTCAGATTTGGTTAAAGAGAGAGTTTTTATCAGTAGCTGGAAAGTTGTTAGAAAAATAGGCAAAGGCAGCTTACACAAGGCTGCATTGTCCATCACTAAGATTTTTTACTTTATTCTAATGACAAGTCATTGGATGGTTTTAGAAGAATATTATTAGATTTACAGTTTATAAAGTATATCATTCCTGCAGTTTGGAGAATAGATTAGAATGATGAGGACAAGCTTGGAAGCAGGGAGACCAAATTAACTTTGGCAGTAGTCTGAAAAATACTTAATACTCTTAATGAACAACATTATGTGATTGATTGGAGGTCAGAAATGAGAAGAAGAAAATGACAAGAATTACTCCCAGCTTTCTGGCTTGAGCAATTAGGTGTTTTGAAATACTATTTGCTGAGTAAGGAACTAACTACTGGTGAAAAAATGTATTTTCGCTGTTTCGGAAAGTTTTTTAAAAAGTAATAGTTTACAAATAATTTTTTTAGCTCTGCCCATAGATGAGTAAAAAAGGAACCCATACTAGACACTACATTTGAAAAACTGACTTTTGGCCATATCTATAGATCTACAGATTTCTCTATACATAGCTATATCTAGTATCTATTTTTTTAACCTAGCATATAATATATGCTACTATCGAATGTTTTTACGCCCCCAAAATTCATATGTTGAGGTCTTAATCTCTAATGCGATAGTATTAGAATGGCGGAAGGGGCATGTTTTCGGGGTGATTAGATCATAAGGGTGGAGCCCTCATGAATCGGATTAGTGCTGTTATGAAAGAGACCCCAGAGAACTCCCTTCCACCATGTGAGGACACAGCAAGAAGATGGCCATCTATGAACCAGGAAGAGGCCTTTATCAGACACTGAATCTGCTGGTGCCTTGATCCTGGACTTTCCACCTTCTAGAAATAAATGTTGTTTAGGCCTCTCAGTCTATGATACCCAAACAAAGACAATTCCTTATCAGCAAAGACGTAAGATTTCAAGTTTCTCATTTTTTCTGCATCATGCACCATAATGAAAAAAAAAAAAGGCACTGAATTGTATGTAAATCAGGATATGTAAATTTTAAATGAATCTTAGCCTTCGATAAACTGTTAATCTCACCCAGCCTTCATTTCCCATTTTGTAAATGAGGTGAGCTCTGAAATCCCTTCCAACACAAATAGTCAAAATAGAATGTATTTAATGCACCTAATGTGAAAAGCACAAAAAAAATTAAAGCATCACCATATCTTGCATTTATTTAACTGAAATTTGATATTTCTCATATCCCCCAATTTATTTAATCTGATAGTCAGATGTATTATCTATTACTGCATAATAGATTACCCCCAAAACTTGGTAGCTTAAAAGAACAAACATTATATCCCAGTTTCTGTTCATCAGGAACTCAGGAGCAGCTTAGTTGGGTGATTCTGGCTCAGATTTCTCAGGAGAGAATACAGTCAAGATTGTCTGGATCTGCAATGATCTAATGCTTGACTAGCTGTTGGCAAGAGGCCTTAGTTCCTCACCATATGGACCTCTTACCTAGGCTGCTTCTGTTAAAGAAAAAATTATTCTGACACTTGTTAAAATGGTCAGAAAGACTTTACTAAGGGATATTGCAGTAAGGAAGAGAGATCAGGCTCAAGTCTGAATACAGCAAAGACAGCTGGGAATTTACCAAGGAGCATAGTGAGGGGATCAGTGGATGGAAAATTACTGAGAGACATCAAGGAGAAGGAATTCTTGCTAAAGGAAGGCCAAAGGCTTAGACATCAAGGGTGGGAGACGTTAATCAGATAACAAGAGTGGGAAGATGATTTAGCAGGACTCATATTAAGACTGAGCTATGTAAGAAGAAAAAAAAGAAAAAGAAAAAGACTGAGCTTTGTAGGTCCCACAAGGGTAAGATGATTCATGAAGGGCCTAGGTTGAGGACTAGTCCAGAGGAGGGTTCTGAAGAACCTAACAAAAGTTTGGTCTAGGAGAGTCTTTGTCACTTGAGTGTCCTTTGGACATGGCCAGTAACTTGTTTGAGGTCACAGTGGGTAGTCATGCATGCCTCAGGCCCACAACTTCCCTGATAAAAATTTATCTGCCATAATCAAGCTCTGCACATTGTTTTTGTGCATCTAGGTTAACAAACCTTTGAAATACCTCTTTTTTAGGCTTCTGAGAAACAACCACTTTCATAAAAACACATAATCTTGTCAACTATCCTATAATCCAATCATAGATATTTCCTTGCCTTGCTTTCTTCCATATTCATGTAATCTTCCTTACCTTCCTTCCTCAATTCCAAATATATAAAAGAAACTGCAAAATTGTCATTCTCCAGAGCATTTGAGATTTTGCTTCCCAGCACATCTGCAGTTTAACTCAAATAAAAACACTTTTAAAATTTCTCTACAGGTTTACCTTTTTTTACGTGGACAATCCAAATGAATAAGCAAGCAGGAAACTGCACTGCCTTTTATGACCTGCTCTCTGAAGTTGCATACTAGTCTATTAGTTTCCTATTAGGAGTCACTAAGTCCAAAGGAAGGAGAATTAGGCTCCACCTGTTGAAAAGAATGTCAAAGAACCTGGGGACACATCTTAAACCACCACATCAGAAATTATGCCAACTGAAACTAATGGTAAAGCACTTCGACTCATTTAGTTATAAGATTATCTTTGCTCTGGAAGCGTATTTTAATTTTTTTTGTTGTTGTTTTGATAAACAACTCATGTGTTTAGAAACTGGTTTTCTCTTTCTCTGCGAAAACATCAGTATTCTTGCCACAGACAAATGCTTGTGTTGAAATCAAAGCTTATTTTAAGCTTTCTCTCCCAGGGGCCACCTTACTCTATTTCTGTACTCTGACTTTTAATGTAGATCTATTGTTGCAAGTTGTTTAAAAAAAAGAAAGAAAGAAAGAAAGAAAAGAAAAAGAAAAGAAAAAGGAACATCTCCAGTTTTTTGGCTATAAGCTGAAGCCCAGAGATGTGTCCTGGTAGAGAAAAGATAGATATGGGAGGGCTTCAGGAAAATCCTAAGACCTTCTGACATCATCATATGACAATTCAATTTTTTTTCCTTTCTAGTGGAAAGTAGTTAGAATTAATAGACTGTGATCATTGTTTGAAAGCAAAGTACACCAAGATTTGTGTGCCATTTCCCAATACTAGACAAAACATATTTCAAAAAAAAGAACACATTGTTAGTAAATTCGTTAATGGAAAGTCTCTCTTTAACTGGAAATTCCCAAGTGATGCTGATGCGGCTTGTCTGGAGATCACATTTTGTAAAGCACTGTTAGAAAGGCCAGGTTGGTAATAAAGTTAAATATACCTCACGTGAGGTGAAAATTATGATAGATTATCATCTGGCCAACAGTTCCTCTCCTAAGGAAAGCAACAAGCGGAGTTTGTTGACTGAGCCCATGTTTTTTGACCCCAAAGATCTCTTCTCCCAAAGAAAAGGTGTCCTGGCCCAAAATAATGCTTTCTTTTCATTTGCTTAATAGTTCACTTGCCCCATCCTGTTTCCTATAAAAACTTTCCTGATAAGAGTCCCTGCCTTCCCCTAAGGGAAAGCAACCTTGCCTGAAATAATTCACTCATTCCCACCCTCTTTCTGCCTATAATTTGTACAACTCCCCAGAGCACCCTTCCCGTTGCTTGATGGGATGCTGCCTGATTCATAAATCTCTTCGTTAAAGCCAATTAGATCTTGAGATTTATTAGAGAATTTTGTTTTTTTTAACAGTACATACCACTTTTTGTTGACCCATTAATCTATTGATGGATGTTTCCATTGCTTCCACCTTTTGGCTATAGTCAATAATGCTAAAATGAACATTGGATTATAAGTATCTATTTTTGTCTCTGCTTTTAATTCATTTGAGTATATACCTAGGAGTAGAATTGCTGCATCATAAGGTAATTCTATCTTTAGTTTTTTGAGAACTCACTAAACTGTTTTCAATAGCAGTTGCACCATTTTACATTCCCACGAGCAGTGCACAAGAGTTCCAATTTCTCCACATCTTCATAACCGCAGACAATATTTATTATTCTTTATAATAGTGTTGACATAAGAACACCCGAACATATAGAAAAATGCTATGAGTTTATTAGCATCTATTTGAACCAAACAGGATATGCTTGGAAACAAGAGCTTAACAGACTAAGAAAAATGCTTCCTAGAATTATTACCGAACTCAAGGGATTCGTTTTATTGGCACGTGCCAAAGTCAAAGGAGACACGGACAGGAGTTTGCAGCAAAGAAAGCAAAGGTTCATTTATGGAAAAGGTGCCAAACTTGGAGACACAGGTGAGCTAATGCTCTAAGACCTGGCTCCCCATGGCCTCTAGGGGATAGGTTATACAGAGGAAAACTCATTCATCGGGGTAGCTATTGGAGTTTGGGTTGTGGGCTCTACTGATTGGTTGTGGCTAAGCAGCTGATCATTGTATTAGGTCCTGATGTCAGTCATAGTGTCATTCTGTTTGGTGTCAAGGGGATGCCTGTAGGGTCATTCCGCTTTCATGGGTGTGAAGCTCCAAGATGTTATCTTTAGTTTGACCGGAAACTGTTTCTGTGGTCAACAGACCTGAAGATTTGTACCTAAAACAGATGCTGACCTTAGAGCTTAATGATTAGGGAGTGGTTGTGCAGTATGCAGAAGGATAAGGAAAGAAAAGAAGCAAGTGAGCACAAAGCCCTTTTCAATCAAGGAGAAAGAGAAAAATCATTTTGAAAAAGTAAAGAATGACAATTTGCAGGTTTTTTTATGCATTTGGAATTAAGGAGGGAATATAAGAAAGATTAAATGAAGGTGGAAGAAGACAAGGTGGGGATTGGATTGCAGAACAGTTAACAAGATTATGCGCTCCCTTGAGGGTGGTTATGATTCTGAGGGGTCTGAAAAAGAGGATTATTCTGGCATCTCAAAGATGTGTTACTCTAGATGCACAAGAATTGACAGGGCTTGCTTAAGGCAAAGATAAAAAATCTTTTACTAAAAAAGTTGCAGGTCTGGGGTGTGACTACCCACCATGACCTGCCCAGATAGGAATTTATGATCAGATCACACTATGAGGTTACTTTCTGTCACTGCACTTGTTAGTTTTATTACAGAATCCCTTTTTCATCCATAGTAGCCATCAATGAGTATAAGGGGGTATCTCATTTTAGTTTTGATTTCCGTATCTCTCAGGATTAGTGATGTTGACCATCTTTTCATGTGCTTATTGGCCATTCGAATGTGTATTTTGGAAAAAAGTCTGTCCAAGTTCTTTGCCCATTTTTTAAATTGGGTTGTTTGATTTTTTTGTTGTTGTTGAGTTATAGTAATTCTTTATATATTCTGGATATTAATCCCTTATCAGATGTGATTTGTAGTTGCCTTTTTACTCTGTTGATAGTGTCCTTTGATGTACACAAAGTTTTAATTTTGGTGAAGTCCAAAATGTCTATTTTCTCTTTTCTTGCCTGTGCTTTTGGGGACATAGCCAAGAAATCATTGCCAAATCCAATTCCATGACATTTCCCCCATGTTTTCTTCTAAAAGTTTTATAGTTTTCATATACTTTGAAGACTTTGATACATTTTGAGTTAATTTTCGAATATGGTTTTAGTTTAAGGGTCTAACTTGTTCAGCACTATTCCTTGAAAACACTGTCTTTTCCCCCAGTGAATAATGTGCCTTATGTTTTAAGAATGACAACTAAATCAAAAGACTTTCAAATATTGTGCTGGCTAAATAAAACACCTGCAGACTGGATTTTGGCCCAAACGCCACAAATTTGCAGTATGTGCCTTAATTTCATTTTCGAATTAAATTTTCCATATGAGCTAATAGGAGCAAGAGATATTTAGTGTTCTCTATCAGGTTCCAGGCATTGTACCAGGTACTAGCAACAACTTGATCAAAAAGGTTAATAAGTTACAGTACTAGCATCAATGAGTTTAAAGCTGAGTGAACTTGTGAAAACATTTTTAATACTATGTGAGTAAAGGCTTATAAATAAAGGGACCCAGTCGAGAGTAGATTAAGAGGATTACAGAGTTTTAAATAACGGGAAAACACACAAACAAAAAAGCAGCTACATAGCCCACCTCGGTTATGAGAATTGCCTCAAGCCGCCCAGGGGCGGGTATCCAGCCTTCTCTCGGATAGCGCTGCTTAACAAGCGCAGCCTTCCAGGACGGAAGTCTTTCCCTTGTGGCATGACGTCATATGACAGCGCCGGGAAGAGAGGGCGGGATTTCCGGCTGCTGGCCACGGGTCAATGATGATTTCCTGTGTTCACTGATAGGCCTGTTGCGGGTCAGGTGTGGCGCCGTCTTTGGGCTGCACTTCACAGCAGAGTCTTGTGGCCTCTCGGGGTCCCTGCGCTTTGCACCGGCGGGAGCAACTGTCTCTGCACTTCTGGTATGGGCAGTTCTTGTAATCTCCCAGTGTGTGTTGAGGTGGGAGGAGGCAGGAGACGTTCTAAGATAGACTTAGTGGAGCATGTGCGCTAAGAAAGTCCACAGATTATTGGAAGCCAGTGATTTAAGAAACTATAGATAATACAATACCTAAAAAAAAAAAGCAGTTTGCCAAAATTATATCCTTGTTCGCTTTTTACATTGTGCGTTTTCATTTCTATATCCTAAAAATCTTTACCAGTTACAGAGACAAAACTAAAAAATCTTTTGTTCTGAAATCAGCGTTTCTTACACTGGGGCTGAGGGCTCCTGGTTAAATATTCCGGAGAGTCTAAAGTAATTTTTTTTTTCTTTAAAAGATGTCTGAACATATTTTAAATGTGAGAAGTATTGAACCAGGGTATTTATTCGAATAATACTTGAGTAATTACTGAGAGACATGTATGGCCAAGCATTGGGTAGTGTTAATATAAATACAGTCCTTGCCCTGATAGAGTTTACCACCTTGTGGGGCAAATAAGTAACCAGGCAATTACTATACAGTGTTACAAAGTACTATGATAGAGAGGTACAGGGTGCTATAAGAATAGAAAGAATATATGGTCTAAAGTTTCAGGTTAAGAATAGAGAGGTGTCGTTGAGGTGAGCAACAGGTTATTTCGTGAAAACGTTATAAACTCTTTATAAGTTTGGACTTTAACCTAGCAGCAATGGGCTAGAAATATATATTGGGGGAAATATGAGTGCATTGATCAGATTTGCACTACTTCCAAATGGCTTAGAGATGAGAGCGAGCAAATCTTGAAGCTAGGAGAAAGCGGGGTTGAGAGAAGTGAATGGATTCAAGGAATATTTAGAAAATAAAGTGAATGTAATTCAAATGGATTAGGTATGGTGCATGTGAGAGAGGACAATAATTGACTTCAGCAAATGGAAGGATAGCAGTCTTCCTCCCTGAAACAATACAGAAGCAGATTGGGAAAGGAAGGGAGAGAAATTATTTCAGTTTGTTGCATCTGACATGTCTTCTAATTTATGGTGATTGAAGCCACTGAGGTAAATCCGACCTCATAGGGAAAATGTTTAGGTTGAAAAAAGGGCTAAGGACAGAACTCAGAGGTACATCTACCTTTAAAGAGGGTAGGGACAAATGTGAGCATTAGTGCTCAGGTCAGAGAGGCAGGAGACTCAGGAGCATGCAGTCATTAAAAGAAGCCAAGAGAAGAAGGAATTTTTCTATTCAAGTTGCATTTTGTAAAAAACTGAATTGCATTTTTTGATTCACAACCAGCACTACTTTGACATCTTTAACCAACTTCAGTACTCTGTGGACATCTGGACCTTTAGGATAAAATTATAGAGTGTGTATATTTTCAACATTTTGTTTGGCAGTGGAGAAGGGAGGTTTATTTTGTTTTGTTTTAAAATCAGTAGAACTCTGTATTTCTGTTTTGAAAACATATGAGGGCATTGGTACAGCAGCTCCTAAGTACTTTTTACTAGTTGCCATATACTGTAAGTTTTCAGCCCTTTGTCTTCATGTGTTGCTTATGTTAAGGATCTTATGTTTGGGTATGTGTCTAGGTTAGTATAGAATGGAGAAGAACACAGCATCATGATCTTAGTCATATCAGTGGTATATAACTTTGTTATCTAGTACCATTGATTTCTGGGCCCCTAGATTCAGATCTAAAAAGTATCTTCAGGGTATCCTTTTGTCTAAAGCAATAGTGAAATTCATTATTAAAATAAGAACCCAAAAACATTTTAAACTTTTTGCGCAGTGAGTGATCATAGGCTCTAGGTCATAGGAGTCTAGGAAAAAATAATAGTGTGGCAAATAAAGTTGTACTAAGAGTCCACTTTAGTGTTTCAGAAATCGATTGCATTTTGACATCTCCAGTTTGTACTTGCACAGTTGAGAGGTTTTAAAAAATCTTTAACTTTTTGTTACATTTTTCTTTTATAGGGGTTTTCTTACATGCCTGTTTTTCTCAAAATGAGTGTCAGTATCACCTTCGTAAGACCTTTTGCCAGAGTTTTAGTGCCATTTACCCTTCATAGGAAGAGAAGGGTTTTATATTCAACAATTCTGCAGAGATTCATGTCTTCCAAAATACCAGCTGTGTCTTATCCTAGTAAAGCGAGTACATCACCTCCTGAACAGCTGGAATTGGATGGGTGGAAAATTACAATGAAATCTAGTGTCCAAGAAAGTGTTCCAACAGCCTCTAGTACCAAGGATGAAGATCCTGTAGCTGCCACAAGGGAGTTAATTGAGATGTGGAGGTTGCTTGGCAGAGAAGTACCAGAATATATCAGCGAAGAAGAACTCAAAACTATTATGGAATGTGCTTCTAAGTCATCGAAAAAAAAATATTTAAAATATTTATATGTTAAGGAAAAAATGAAAAAAGCTAAGCAAATAAAAAAGGAAATGAAAGCAGCAGCAAAGGAAAAAGCAAAAGAAGATCAGCTGCTAGAAACCACTAAGGAAAATAAACAGCAAAACTTTCTATTTCTACGACTTTGGGATAGGAACATAGACACAGCAATGGGCTGGAAGGGTGCCCAGGCCATGCAGTATGGACAACCTTTGGTTTTTGACATGGCTTATGATAATTATATGGAACCAAAAGAACTGCAGAATACTGTTTCCCAACTTTTAGAAAGTGAAGGATGGAACAGAAGAAATGTTGATCCTTTCCATATTTATTTCTGCAATCTTAAAATAGATGGCCCTTTTTATAGAGAGTTAATTAAACGTTATGGAGAAAAATGGAACAAATTGCTTTTAACAACAACAGAAAAGTCTTATGTAGATTTATTTCCAAAGGACAGTATTGTATATTTAACTGCAGATTCTCCCAATGTTATGACTGCTTTCAAGCATGACAAAATTTATATAGTGGGATCTTTTGTTGATAAGAAAATGCAGCCAGGCACATCCCTGGCCAAGGCAAAACAGCTGAATCTGAAAACCGAATGCCTTCCATTAGATAAATATTTACAATGGGACACTGGTACAAAAAATCTCACCTTAGATCAAATGATGCGTATTTTGTTATGTCTGAAAAACACAGGTAATTGGGAAGAGGCTCTGAAGTTTGTACCTAAGAGAAAACATACTGGTTATCTAGAGATTTCTCAGCATTCTAAGGGGTTTGTCAATAGACTGAAGAAGTCAAAAACTTTCAATTCATTTCCAAAAGGTTCTCTAAATATATGCACACAGAAAAAGTGACTTGAACATTTGATAGCTTAAAAAGTAAATAGGTTAGAAATACAGTACTATTAGTCTTTTTTTTCCTGAATGTAATTCACTTGCTCTTTTAAAGGTTGTCTTTCCAAACTAACTGAAGTATTGTATCTTTCTCTGATTAAATATCTGCAAAACTTTGGAAATACATTTTGTTTGCTATAAAAAGAAAATCTTAGAAATAAAAGAGTTGTCCAAGTTTGTTGAGTCCAGTAAAACAGTTGTACCATCATTGTGGCTTTTTTATGAATACTTTGAGTCTCAGACTCTATTTTCCTTCTTAAATTGTTCTTTTAGCCCTGTCAACAACTACCCATTCATCAAAAATGGATATAGAAAAGATTTCTAAACTTCAGGTAGTAGTTCACGTATTAAAGTAACATTTGGTACAGTGCTGGGCATGTCATAGGCACCAAGGTATATTGTTTAACTGATCTTTTAAAGATTAAAATATCCCTTGGCATGTCATAGGATTTGGCTATATAATGAAAATGAGGCCTGGGAGATGAAACTCATTTCTTGTCCTCTTAGGAAAAAAAGATTTGATGAGTGTTACATGCAGCACTTCCCTATTATAGTATAGATAGCTTTCCATTCCTAGGAAATGGTTCCTTTTCTACAGTCATGATTTGAATGGAAGCTGCCATGTTTTTACAGACCTTGCTCCCCTGGTCACAGCTGATTATCCCAAAAGAGACACTTCACTCAAGCCATAAAATGGGCATCCTACTTTAAGACAGGCCAGTCAGAACCCTTTTCCACGATTTTTGGACTTGAGAACTAAGATAGCCTGTGTTAATTCCTTTCTGGTGGTGGACTTTTGACAGGAAGCTCTGGAATTGATGGTGGCCATGTCCTTTTCTATGAAAGAAGCCAGGCTACAGTAGGAGTGTGAAGCTTACCTACAGAAATAAGACCAATTTCTAGAGCTGTTCAAATCCCTGCTTCCAGTTGTCTCTGAGGTCTAGCTATAGATTTGCCTTTAGCATTTATTGGTTGTTCAAAGCTCATGCAATGTCCTAGGATCCCTCTAATAAATTCCCGTTTGCCTAAGCCAGTTTGAGCTGGGTTTCTGCCACTTGTTATTGAATGAGTCCTTATATACTTGAGAAAATATGTACTTGTTTCCTAAGAAATGAACTTTAGGAACCATATTCATTGTAGACTACCTACACCATTAAAATTTTTGGAAACATGGGATATAGAGATATCTGGCCAAGTATTTCTACCTAGTTTCTGAACTGGAAATTAGCATAAGACATGTTATCCAATACATTTCTTAAAGCAAGACCTAACTTTTACCAAATACTACTAAGTACCTACTTCGTGCCAAACAATGCTGTTTATGTGAATTATGTAAACAACTAAGTTATAGGTGCTACCAATAATACCTTTTTTACAGATAAGGAAAATTTACCCAAGCCAAAAGTATCTCGGAATTCAAAAGATCCAGCTTTTAACCTATAAATTATGCCTTCTATAATAAGCAAGTATAAAATGAAATGGAAAAACAAGGGATGCCTAACCTAAACTTTGGGGATCAGGAAAGTCCTTGAGGAAGTGATGTATAAACTTAGAATCAATGGGAAGTATGAATGAATTTCAACTGTTGGACCCTATGAAAGTAGCAAGGTGCTAATACTTGAACTGCGTGAGATACATTGAAGATAAAATAGCATAGTGGTTAAAGAACAGGGTAAGATTGACTAGCAGGATCAGCGCTAGAATGAGGCAATCAGCAACTAGGGCACCTCACTGGTCTCTGAGTCCTAGCCTTGCTCCCTGGGTTCCAGCTCTACCCTTACATGTTCTGACGTTGCCTAAATTGCTTAATCTCTTAAAATTAGTTGTTTTCATCTATAAAAAGAAAAATAGTTCTTGACATAAAATAATATGGTTTCTGGCACATAAGTACTAAGTAAATGTTAACGAATTCAGACTATACATTCAAAATGGAATGGAATTTCATTGGAATGTGATTTTTAATACTAGTATATGTAAATTATTGTGTACTTTGAGTACATTCTTATTTCTGTGTAACTACGCTACAATAATTCAGTAATGCAACACTAGAATTAAAAAAAATTAAAAAGATCCTTTTTCCTTCCAAATAGTCAAGCAGTAACTCTTTTCTAAGACTGTATCTTTCTTATGTAGCTAAATCACAATGGCAAGCTCATCCAGTTTGAACTCATACTAATTTTAATTTTCCAAAGTTTTTAGACTTTGGAAATTAGCAGAACCTCAGATACTGCTTCAATTTCTCCAAAGCAGATGGTATGATTTCCTGGGCACTAAGTAGGAAGTAATGGCATTTCTCTCAAACACTCATAATTTATTCTACAGTATTCTTCTTTGAAGGCAACTTTTGTTGCCTATGTGCTAATTGTCTTCCCTCACCTATTAGAGACTTGCTTTCATGCAATGCCATTTCTAGTTCTTTACTTTTGCTCTTTTCAAACATGCTACCAACTTTCTAGCTTTTAATAATTAAAACAATTTTAAAAGAAGTCTTTACTTGCTATTATCCCTACCATATTATCCAGTTTGACTTTTTTTATATCTAAGCCAGATGCTTCAAACAAGTATTCAGAAGTTTCCATTTCCTCTACACTACTGTTAAACAATGCAAGCCACATATGTACTTTTAAAATTCCAGTAGCCATATTAAAAATAAACAGGTAAAATTAATCTTAACATATTTTACACTTAACCTATTATTTCACACTATTATTTCAATTTGCATTCAGTATTGTAGACAAAGTTGGGGGTGGACTGCAGAAAGTAACCTCAGGGTGATCTGATCATAAATTCCTAACTGGACAGGTCATGCGGGTAGCCACATCCCAGGTTTATCTTTGCCTTAAGCAAGCCCTGTCCATTGTTTCTGTGCATCTAGGTTAACACATTTGAAATGCATCTTTTTCAAAGTAACCACCCTCAAGACAGTACCTAATTTTGTTAAGTATCCTGTAATCCAATTCTGCCTTGCTTTTTCCCACCTTCATGTAATCTCCCCTACATTCTGTCCTTAATTCCAAATTCATAAAAGAAGCTACAAACTATCATTCTCCAAAGCATCTTTCTCAATTTGTTGAAATCTTGCTTCCAGGTATATCCTCTGGTTGGCTCATAAATTTTTATGAAAATTCTCTACAGGTTTGGACATTATGTTGATAGCATAAAAACTTAATAAAATTTCACATTCATATTTTTTCATAAGCCTTCAAAACTTAGTATGTATTTTAATGGTTACAGCACATCTTTATGAATGCTAAATTTTCAATAAAGTAAAATGTGTCTGTCTTACCAAGAGTTGTGTTTAACAACAGCTAATTGCTTCAGTTTTTAAAATAACATTAGAAGTTCAGTTCTTAAGTTGAACTAACCACATTTCAAGTGCTTAAGAGTCACATGTAGCAAGTGGCTGCCACATTGAACAGTGCAGCTCTAAAGTATCGCTTGTTCAGGGTGGCATGGCCGTAGACCATGGGTTGTGTCTCCACTGGGATGTGAATCTAGGACTTTCTGCATGTAAAGCAGATGAGCTAACCACTACACTATGGAACCACATCCACAATCAATAAATTTGCTTTATCAGTTCAAACTCACAGTATTAGCAAATGGAAGTGTTAGAATTTAAATTCATTTTTGTCTGATGGAATGCTATTGCTCTTTGCAGTACACTGTCCTTTCATTCCCTAACCCATCTGTTGGGGGTTACTGAAGCTTGTAGTCATTTGTTCAATGAATATTTATTGAAACTGGTATAATCTAGTTCCTTAGGAAACATGACTTCATGGAAGTGATAGGTGAATGAATTAATATCTTCCATCTTTAGCTTCTACAATGTGGTATACAGAACTAAATCTGCTGGTATACAGAACTAAATCTGCTCCTAGGTAGCTGTTGTGACCTCTTTGAACTTAATTTTCCTCCTTTAAAAATACAGACATCTATAAATACATACTTTCACATAAAAATCTTGTTTATGTCTCTTCAAAAAATGATAAAAGTGAGAGTCTGGGTGATTAAATAACTTGTGCAGATCACATCTGGGAAATATTAAAGACATGAATTATCTTGTCTATGTAAAATGTTTTGCTGGGCATATTTACATACTGTCATAAAACGTGGACCAGGGACTTTGCATCACCAAATCATCACATCACCATCAAACCACTCTGCTTCTGTCATGTGAAACATATTGGTTCTTTCTTCATTCTCCAGACTTGGAGCCTGAGGAGTCATCCACTCACAAATACTGATCACCTTTCATATATGAAAGACACTATGGAAAAAAATATATATGTATTTTTAATGGTCTCTCATGTGTGTGTGGTGGGGGTAGTTTTGTTGTCAAAAAACTTTTGAGCCAACTCGGGAGAAAACTTAAAAAAAAAAAAAACACTCACACTGAGGGAAATATCAAATGACCAGAGAATGCTATATATAAATTATCTCATTGAGCTCCATGATGGCCCTTTGAGGAGGTACTATTATTATTTCTATTTTATAAAGAAGGAAACGTAGGCCTGTATACAGTAAGAAACCCTCAAGATTTACTCAGCCAGTAAAGGGCAGATCAGGGTATTCAAACCCATGTTCTGACTCCTTAAAACCAATTTCAGTAATAGTCACTGTATATTATAGGGCAAATCCAGTTCCTCAGGCAAGGAATCAACCCTGTATGGCAAGAGGTAGTATAGAAAAAAAGAGATGAAGCTGAAGTTAGCCTCAATATAATTCTTGATCTTCATTCTGCAAACCCTTAAGATCCACTAGATTTCTAAGTAAGGCAGAGATTATCGAAGTCTTCACTTAACAAAAATAACTTCTCAACTTGATACAGAAATTGCAGCCTTTAGAAAAAGTAGTTTTACCACTTGGCTACGTGACCTTGTACACAGTATTCTTTGGCCTCAACTCCGTTAAAGTCTAATTCCGCGTTGGACTATTGTGGGGATTAAATGAAAGCGTCTGACACAAGAGGACGCTCAATAAACGCTAACTTCTCTCTTAAGTAGGAAAAAATACGGCCCTACATTTTTTCCTTTGATTGGCACACGTGATCCGCCAAGACCAGGAACCTCAGTTTAAGCTGCAACCACACTCCATCCAGTCTGCAAAATCTTACACGATTTCCACCATTTCCAGGATGCTGCTCCCACGTCCCCTCATTTCTCTGGATCCGCCACTAGACCATGAAAACCTAACCAACCTGCAGTAAAAGTCCCTAACCAGACCTCATAGAGACCGCCCAAACCTCCCTAACTTTCCTTCAGAAGTGGCTAGTCGATGATGTCACACCCACTTCCGTTTTCGAAAAGGCCTCTTTTCATTCTCTAAGGCCGCTCTAGGCTGCCGCCTCGCAGGCGGGCTCCACAGCTCAATGGTTACTGGGCGGGGCCGTGACGTCCTTGGCGTGGCTGTAGGGAGGCCGCGGCGGGGAAAATGGCGGACGGGAAGGCGGGAGAGGAAAAGCCTGAGAAGCCGCAGCGAGTTGGAGCCGCCGGAGGTGAACACAACCCCAGCGTCGCGGGCTGAGTGGGATGCTCTGAGCCTTTCTATGAGCTCCCGGGGGTGGGGGGCGTAGAGTGGGGCGAGAATGGGCGAATCTGGCGCTCATCCGGCCAGGTGCTGGGCCCAGACAAGCCCCGGGCACGCCCGGTGCGGCCCGCTGTGATCCCGGCTCACCTCGCCTCTTTGCTGAGGGATAGTCGGCCACTGTTCGTCACCTCCTGGCCCCAGCGGACGCCCTAGTTCTGAGGAGAAGGGAGATGGGCACCAGAAAGGGGGATCGATCTCGGGATAGGATCAGGGGCGGCGATGCAGGAGCCGCTGCCGCCACACTGGAGATGCACGTAACACAAAACACGCGCACGCACTGGGTCACCCAGCAGTGGCCTCTGGAACTGGCCGCAGGCCGAGTTTCCGACGGTGCCGGCCTCTCACTTACACCTAGGGGTTAGTTTGCTGCTTTCTTTTCGCTGAGGAGGTGAATAACCCTGGCTTTTATATTTTCAAGCCGAATATTGACCATGTAGCGGGATGGGTGGAGCGGTTGCAGGAAAAGAGGAATACTTGGCCTGCCGGCTCGTTAAACTGTGAAGTCTAGTGTTAGGGCTTGGTTGCCTTTCTTTGAAGTGTCTGTCTTTTCTGAGTTAGGCTGTTGCCAGCTCGCTGCATGCCAAATATTTAGTTGGCTAAACAGGCTAGTGTGACTCTTCCTGTGTTTTGTTACGATGTACTCAGGTTACAGCTATCTTTATTCTGTTCTCTCCACGCCTGTAAATTTGGGTTTTGTACATTAAGGGAAAGAAGCATGTAATTTCTCCAGCTCCCCTTTGTCGTAACAAGGCAAGTAATTTAACACGTGCGAGCTGATCATAATATCTTTAGAACGTTTTAAATACTATTCTCCATTCTAACTCTTTCAAGTTCTTATCCCTAAAAGTATTTAGTACGAGAAAATACAGAATATTAATAGCATGTGAAGGCAGCTATTGGAAACTATTAACATGATGAGTTATCTTGGGAACAAAAATTGAGAAAAATGTAATGTTAAATTAGTTCCTTTGGACCCAGAATTTCCTAATTAAAAAACATGTACAATGCTATTGAGCGAAAACTCTCTCCCCATTCGCCCCCTTTTTTTGCTAGTAAAACAATTTAAAACCATCTAGTACTGCCTCATTAGGGATTTTTTTTCCCTTCAAAAGTTATTGGGTTTTTTTTGGAAATTAACGAATAAAATTATATTAAAAAGTAGTTTGAGGAAAACAAAATCTTATCTGGCTTTCAGACTATTTTAAATTTAGACTGAATTTTAAAGTGTTTTGACCAAGAGTGCTGGAGATGTGTAAAATGTACCTTTAATGTAAGCATAATTCCACTGTATAATTAATTCACTACCCTTTCAGTTAGGGATAATTAGCTCTGTAGTATGAATTTTGATGTTTCTATTTCAGCATATTTTTGTGTGGGGGTGGTATAAAATTATATTTGTTGATATTAAAAATTATTCTCGTCTCCTTGTTGGTGACTGAGAATAAGTAACGTTCTTTAATAACTTACATGATTTGCCTTGGGTGTGCCTCCCTTTACAAGAAAATAGTGCTGTTGCATATAAACCATTTTTGAATGTCAGATATTTTTAATGAAATTGTACAAAGGAATCATATAGTTAAAACATTTTAACTACAAATAGATCTTGCTAAATTGATAATTTTGTGGCAGGTAGACATTATGAAGTTTCTCTTAAAGGCTTACCTAGAGAATATTCTGATTTTTAATTCCTGTTGAACAATCCAGTAAGTTGAAAGTGTATTTTTTATGAGAGTGCTTCCATGGTTAACATGAATTTATGTCAGTAAGAGAAGCTATGTATTCAAACCACCTGTTCTCATCTTAAAGAGAAGAGAGAATGCTAAGAGTGAGGCCTTAGGTCCATTTTTTTTTTTCTATTTGGCTAAATTTTTGTAGCTCCTTGAAATAGAAATTTTAGAGAACAGCTATTCATATAATCATGGTCATTTCAGGGTATTTTAGGTTATCTAAGATCTACTTTATTATTTTTTGTAAAGAATTTTTTATAAGTTTATTTGAGCCAAAACTGACAGCAGTTGTCAGGAAGCAAGACCTGAAGTGCTCTTAAGGCTCGTTTTAATGAAATTGATGTTTTTTATGGCAGACACTAGGAAGGTCTTGCATATGTTCTCATTTAAGCTGCATGAGAGTCCTATTAGGGAGGTAGCTGTGTGTCCCTCCCTTTTTTTTTGAAGATGAAAAAATTACTGGTGTGCAAATGAATCATGAAGGATACCCTTGAACTTTCTTATTAAGTAAATTTTTTCAAAGTAAGGTACCTTTGTGGTCCAAGGTCCTCTATCCAGCTGTTCAATGGGGGAAGGAAAGTGTTTGTACCAAGTGTAATTTGATTTCACCTTAATTAACCTACACAGTTTGTTTGCTCGAAATGAATATAAACTAGATTAAATCCCTTTAATTAAAATATTCCTTGATAAAGAATCTAGCAGTTGCTATAACTATCCATGTTTTGTTATAAATCGATTTGCGATTTTCTTATTTTTAAAGCGGCCACATTTTTTTTAATCCATTAAAATTTAAGTCACATTGCTAAAAATTTTTACCTTACTAATCTATGAGCTTCCAAAATTTTGTTTTCCACAATCCCAAAATACAGAACATTTTATTAAATAATTGAAAATAGCAATTTTTATTAAAAGCCCCAAATACTAAAGTAGTACATGTTGTGTTTAAAGGAAAGCACTTAATGGACTTAAGAATGATAGTGGTATTTAATGGCATATTTCAAAGCTTAATTAGGTCAAAATTTCATATTCTAATGAGCTATTTATAAAATTTTAGAAATTATAATTATACTGATAATATAGATTTGGCTGTCATATTTTCCCATCTTAATTGATTATTTCATTTGCTTTATTTCCTAAATGTTTTGTGTATGTTACTGCATAATTGTTAGAAGAGGATTAATAAAAGAGAAAATAACAGCGCAACCCACGCTAAGTAATGAATACTAAAAGTACATCCACCTTCCTTCACTCCTTCCCCACCCCTTTTCATTTACTTGTAGATATTTTCTAAAGCTATCGAGTATTTACAGTTGCTTACAAAAAAAAAAAGACCACTTTTTGAGAGTGAGCAAGGCTAGTGATTTACTATATCCAGAAATAAATTGCTGGATCTGGAGTCAGTCGTGTGTAGAAATGACCTCATCGACATAGTGTCATTGACATAGTGTTTAATCTTCAGTGTGCACCTGAGATGTGGGTGTTCTTAATAGTTTGCCTCTTCAGATGACAAGAACACAGATGTGAATAAAATTGAGTTGCTGCCAGTTGATAATTAATGGTAGAGTAGTTTTCCCAGCTCACCTTTTCATGCTACCTTTTTCTAGAGCAGTCTCTATAGGAATTTTCCCTACAGCATCATGTGATTGATTGGACAGATATTATTGTGTTTCATGTGTTAGCACATACTAGTTCAGCTCATTGTCACATTTGCTGTGTTAATATTATAGTAAGAATTATGTTTTCACTTTTCATATTTATGCTTTCATTTTTCTAAATTTTTTGTTTCTGGGTAAAAGGAGATCTAGAATTAGGTAAAGATAGGTTTTAAAAGAACTGGAAAGCTTGACTAATTATGGCCCTTGGGTCACAGTTCAAAGAGCAGTTACACTACCATCAAGACTAAATATTCTTTATCCTGTTCGTTTTGATGTTTTTCTGAGTTTTTATATGTTCCAATACATCAGAGTTTTCAATTTTAGCTGTGTATCAGTCACACAGAAGTTATCATTGTTTGGGTTTTACTGTATATTCCATACATTATTAAAAGTATACATAGAAGCAGAATAAAATTTAGCATAAATTATTTTAGTTATAAACTTAGACTTTGAAAAAAAATGAATAATACTTTTTTTAAGGAAACTCTAAATTGAGTTCTGATTTTTTAACTATTGAATAGCAATCTTTAATTCTTCAGGTGCTTTTGTAATTTCACATCTAAATAAGTGAATGGCACCTCCTGGGGAAATTCCCAAAACCTAGTCCTGCTTAATTCCTTCCCTACATTGTCATTACAGCTTTCACCCCTTGTCCAAAGGGAATAAAAAATTCCTTTTATTTCTCTAAACAAAATCAAATGTTCTGTTCAAAGTGCTTATTAACTAGAAACCTTGTAATTCCAAAACTATGTAGATCAAGATCTATAGCCCACTGGTTTTTTGACCCCTTACTTGTCAGTCTATGTTTAATTTCCCCTTACCCCCCATTCTAGCTTTTTGTCCTGTTTTCTTAACTATCGTTAGAGCCATCCCTTAGGTCATCTTCATAAAAATCTCCATCAACAAACTACTTATTCACCGTAGCAGAATATATTTTATTTGGTGAATTGGTCAACTGGGGAAAGAAAATAAAATTTTTAATAAAAGTCAGCTTTCTGTCTTTCTTACCTCTCAATATGTTCTTAGATAGCTTTCTTGTGTAACAGATCTAAGATATTCAAGATGTGAACTAATTTCATCATGAATACAAACATGAAGAAAATTACTGAAACATCTTGCATTCCCAACATTATATATATATATATTTATATTTATGCCTTCTACTGTTTGAAATTGTAATTAGCTTGTGTTTCTTTCATGAGAAAAAAATAATATATAGACATAAGTAGAATTGTTAAAGGCTCTTAAGGGTAGCTTAAAACAGGCGATAACCAAGTTTTCAGAGTAGAATTAAATTACTCAAAAGGCAGTAACTTTGAAGTCTTCCTTTAAGTTCTTTTACAAATAAAGATTGTATGAGATGTACACGAGGAAGACATCACTCAAGAAAATTACTCCAGGGGTTATTAACATTATAGTTAAGGTAATAATGGGCTGTTCAAAACTAGGTACTTTGTGTAACTAGTAGTATATTATTGAAGATTATTATAATTACTAGTCAAATGTATTCTGTGATGTGACTAATTGCTCACAAACTCGTTTGTTTAGAATAATTTATAGACCTTAATTTCTAAAAAGCAAAATCTCACTAGATTATTGTACAGTTTATATAACAGTTTTTAGTTGAAGGGCTTTTACTTTTTGTGAACTCTATGTTTATAATTTTAAATTGCTCTGTATTTTATGCTAGTTAATTCATGGGAGCCTCTTCTACTGCCACACAATCTCAGTTCCTGCTGTATACTCTAACAAACAGTGGAAGAGACTGTTGGGTCAGTAGGTGACAACTACAGAGGTATCTTCCTTATAACGATGCTTTTTGAGGTTGCTGCTCCCATCAATCTGCTCAGTAAAAATAGCTCATCTTGGTAAGTTGTTTCGACTTCACCAGGACCTGAAGAAGAAGCAGAAAAACCTGTGAAAACTAAGACTGTTTCTTCCAGTAATGGAGGGGAAAGTTCCAGTCGCAGCGCTGAGAAGCGATCAGCTGAAGAAGAAGCTGCTGACTTCCCAACAAAACCAACAAAGATCTCCAAGTTTGGATTTGCCATAGGTAGTCAGACGACAAAGAAAGCCTCAGCCATATCCATCAAACTTGGATCAAGTGTGAGTTGTTATTTTATATATGATGTTTGTAATGGGTTTTAAGAATTTGTTTTGGAAACCTGCTTTAACTTGGTTAGGTAAATTAAATGTAAGAAGGTACATGGATGCATGAACTTAACATGTAAGTATTTAAGGAGTTACTATATGTTCAAGAAAGGTCTGGATGAATTATAACTCATAAAGTTATTTTAAAGAAATGTTTGCAATATGAGAGGGGAACAACTGTTATAAACATCATATGATTATAAGTAGCTTAGAATTTTTACTAAGTTGAGCAAAACCTCTTGAAAAATATTTTCAGAAAGAATTTCAGCTTATATTTCTTAACTTTTCAATCTAGTAATATTAAAAATAATATCTCTAGAAATCAGTTATTTTTCTTAAACTACTCATAAGGTATTACCTGGTCAGAGCTCCTGGTTATCTTACTTTGGAGCTACAAGTGGATATTGATATCCTGTGACAGTAGTTACAGATGAACTTTGATCCCTTATTTTAATATGTAAACTTTGAATTAGTACTAATGAACTAATGGAGCGTCTGGAAAGTATTTGAAATGCTAGATTGAAACACATGAGATTTAGAAATTAGACAATTTCTGACTTATAAAAGTGACAATTTTATACGGTTCAACCAAATGGATCTCTTCTTTAAGTTAATTATAGTGTATCACTATTGGCTTTAGAAAATACATTCTTGTATAAGGAGGAAAAGTCTTATAATTATTTTGAGTTGTTTATTCATGTCTAGTCTATGAAAATTAATGCTCAGTTGCCAAATGCATACAGCTTTTTTCTGCACTAGATGTTTATTCAGAGATCTTAAAAATATGGATCAGGTTACTACTAGAGTTTTAAAAGAACTGCCATCCTCAGAACCCCCACTCCCATCCTATGCTGCTTTGTTTGCCTTTTGTCTTTCTTTCTTCCTTTGTTTTTTAAAATTCAATCTGAACAAAAGACATTTAGCTTGTAACTTCATTACTTATGACTAGTCTCCCTATTTGAACTGATTTTTTTGTTTGTTTAAGTTGGGTTTTTTAAAAGTTTCATAGACCTAACTGCATAAATATATACATTTTTTGATAGTCATTAAACATGTATTCTCATGTATACTTCTGATACACATGTTCCCCCGATAGTAAATTTTACTGTGGTTCAACACCCCCAATATCAGATATCCAAATCCCTACTTTTTTTAACTCATTGACATGATTTAGTTATTGCTGATCATATTAGATGGGAAAGTTATGTTTGAAAAGGTACCTACTCAGTAAAATTTTTAATCTTTGGAAAACAAAGATCTGTTTTCATAAAATAAACTAGTATAAACAGTCTTCCTAGGAGTTGAGATGTAGGACATAAAATATAGTTTAAATCATTGCTTTTCTTTATATGATGTGAAAAGATAGTTGATGAACCAGCAAATACTTGTGTCTTTGTTGTATGTAATTATCAAATACATGACTTTAAAAGATTAAAGGATGTTTCTAGAGTCACTATGCGTAATCTCCAAATTAACATTTTTTATTCCTTCAAAAGCAAACGTTGTTTACAAAAAGTATTTGTTTGTTTTAGAAGAAGGGATGGTTAATTTTGTTTCAGCAGGTCAGAGAAGATTTCTCTGATGAGGTGATATTGGAGTTGGCCTTAAGTATAGGCAGGGGGCAAAAAGGCATCTTGGATAAAAGGAATTTCTTGCAAAGGCAGTTTAGGTATGAACCCACATGGTGCATTCAGGAAAATGTTCGTAGTTTGGAAGCGGAAGGAAAATGTAGGATAGAAAGCCCCCAAAATGAGACCTTTGGACTAAATCATAGAGGGCTTATTTCTATAATATAGTTTGGCTTTATTCTTTAGGTTCTAGCAGGGCTATGGAGCAATATGAGTCTTGACCCTTAAACAGATTTGCATTTTAGAAACATCACTCCATATAGATCACTCAGTACCAAGAATTAGAGGGGAAAAAAACAGAAGATGGGGGAGATGGTGCTTCTAACAGTTCAGGCAAGTAATGCTAAATGACCTTAGGCGTTGATAGTGTGGTAGTGTGATGCGAAGGCAGGGAAATTTAAGTTTATTAAATAGAAATCTAATCAGCAGGACTTTAACAGTAGGATGTGCAAGTTGAGGAAAATTTTCTGGCTTGGTATTTATGAACACTATGAAACTAAAGTACCTGAGCCACAAGAGCTCTAAATGGAGCTGTTTGTTGTCCAGTGGGCAGATGACATCCTATTTGGAGATAGGATTTGGTAGTTACAACTATTTAAAACTTTGGGAATGAATGCAGTCTACCAGGAAAGTATAGAAAACGAAAGGTAACTAACAACAGAACCTTGAGTATCTGTTATTTAAGGGAAAAAAAGAGGGAGGGGAGAGAGAAAAGAAAAAGTCAGAGAATTATGAGAATAGCCAATAAAAAGCAGTGTCACAGAAGCCAAGGTACAGGTGTTTTCAAAAAGGAGCTGATAGAGTCAAATGCAGCGTACTAGTCATTATTAACCCTACAGTATCGGGGTCACCTGATTCTGAGTGAGTGACGAATCATGGGAAATGGATGGTAAGGGAGGGAGCCAGATTGCAGTGGATTGAAGACTGAATGGGTGGCTAGAGGATTGGAGATAGTGACGACAATTAACGTCAAAAACTTTAGAGAGAAGCACATTCACAGGCCAGAGGGCACAAAATTAGCTAGTAGAAAGATGGATGTTTTTTATGTTCCCAAGGCACACTATATTTATTTTTTACTGTGGGAAAGTATTACTAATCATTTTCTCTTGCCTGAACCAGATACCCCTTAGCTAAATAATGCTAAATTATAGGTCATAACTAGAAAATCTTTTACAGGAGGAAAATAGATGGACAATGAAGTAAAATAAAACCTATCTGAGTTCCTTAAGATTATTTCTAAGAAAACATAAAGTTGAATCTTTGAAGATAAATTATTTTTATCATTTAACAAGTTTGTGTAAACATTGTGTGATACTCTTTAATATGTTTCTTCTTCAGAAGCCTAAAGAAACTGTTCCAACTCTTGCTCCAAAAACCCTTTCAGTAGCAGCAGCTTTTAATGAAGATGAAGATGTAAGTTGACACCTAGTTTTGTTATTTTCCTTTAATAACTAGTTTTTTAAGGAAGATGTTACCAGCAAATTATAGGTTGTATTAATGGTACTTAGTGAATTTCCTTTGCAACTGTGATCACTTTTTTTGTGTGTATGACATCTGCCAAATCTGGATGTTTCTATTTATTTTATTTGGTAGTAGGGTTATTTAAAAAATTATTGACTCTGGGGACAAGGAACTTAAAAATCAAACCAACAATTGCTGATTATGAATAATAATATCTATTTGTACTAGGAAGTATGTAGTACCCCCTCAAAAAAATTCAGTACTGCTGCCTTGAATAAATTCTATAGTTGAAGTCTTCAGTGATGAGACATTATGCATGCATTCAACTTTTAAAAGGCAGCAATAATGCTTTCTCTATTTATCCCCATGAGGAATAACAGTAACAAATAATATAAGTGATTCTGCTAGAAGTTTTACTCAGTAAGCATATATTCCAGGATAAGCATGAGATGCTTATCTGCTGTTCACTTAGGCAGTCCTAGTTCCCTCATGCCCTTCAAAGTGTCCCTCTCTTACCAGGCTTATGAATGACATTTGGAATTTTAAGTATAATTTTCACTGATTTTTTTTCCTTAGGCTTTGACTTTAAAACCTAACCCCCATTAAGATGTGGCCCCATTTGTAACAATTAAGCATTACAGGGTACATGATGAGTAATTGCTCCTCAAGGGAATATAAATAAGAAATATATGTTCAGAGGTGCACAAACACTGGGGCAAGAGTGATTGGGAAGACTATATAAGAGAAGAAATATGAGTTGGGTGCTAAAACATTAGGCAGGATTTTGAGAAACCATGGAATATTTTTGTAAGCTAAGACATTGCTTTCAAATCACAAATGGTAGATACTAAGCAGCTGGATTTGACTGGATTGGAGATTTTTGTAGAGGCGTTTAGGCAAGGATAAAAGTGGGATGATTGGAGCCCAGATAAGTAGGTAAAGAATTATATGATTATCACTGCATCCTCCTTGGATGTTTACTCATTCTACATATTTTGAGTGCTTTCTATGTGCTAGGCACAGTGAGATTACGGAGATAAATTAGATACGTTCCTCTAGAAACTCAGCATAGTAGAGCAGAGACTTAACACATGAAACAGTACAAAATAAAAGTCAGAAGTACCTGAAGAGATGAAGTAATGTGGAAATTCAGGGGAAGGAGAGAGACTGGGTAACTTTCTGAAGCAGCATGGAAAGACCATTGGACTGGCAGTTGGGAAGACCTGGATTCTTGTCCTGTTTGTCCAGTTATTAACTGGTAGAAAGCCTCTGAATAAATAAGTCACTTTACCTTTTTGGAGCCTTAAGTTTTTTAACTGTAAAATTCAGGCTCAATTTAGAGCATAGATATTTAATTGTTTTTCAGAGTTCTGGGGTTCTGTGGAAATGTGTCAGGAGCTACTGTGCTATTAGGTGATGCCTAACAAGCAGGGCTCTAGTCTCCTGCCCTTGTTTCATTTATAGTGATTCTCTTATCTGTTTGATATTTGGGAACACAAGATTTTGTTGAGGAAAAAAGTATTTCATTGCCTTGCCTCCCTCCAAAAAAGTTTGAAAAGCACTAACTTTAATATTTAATGTTTTCTGCCATTTCTAAATTCTTAAGAGATTAGGTACAACTTTAGTATATACGGATTTTATGAGGAAAGGGCAATATAGGAAGAAGGGAACAGCATATGTAAAAGTAGAGGCTGGAAATTGTAAGCACCTACATAACAGTAATAGCTTATTTGAATGCCTTACAATTTGGATATCTTTTCACATAACTTTATTTTACTCTCCATATATCCCTGTGAATTGTGTGATACAGTTATTTCTATTTTGAAAATGGAGAAATTAAGTAATGTATGCATAAGTATGTGCTAATGCACACAAATGTTGAACTAGAATTTACATCTTGTGTTTTCTAATCCTCTGTTCTTTGCATCATCCTTTTCTGTCTTCCCTAACTATTTTCTAAAGAAATTTTGGACTGGTTCAGCAATACTATTTCTGCTATAAGATAATGATAGTAAAGGATAAACTTGTCTCTTAGATAAAAAAATGCATCTAAAATCTTCATCTGGCTCTTCTTTTGTAGAACATGGTTAAGTAACCTTGGATGTATATCTGAGCCTAAAATATATTGGACAAATGCATCATTTAATTAATTTTGAAATTAAAAATTTTTTTTCAGTTGTATCTCTTTAGTCTTCTTTAGTTTGGACAGTTCCTCTCTGATTTCATGGTATTAACATTTTCAAAGAGTTCAGGCCAGTTATTTTATATAATGTCCCTCAGTTGGAATTTTTCTGATGTTTCCTCCTGATTAGATTCCCATTCCTTTTGACACGAATACCACAGAAATGATGTCAAGTTCTCAGTGCATCATATCAGGGAGCACAGGTTGTCATTATGTCTCATTACTAGCAACGTTAACTTTGATCATTTGTTTAAAGTGATGTCTGCTAGATTTCTCTACTGTCAAATTACTATTTTGCCTTTTCTAATTAAAATTTATCTTTTTGGGGCTATTTGAGCATATGCGGAAATACATAATTTCTTAAACATTTAGTCATGAGAGTTAACATCCATTGGTGATTCTTGCCAGAATCAATTATTATGTTTGCCAAATGATTATTTTTCAAATTTGTTTCATCTCTTCAATGTTTATTGTCTCATTGTAAAGGAAAGCTTTCCTTTATATAAGTGTGGGCTCGTGGATTCTTTATTCAGTAGGCTATAATGCTCAAATTGTTCCAGATTTGACCAGTAGAAATTCCTTTAAGGTGGATCTTAAGGACACCCTTTTTAAAAGGGATATGTAGCTCGGCAGCAACATTTATGCATAAAAACATCTAAAAGGAACTTGACATGTAATATATCTTTTTAGTAGTTATAAGGAAAAGTAGTAAGGCATGAACTTCAAGGTGTCTTTATAGTAAAGCAGACATTTTGAGAAAGAACAATATAGTAAAGTGGTTAAGAGTCTTTGGCATTTGACTGTTTTGCTATTTATTAGTTTCGTAATCCAGGACAAGTTAACCTTGTTTAACTCATGATAATCATACCCACCTTGTGGGATTGTCAGGATTTTAAAAGTCATACGTATTAAAGCATTTGGCACAATATGTAGTACATAATAAACAAATGGTTTTAGTTCTAGAATATCAAGTTTTTACCACATTTTTTAATGTTAAATCAGTATACTAAAAGATGTGCTTTTCTTTTTAAAGTGTAGTTAAGATAATTTCCCCCTTTTACCAAAATTTACAGTATTGAAAATGCTAAAAGACTTAGATATAAATTTTAGCATATTTGTAAATAAATGAATTAAAAAAACCTATATGCAGTCATCTCCGTTTACTTCTTTTTCCTCTAGAGTGAACCAGAGGAAATGCCTCCAGAAGCAAAGATGAGAATGAAGAATATTGGAAGGTATTATAATTTTGCATGAATATTGTAGAAAATGATGGTGAATTTAAATTTTTTTCTGATATACAAAGAAATGGCTTTCATCTCTTTATGATCTCAATCCTAATCTTGGTCAGAAATGTCCTTTTCTCCTTGATAACTTAGATGCCAAATACCAAAATAAGACATTTTAATTTTTCTTCACTGTTTCTGGTATCATGGAAATAATCTTAATTTCAAGTTATATGTTCAGTTTCCTATCTTTATATGCATAAATGAATAACTTAGAGGCTAGTAAGAAAGTTCAGCTTCAAATCAACCCATATTATGTCCATTTCTACCAAATGTATAAGCTCCCAAAGAACTAAGTCCTAAGTCCATAAACAAGCATCAGTCTTCAGAATTTTGGTTTATGATTCAAATGGGAACAGTCCCGGTGGCACTGTTGGATCCAGTGCCTTCCTTTCATACTGGAAACCAAGAAATACATCTGACATTGGAACCCAGTCTGAACACCTAGTATACATCTATCTAAACATCGAAATAGTTTATAAAATGATCTGAACCTTTCTGTGTGTGATACATCTGAATGTTTTTCTTCTGTTTCACATTTTATAAATGCTAATGGCAAGCCAACAAATTGATTTCATGACCTTATTAATGGTTTGCAAGCAGCAGGTTTAAAAACCATAACGGTTGCCTCCCTTAGCTATGTATCAGAATCACCTTAAATGTTTATTAAAACTACATATTTATTTGGCCCTTCCTCAGGCCTACCGAATCTGAAATTTTAGGACTGGGTCTATGGAAAGTGTATTTTTAAAAAGCTCTGTAGGAGCTTCTGATGTTCAGCCTGTATTTTGAATGAGTTAAAAACATGGCCCAAAGGCTTTATATAACATTTTAAATAAATTTCTTTTAACACAGGGATACACCAACATCAGCAGGACCAAACTCCTTCAACAAAGGAAAACATGGGTTTTCTGATAACCAGAAGCTGTGGGAGCGGAATATAAAGTCTCATCTTGGAAATGTCCATGACCAAGACAATTAAATGATGTGCTTTGAAATTGGAGTGCAGGGTGGGTGTAAAGTTAAAAGGAACAGTTTCCTTTTTAAAGAATGGTATAAGACTATCTTTGGAGCCACCTTTTTTTTTTTTTAAGATTGAGTGGTACACTAATAAATGAGAGTTTGAAATTAGAGGTAATTTATGTTTTATATACAGATTTCAAGACATTTGCTAATTTTGTAGTTTCATGTGATTAGTTTCCAAAGGTTACAGATAATAAAAAAAATCAGAAATGGTACCTTTTTAAGAATTGCATATTTTTTTAGACACAACTATTAGCACATTAAGAGGGAAGCAAAAAGTTATTGTCTGTTTAAACTGTTAGCAGTTAACTAACTTAACTCCCTTATTAACCTAAACTTTCTGGCTCCCAGGAACAGCCTTATAGAGAAAGGGAGTATTATATTGGGAGGAAAATGTTACTGGACTATTGACAAAAAGTAAATTAGATAAAATATTGTTTTTTTTCCTAATGGGCATTTGTTTTGTTTTAAGTCATAAACTAGATGTCGCATTGCTATCAGTGATACAGATGCTTAGCTCTTTTTAAAAAAAATTTTTTTTAAATTTTATGTAAACTGTTGAGTATTTGAAATAGCCCACTTCACTTTAATGGGTCTTGTCTACCTTCATTAGTCTTCAAAGAACAACCATATGCTACCAAAGTAAATCAGTATTTTGAATGTGCTTCTCTTGGTTTTTGTTATTAGCTAGTTCCTGTAAGCATTTCCACCAAATCTTGAAGCAAGTCATAAGGAAGCTGTTTCTTTTAAAATACAAACCACCACCAAAAATTTTAAATGTACATAATACTTAAATATTTGGCTGTTTTTATTTTTTAAAAGGTAACAAACACCAAAAAAGCAACATTGTATGAAGATGGGAAATGAGAAAGATGCACTTTCTGTAACTTTGTCCAGACATTTAAGTTACTAACTTGTGAAATCCAATTTGATTTGAACTTACTACAGGAATTCTTATTTAGTACAATAATATGGTTTAAGTGTATACATAGTAACCAACGGCCTCTCAAAAGCACATTTTAGGTACTGAAAATAGAAAGAAAAATGCATCTTTAAACATTTTATGGAATCTTTGAACACATATACTTTGTTAGAGCTGTGTGTTGTAGGGGTTTTTTTTTTTTGTACTTTTGTATTGTAAATGGATTCTTTTTTAATGTGACAGTTAAACACATCTTTAAAGGCGCAGTCATAGATAAAAATGCAGTATGATTTCCTTGAAAACTCCTACAATGTTATGTTTGCAGGCAGCTCCAGACTGTCTTAATGGTGGTAACTACTTGCTAAGCTCTTTTAATAGGTAATAATAACTCCAGAGAAGAATCCTGTATATACTCCTAACACTTTGTTCACTTGCATTTAAGTTTAGAGTAAGCCCCAAGTAAAACAATGGAAATGTATATTGAACTATTAGTTCTTACATGATTTAATTATATCAAGATACATGAATTTAACTTGCTTTAATGTAGGCGAACTTTTCATTTTTGTCCATTTTACTGTTTATGTTAAAATAACATTCCTCTCCTACATATTCTTTTCTTGACTTAAATGAAATATTAACCTAAGGTCAAGATGGGAGAGAGAAACGACTGAGATGAATGTCTTTACTAAAATACCAATAAATTTGTCAAACTCAATAGTGTTCTTATTTTCTATTCCACTCGTTGCTGGGGCTTTTTTGGTTTTTGTATTTTGTTTTTGTTTTTTTTAAACAGAAGAGACAAATGTTATGATTGTTGCTTTTGCCCAGTTTGTTGGCCAGAGTAATGGGAGATTTAAAATTATTGAAGTTTACCTAACTTAGCACTTAGTACTACTATAGCATCATCTGCCTCCTCCACTGCCAAAGTATCTGTCCTGTGCTGTAGAAAATTCTGCCAAGGCATATCTTTGAAAATCCTTAGATGTTAGAAGGTATTCTCTTATTAGTGTCTGCCATTCACTAGTTCTGTATAGTTTCTTGATGTTTATAATGCTGTCCAGTAGGTCAGGTCTTAGTAAACAAAAAGTTTGAACTACATTTTAGAATTAAGACACGTATCTAGTTTGACTAATTACAGATGAAGGCTATGAGTTTCAAGTGTTTTTTCTTTAATGATCAAGGTTAGCTTGACATACTATGAAAAGATTGTTGAAGTTACTTTTATGGTCAAGTGAAGATACTTTTTAAATTTTTTTAACTTCATTTAGAAAAAATTTCAGACTTAGAAAACATTGCAAAAACAAAGTATTCCCATGTTCTCCAAATGTTAACATCTTACATAACCACAGGACAATTATCAAAATCAGGTAATTAACATTATAATACTTTTATCTGTTATATTATTTTATACTGTTATTCTACAGACCTGATTCAGATTTCACCATTTGCTCCACCAACGTCTCCCTAGTTGGAGATCCACTTTATTGTCATCTCTCTTTAGCTCCTTTGGTCTGGGACACTTCTTCAGTGTTTGTCTTCCATGCCCTTGAACTTTCTGAAAAGTATAGGCCAATTATTTGTAAAAGATCTCTTAATTTGGGGTTTGCAATTGGTAAGTATCTTGTGGGGAAATTTTTGGGACTGTGTACGTATCCTATTATACTTTTCCCCACTATTTGGCAAGAATTCATTCCCTCCCACCCCATGGTTCTTTCCTGAAACAATTGTTAGTGTACTATTTGCCAAATGATGATTTTCTGTTTCCATCATTCCTTCTAATTTTAGTAGTTGAAATTCTACTGTGAGGAAGTTTTCTTCTCTGTTCTTATTTTATTGATTATTTTCTAGGTTATAACCCTTTGTTACTCAAAATGTCCCAGATTTTCCCATGCAAACTGATTCCAGTTGACTCACATATCTTTTTGACCTGTCCCCATCCTTTTAAAAAATACTTCCTTAATTTCTACACCAGAAGATATAATGGACCCATCTTGTATTTTCTCCTCCAGCCCTGGAATCAGTGATTTGTCTAAACATCCATGGGTCCTTTTATGAGAGAATGGTATTCAGAAACCAAAATCGGCACTAGGTGTACTCCTTGGTACTGAGGTGGACTTGTTTCTAACCTACTTAACAGCTAGAAAAATGTTATGTATGCATACATGTATTTCTAGATCTGTGTATATTTGTATTTGTATACTATATGTATGTATCTTCATGAGTTCATATCGATACTTCCAATACCAGACCAACAGAGTTCCTTCTAGTCTTTCTCCTTTCTATATTTGTAACTCTTGTCCAACAGTAATCTGACTTTGACTAGCCATAATATGTTGATTTATTTGCTTCATTTCTAGAATACACATGAAGTACTTTTCAGAATTACTAATTCATGTATTTCCCTATTAAAAACAAACTACTATCTAGTGTACAGTTCCTTTTCTTTTTAGTCTTAGAGTACATAATCAAAATTCTGTTAGAAAATTAAGTAGGTTCTTTTCTCTGCTCCCCTTTTCAGTATGGTTAAGTTACTCATTTGTAATGCAATCAGTTAATTTGTATTTCATAATGAATGCCTGACCATTGTTAATTTTTTGATGTGAAATTTTAGCATAGTTACAAAAGTTAGAACTGCAGAAAAATGTATCACTCTTCCCTATCTTTTCTATCTTATTCTTTCTCCTGCCCTTTCTATCCTGATTACCTACCTATAGCTAATCTATGGTTTCTGATTTATCCTCTTTCTTTTTGATAGATGGGTATTTATTATTTCTCCTTTTTTCTTAATGGAAGGTAGCATAGTTACTCTCTTTTACTTTTTTTCACTTTCCACTGTATCCTATAACAACCACATAGAACTCCATTGTGTGAATATACCATAGTTTTATACAGTTAATTTATGCATTTCTAATATTTTGTGTAGATCATTTCTAATATTGTCTCTTGGCTTTGATTATAGTTTTTGATTTTTTGGTTTTTTTTTTTGTTTTTGCTGTGTGAAAGCTTCCATTTTTTATGCAGTAAACTTTGTTAATCTTATAGCTTCTCAATTTTATGTTAATGGTTAGCTTTTATACTAAAGTTAATGATGAATTCACCCATGTTTTTTTAGTGCTGTATTGTTTCATTTTAGAATTTAAATAAGATTCCTGATCTATTTAAGGCATTTCTTGTGGATTTATGAGATTGGGAGCTAATTTGTTAAGTGATACCTTTATGATGTTAAGTTCATCCTAATTGAAAGCAATCTGTTTTAGCCTCTTTCAGGAGTGTTTTTAAATTTTTTCTCATATAGCTTTTGCATATTTCTTGTTAAGCTTATTCCTAAAGCATGTTAATTTTCTTTGTTCTTGAAATGGGGTTTTCTCTATTACTGTTTATTGGCTATTTTAAGATATGAAGGCTTTTTCCGTGTGTTAAGTCTTGCTATCTTATTAAATTCTTTCTTTTTGAGTTTTATCATTGATTCTCTTAAGATTTTTTCAGGTATATCATATCACCTGAAACTAGAGATGGTCTTACTTCCTTAATTTTTGTGCCCCTAATTCATTTTTCTTGCCTAATTACATTGACTAATATTTCTTTTAGTATTAGTACAATATTGAGTAGCAGTAGAAATAATGGGCATCCTTGCCTTATTCTGTTCTCAGTGGAAATGTCCTCATTGTTTTACCATTAAATAAGATGCTGGCTTTAGTACCAAGGTAAACATTGTATCACCTATTACTATTTTCTTAAGTGCTTTTATCAGGAATAGGTATTATCAGGAATTTTGTCAAAGGCTTTTTCAGCATTGACTCAATGAGTGAAAACTTTAATAAAAAGAATTATAAACATGAGAACTCTCAGGTATAGCAGAAGCAGCAACTGTAGGAAGAAACTACCACCCTTAGGGCCAAGGAAGTAGGTGATCAAGGAAAAGACTTAACATCTTAGAGGAGAGGCCCAGGCCAAACTTCAGATCTTTGAGGAGAAAGTGCTGTTGCTACAGATAAGAGCAATATCCAAGTTGTTCATCACCACAATGAAGACAAATTTTGGAAACCCCTTGATTCAACTTCTGCATGAAAAATCTCTGGTGATAGGTAGCCATCCACCCTCACAGGAATTCATTGTTGGTTAGCAACAATTATTTTTCATTTTTTTGTGTGTGTTTTTTGGGTTTTTTTTTTTCATTTTACTATACTTTATAAATTTACTGCATGGATTCTACATTATTTTGGTAATTAGAGAAATGTATGGGGAAGAGAGGAATCTCTAAATAAGGTGACTTTTAGGTTAGCTGTCATGCTAAAGCTTGAGATAAGAGAATTTTCACAGACCCAACAGTCTTGAGCCACAACACAATAGACTTCCACTTAATTATTGCACATGGACATAGAACTTTTATTCGTATTTGTGTACTTTTTTATACAATACAAACTGTTATCCTAAATCTTTATATCTTAAGTAAATTTTGGGGAGCATTTTGTCTACAGTATCCATTGAATTCACATTGCTTAATATTTAGAAAAAATAAAAATTGTTGTATACTACGTAAATATCAAGGATGACCACTATAACTACTGCAAGAAGAGTTACCTGAACTCTTGTATATCTGTATCATTGATATGTCATTCAAATACACCACTAATAAATTTCACTGAGAATCTAGCATTGTCTTTATGCTAGTTGTACATCTGGAGTTAATTTTAATTTTAGTCCTACTTTTAGAATTTCATAGCGTAATCATCGTTGATATGAAACTTGAATAGGAAACTGAATTTACACATATAACCATAACTGAAAATAAAACTTTCTATACAATATATAGAGAATATATAATCTATTATACCTTGACTATAAGGAAAAGATCAAAACAAGCAGAATACTTAAGTAATGCAAAGAAAGCGACATTGAAAGAATGCAAGTACTAATTAGATATTGAAATATTTGCAAATGATTAATGCAAATTAACCAAAGGTGCAATTGAGAATGAAAAGTTATATTATGGAGACATAGAGTATATGGGAACTCTACTATTCCACTCAGTTTTGCTATGAACCTAAAACTGCTCTTTAAAAGAATAAAATTTATTTTTAAAAAATAAAGGTGTGAGCAAGGTTTGACTTAGATTCACAAGGTACCTCTCTTCATAAATATAAATGATACTCAAAACTACCCAAATATTAACACTAGTATAATGCTGTGTGTGTATATATACATATATGTATATATAAAACAGCAAATTTCTCCAAGCAGGACTTAAGTGTAGTTATATTCTCAAAGGACCAGTTTGAGGAGAAAATGGCCGCCATGCCGAAATGGAGAATTAACATAAAAGCCACCTCTTGTCACATATAAAGTTACTTTCATTTCTATTCTGGTTTGTTTGCTATATACATAGAGCCATTAGAAAACCAGGGAGCTTCAAGATGAAGGATAGTTTCAAATACTAATCTGGAAGTAATGTGTGTAAGACAGAAAGGTCAATAGGGCAAGCATGGAAGCTAAGAAACCAAGATATGAGTATATGTAAGTATGAGTATATGTTAACTAGCAGTAATGGAATAAAGTAACAGGTCAAAGACATTGCTAAGAAATTCAGTGGCTGAACTGATGATGGAAGAAATAGAAGTATCCAGATGACCAGGGGTTGTAGACATAGATACCTGGAAGAATGGTAAATGCTGAAGAGCAACCTCCTCAAAAAAAAATTTTTGACAAATATATACAGGATAACCTTTAACGTTTAAGAAAAACTTCCAGCCACAATTTAGGTAAGTAGGAGATGATGACTCAAAATCCATAGAGGGTTTTCAAGGGGAACTAGGATATTTGAGGAAATGGGTTCATCAAGCCTGATTGTATAATGTTAAGTACCATTAGTATGGGAGTTAATAAACTATTTTGCTGCTTTTATCTGTTTCCACATCTGTTGAATAAGGTTGATATGTATATGAACTTACACAGCACTACAGCTCATGAAGTGTATGCCCATGAAATAGAATTCACTGTGCCAAGAACTTTAATGTGATAACTAAGCTAACTACTAAAATAATAGTTAAAAGAATATGCATGTTAATGTCAATATAATGTTTAAAAAGGCATAAAAGAAAAAGGAATGTATGACAGGACAAAAAAAGTAAAATGACATTTATATGCAGATATGTTAATTATATATTTTAATTGGAGTGAATATTCCTATTAAAAGAAAAAGATTGGCATCCTGGATTTTTTTAAAAAAAGAATTATATGCTGTATACAAGACATAAACCTTAAATATAAGTATATGAACAAGTTGAAAGCATGAGGATGGTAAAATGTACCACATGAATACCAGAAAAAGCTAATGTAGCTATTTTTATTTCAGTTAAAGTAGACAAAACCAGGAGCGTTATCAGGGTCACTTCATTTTATCTTTTCATAGTGATAAAGAGTTTCAACTTCCCAGGAAGATAATTCTACATTATATGCACTTAATAACAGCTTCAAGATATATAAAGCAATTAAAAGGAGAAATAGGCAAATCCACATTCATACAGGGATAGTTTAACTACTCTTAGTAACAAGTTAGAACAAGACCCCCCCCACCCAAAAAAATCAGGGTATAGAATATTTGAACAACGAAAGTAAAAAGTAGTAAACTAATTAACATGTTAAAACAATGACCCATAACTGCAGAATATTTTTAAGTTCTCATGAAACATTTACAAAAATTGACCGTGTGCTTGTCCATAAAACAACCCTCAGCAAATTTCACAGATTAGAAATACACAAAATATCTTTCTGACCACAGTATTATATTGAAAATAACAAAATAACCAAAAAAATTATATTTTTAGAAATAGAGCGATACTCTTCTAGAATAAAATGTATCAAAGCAGAAATTATAATGAAAATTAGAAAATATTTTAAATAACAGTGAAGGAAAACCATATCCAAACTTGCAGAATGCTATTAAAGCTGAGCTTAGACACAGCCTAAGTGCCTACATTAGAAATGTGAAGTCGGTAAGCCTTACCTGCATTGCAGTAATTAGAAGCAAGCAGCAAATTAAGCCCAAAGCCCTCTTTACCATCAGTAACATTTTGTTTGTTTTAATGCCTATGTTGTTGGATAATTAATATAGCCACTCCAGCTTTCTTGGGGTTGCTGTTTGCATGATTATCCTTTTCATCCTTTAACTTTTAATCTAGTATCTATGAATCTAAAGTATAAACAACATATAGTTGGATCATGGTTTTATTTTTTTCAATAGTGTAACAATCCCTGCCTTTTAATTAATCTATTCACATTTAATATTTTATTGGTACAGTTGTATTTTTGTATGCAACTTTTATTTTTTTATATATCATAGTTTGTTCCTCTATTCTTTACTGCTTTTTTCATATTGAGTGAATATTTTCTAATGTAACGTTTTAATTTCTTTAATGATTTTTTTTTCACTACACTTTAAGTGATTGCTCTAGGATTTACCATATACATTTTAACTGATCAAATCAGCCTCAGATTTATCCTGGCTTAATTCATTATATCTAGAAAGATTATTCTGCCAGAGGGTAGGGGGAAAGCGGAGTGGGGAAGCAGATTAGGTAAAGGGGGTCAAATATGTGGTGACAGAAAGAAATCCAACTATGGGAGGTGAACACACAGTGTAAACATATATGCCTTACTGTTAAAGTGTATAGCTGGAACTTACTGGATTTTACCATAAAATATTTAATTAATTAAAAAAATTATTCCTATATAGCTCTATTCCTTTTCCCCTTTTTGTGGTATTATTATACATGTTACATCTATTATTGTTACGACCCCAACAATACATTATTATAATTATTTGTCATCTATAGCTATTTCCTTAGCCCAATACAGCTTCACTACTACCCACCTCCTTTGTGCTATTATTGGCATATATATTATACTTATATCACATAACCATGTTCTTGGCTCAATAATACATTATATCTGTATTATTTTATACAATTGCTTATTAAATCAAGATATAAAGGAGAAAAATTATACATATAACCTGTTATAATTTTATGACTACTTTTACTGGTGCTCTGTTCTTTCATGTGAATTTGAATTACCATTAGAGTTAAATTGCTTTCAGCTTAAAGAATTAAAGAATTTCCTTCCAGCTTAAAGTATTTCTTGTAAGGCAGGTCTGCTAGCAACAAATTCTCCAAGTTTTTGTTTACCTGGTAGAGTCTTCATTTCACCTCACTTTTGAAAAATCACTTTGCTGGCTATAAGATTCTTGATATACATTTACTTCTTTGAGCACTTTGCATATTTTACCCTCCTGCTTTCTGCCTGCCATTGTTTCTGTTGAGAAATCTGTCAATCTTATTGGGGTTCTTTTGTTAAGCAACAAATTGTTTTTCTCTGTTACTTTTACAATTTTCTCCTTGTCTTTGACTTTCAGCCTTTTAACTATTACGAGTCTGTTTGTGAATCTTTTTGTATTTATACTCATTTGGGTTTGTTTCTCTGAGGCTCTCTTCATCTTTCTTCATTTTTTTTCCTCTCTGTTCTTTGGTTTGTATAATCTGTCAATCAATCTTGAAATTCACTTATTTTTTCTTCTACCAGTTCAAATCTGTTTAACCTCCCTAAGAAATTTTTTATTTATTTTACTTTTCAACTCATAATTTTCCATTTGTTGGTTGGTTAGTTGGGGGTGTGTGTGTGTGTGTGTGTGTGTGTGTGTGTGTGTTTTACTTTATTGACACTCTATTTAATGAGACTTTGTTATACCTTCCTTTACTCGTTTAAGTCACGGTTGTTATGGTATATCTGTGTCCACCACACCGTCCTTTGCAATTCATATATTGAATCCCTAACTTCCAGTTTGTCTGTATTTGGAGATGGGCCTTTAAGGAAGTAAAGTTAAATGAGGTCATCCAGGTAAGTCCTGATCAGATAGAATTATTGTCCTTACGAGACCCCAGAGTGTTCTCTCTTTTTCATTATGTATGCACGAAGAAGAGGTCACATGAACACACAGCAAAATGGTGGCTACCTACAGGCCAAGAGAAGAGGCCTCAGAATAAACCCTACCTTGCCAGCACCTTGATTTTGGAGTTCTCAGCCTCAGAACTGTGAGATATAAATTTCTGCTGTTTAAGCCACTCAGCCTGTGGTATTTTGTTATGGTAGCTCAGACTAAAGCAATGGTATTCTTTAGTTCTGTGAACATATTTATAATGGTTATTTTGAAGTCACTTACTGATAAATCTGACATCTGGTTACTCTCACAGGCGATTTCTGTTGCTTACTTTTTTCCCCCCAATGTATGGGGCATACTTTCTTGTCTCTTTAAATGCTTTATGATATTTTTTGTTGGAAATTGGACAGTTTAGATAATAAGTATTAGCAATGATGGGTACTGGTCCCTTGACCTTCTCCCTCCTATGGCCTGGGTATTGTTATTTGCTTATTTGTTTAGTGACAGGCTGGATTATTTTATTTCATCTCCTATTTCATCTCCTATTGTCTAAGCCTTTGATGTTTCCCCAGGATGGAGCAACTTTAAGTATGCCCATAGTCACTTTGGGATGACAGTGAATTTGGTAGTGCTCTATTCTTCTTTACATGATCACACCTAGCTGTTAAATACCACTAATTGCTGGCCACTTGTTAAATTGTTTTGAATAATATCCTGGGATTAGATCATTAATAAATTACTCTGCAAACTAGTCAATCTAGTCACATTGTGGTCCCTTTGAAAGAATAATTTCTGAGGTCAATATTTGTTCTGATTCCTCCCAGCTGTCTTATTCCATAGTTACCACCTACAAACTACCAGCCCTACAATTTATCCTGTATCTTGAACCTCCTCCCAATTGCCTCTCACCTTAACCTCCACTGTGCTTGTGTGCGCCCCTTAGGTTTCAACGTCTTCAGGCTCTGTTGCAAATAAAGTCAGTCCTTTGGGAAGAGATTAGTAGGAGTTCTCTATTTTGCAGTCTGCTCCTCCCTCCAGGCACAGCCTCTGAGCCAGGGTTGTGGGGCTGAAAGTGGAGACATTGGCAGGTGTCTCAGTGACACCCTACTCTGCAAGCTGAGCAGAGTGTCACTTTGCAGAAGGGATGGCAGCAGCCTGAGGTCCTCTCAGTTTGCTTCTCCTGGTATAGAACCACCAAATATGAACAGAAACAAGGATTGTCAGGGCCTCAGCTCACTTTGCCCAATTTAGAGCCTCTGTTCCACAAATGGGCACAGGGTGGAAGAAGGGAGCTCCTACCTCTCAACCACACTTATCCAGGCTTTAACTAAGAGCAGAAGCTTCTGTCTCTGTGGAGTCAGAGTATGTGCCACCCCACCGGTACATCAATATATTCACCAACCAGGAAATTCTCTGAGCCTCTTTAAGTTCTCATTGAGGTATTATTACATGGGCATAATTAATGAATTAATGGCCACACTGACTGAACTCAATTGCCAGCCTCGCTCCCCTCCCCTGGAGCCTGGGAGGTGGGACTAATAGTGCCAACCTCTAACCAAATAGTTGTTTTTCTGGCAATAAGCCCCCATCCTGAAGCTACCTACCCCACCATGTGAATCTGATTTTCACTCTGAGATTAGAAAAAATACAAGCAAGCCAACTATTACATCTATTTAACACTGTACTAGAAGTCCTACACAGGGCAATGAAGCAAGCTAGAATTGGAATAGAAGAAGTAAAATTGCATTATTTGCAGATGACATAATTAGGTATATAGATAATCCAAACTATAAGGAAATTTAGCAAGGTTGTTAGATGGCTTATTTTCAATCTCATAAAATTTTAAACATTTCACCATTTAGACTGTTTTGCTGTAAGTTTTTGTAGACTTCTTTTATCAAATGAAGAAAGTACCTTTAGTATAGAGAAGTGTTTTGTATTTTTATATACCAATAATAATTGAAAAATTTAAAAATACTATTCACAATTGCATAAAAACAAAGAATCTAATGAAATTTAAACAAACTGTAAAACATTGTGAAATATTAAGGATGACTTAAATGAAGAAATTTATACAATGTTCATGGAATGAAAATTCAGTATTATAAAGATACCAGTTTTCTCCAAACTGATTTATAAATTCAATGGAATTCCAAATCCCAGCAGGTTTTTATTATAGAAATTACTAAGCTGATTCTAAAATTTACAGGGGAAAAACATCCAATACAATATGATGTAAGAACGAAGCGGGAAGACTTACTCTATCAATATCAAAATTAAAAACCTACAGTTATTAGGACAGGGTAGTCCTAATTGCTGCAAGGATTTAATATGTCTTGCAAACACTAAATCTGGTATCGCAAGGAATTGGTGCAAGGATACAAAAATAGAGCAAAGAGACAGAACAGAGTTCAGAAAGAAACTTACACATGCATGTACCCTTGATTTATGACAAAGATGGTACTACTGAGCAATGGAGAAAAATCAGGGAATTCAAAAATTTATGTGTGCACAATTGGAAATCTATATACTTGTATAAAAAAAGTTTGACCTCTATACCTCTATTTCAGGTGGATTATAGATCTAAATATAAAAGTCAAAATATAAAATTTTTAAAATAAAAATAGGGAAATATAATGAGCTTTGGGCAGGCAAGGATTGTCAAAGGGCAGAAATTTGTAATTGGACATTAAAATTAAAGACTTACACTCATTAAAAGATACCATTAAGAGAATGAAAAGACAAGCTGTAAAATGGGTGATGGAATTTGCAAAACATAGTGACAAATGGGTTATATTCACAAAATTCATTTTTAATGAAATTAAAAAGTAAATATTAAAAAACAATTACCTCACGAAAAGGGTACATAAATGACCAATAAATATGTGAAAAGCTGTTAAACTTTATTAGTCATCTGGGAAATGAAAATTAAAACCAAACTAAGCACATACATCTCAGAATGGCTAAAATTAGGTAATAAGACTAAAATACCACTCTTAGCTATAGATCCAAAAGAAATGCATGCTCATATATACTAAGAAGATAAAAATGGTCCTTGCAGCATTTTTCTTGATAACCCCAAACTGAAAATAACCCAAACATCCATCAATGGTAGAATAGTAAAGTTGCAGTATATTTATAGTAATTTTTTTAGCAGAGCACACAGAATAGACACAGTAAGAGAGAAGATGAATGGAATAGAGCAGAAATAAGCACTTATGAAGAACCAAGTAAAAATGTTAGTATAATTTTAAAAATGAATTTAATAGAATATTGAATAAAAACAGTTAAAAGATCAGGCTGGGAAACTCTCAGAAGGTTAACAGAGAGAAAAAAGAGAATGAGAGATATTAAAGGTAGAAATAAAACTTTCAGAAATAAAGTAACCAGAGGGGAAAAATATTTAACAAAACATTATTTGGTTTCTAGAATGTAGAAGAGACTAAAATATCTGAAAATCTCTGCTTGATAAGATACATCAAACTCTTTTGAAAATCATGCTGAATGTCCTAGGGTCCCCAAATAAGAGGAAACTGAATTAAAACCGTAGTAGCCTTGTGGTAGATGGGAGACAAGGGTATTTGTCTGTCCCAGGTTGGGTTGTAGGTGGGCAAAATGCCTCCCTTGAAGATTTAGAACAATAGGCTTGCCGTCCCAGTGGTCTAAAATTCAAATTTACAGTTGTTGGTCTGGGAAACCATAGTCTGAGAAGCAAACATAAAACTAATCTGGAAGGACTTACCTTCAACCTACATGGGTGGCACAGGATCCCCAAAAGCTCTATTAGAGATGAGCTCATACTCTAAAATTTATAAAATTCTTAAGGAAAAATCCAATAAACTTCAAATTTTAAAATACTAAACTTCAAAACTTCAGGTAATAGACTATAAAATAAGCATGATATATTTAAAATGATTAAAGAAATAAGGAAGTTGTCTCTGCATCTTTGCTCTACAAGCCTCTACAAACTACAACTGATAAATTAATAGGACCAGGGAAGACAAAAGGCTTTTATCATACATGTTCCAAACAGAAGATGTGAAACCCCTGTTTAGGAACCTCCAAGGAGATGACAGGTTTGAAAAGAAGAATCATAAGCGAGAAGCATCATGTACAGATAGTTTACATCAATGCTATTAAAAAAAAAAAAGATACTGAAAATTTGGATTAGCTCTAAGTCCAGCAGCTTAGGTTATCTTGTGAAATTCTGTAAACAGCCACTGGCTTTTAATAAGACGAATTAAAGCCCATGTTAGAGGATTAGTTAATTCATTTCTCTCGACAATACATACATTTCAGTGACTAACAGCAATGACTCAAATTGCTTAGCAGCAGTAGTAACAAGTAAATTTAACTAGGGGATACCCACATAGTTTGGGGGAAAATAATATAAATGACAATAAAACAAATGTGTTTCTAAAAAGGAACTGTTATAGACTTTTCTCCCATGGTAATATAAAACTGAATTTTTGGAAACTTAACACTTGTTTCCACATGTAATTTATGTAATTATACACATTTAAATTATACGAAGTTGGCAGTTAGTCACACTAAATTTCACAGATTATGTTTAAGAGAAAGTTTATTATGTGTTCCCTCAATGGTTATTTTTTAATGTGTTCAATTATGCTTCCTTTTAAAAATGGAATAACTTAGTCTACGGCCATGCCACCCTGAACAAGCTGGATCCCGTCTGATCTCGGAAGCTAAGGAGGATCGGGCCTGGTTAGCACTTGAATGGGAGACCACCTAGGAAGACCAGGTGCTGTAGGCATAAAAAATAAAAAAATAAGGGATTGTAAGCTGACAAGGTCCTTGCAATCTGTGAGGGTTGTCAGGGTTGCCTCAGATAGATAGATAGATAGATAGATAGATAGATAGATAGAAAGACAGATAGAAAGAAATGGAATAACAGTAACATCAAATAACAGCAACTGATTTATGAACTGAAAAAGTAACCAGCTCAACTCCAAAGCTTATGCTTTTAAACAAGATTCAACATCTTTTATTTACATATTTATGACATACATTAATGGTCTTATACAATTAACTAAATCTAATAACAATGGTGTGGGTGGAAAGCAAGAGACAAAATTCCAAATTTTAGTCAGGTTGAAATACAGTTTTCCTAACTGAAAGATATGATAAACAGCCATTATAAAGTTACAGACTGTATGTCCATTCACTTAAAATTGAAAGTCAGCCACACAGCTATTGAAATGAGAAATTTGCAGATGCAAATATTACATATGCGGGTATAATGCATGCATGTCATCACATTTATTCTTTATCTCTTAAGCCATTTTTAAAGTAAACTGGAATAAGTATCTTAATATATGTACATCAAGGCACATTCTTTTCTTGTGCTTTAGGAATGATTTATATGTCATTTGCTTATATCTTTATTTTATACCTTATATTACCTTCAAATATTTAGAAGTTTAAATTTAACAATTATAGCTTGAGTGGTAGTTTCCCAGGAGAGACATGTGGCATCTCCCCATAGTTATTTTGAAAATCAGAAAATTGGATAGCTTAAAGAGGTGGAATTTAAAAATCAAACCCAAATTTATAATTATCATGTAACTTTTAAAAATAATTTATTTTTAACAATTTGGTGGACCATAATCAATTTCTTTAAGTAGTATACTATAATGAGGGCTGAAGACTTTTCAATATTCTGAAATTACTGATAATTATATGACAACCACAGGACCACTGTAGATGTCTATATTGTTATCCTATTACTAAACTGCAGTTTTTCAACAAAATTGAACAATTAAACATGATATAAGAGCTGCAAACATACCAAACCTAGTTTTAACTTGTTCATTCTTCAGCAAAAGAACAAGAATTTTTTTTCCTCCATGTATTATCCTCTGTTATCAAGGAGAAGTTTCCTGTTAACAGTGCTTAATAACAGAATTCTTTACTCATGGTCAATTTATTTGCCTTGAAGAGATAGTATAGTAAGGCTTTAATAGGCATTTCATGCATTTTAATGGCATTTTAAAAATCAGCTATTCATTTAAGGGTTCCCTATACAGGTATGTATACTGTGCAAACTTGATTACAACATTAAGTGCTTTACGATAAAATAAAGAATCCCTGACTTATAAGGGCTTAAAATAAATAGTAAGTCAAGAATCACAGATTTGAAGCGTTTAAAAACTGTAATATACCTATGCATCCTACTAAAATGCTTTATATTAGAATTTTTTAAATCCATAAACAGGGCAAATGAAATCACAAAACTATATTTTGAGAATAAAAGAGAAGAAAAGCTGACTATTGCAGCCTTTTAAACTCAAAAGTATATAATAATGTCAAAATGCAAGTGAAATTGTACAGTTTTTCATTTAGTACAGTCCTTTATAAACATTAATTCATAAAAAGTATAACATGATAAACCACTGCCATCAAATAGATGTTTTCAATTTCTTTACAGTAAACAGACTTTTCTACTGAATCCATTAGACAAACCATTCAGAAATGTTAAAATATCACCAAATAGCCCAGAGTCTTGACATACAAACTCTAGGCAGAGTCACATAGTACTGTAAACAAATGTTCTGTGGGTTCAGTATACATGAGATGTCACTTTAAAAAAATCTCCATTACTATATTCATTCTGCTTCTGAAATATGTGCCACCTCTACTTCAACAGTTTGAATAGCTTCTGCAACTTCAGATAGCTTCTGTCCTTGCTGTTGTGCCAACACGTAATTAACCACTTGCATAATACTTTGGTCAGAAAGTGTAGATACAGATGGATACTCTTCAGTAGCTGCAACGGCTTCAAGAGCTTCCATAGTTTCTCCTGTCACTACCACAGTCTCAAGTTCTTGAGGACCACTGCTTTCTTGTTCCTGCATGTCTGCTGTTAAGATGCTAACAGCATGCTCCACCTGAGTTCCCTGGTTATGAAACTGAAGGGTATCTTTTTCCAGCATAATTTTGCAAGGCACATAATCTCTGTGGAATTTAGTCATATGTTTACGGAGTGTTCGAGCATCTATGTAAGCTTCACTACATACAGGACAGACATAGGGTCGTTCACCGGTGTGTGTTCTGACGTGGCGTTTTAGAGATCGGGCATCAGCCCAAGCTACTCCACATGTTAAGCACTCAAATGGCTTAACTCCTATTAAAAAAAAAAAAAAAAAAAATATGGTATGTGTGATGAGGTATAAATACAAAAATATATTAAAGTGGACTGATAAATAATTTTTTACTTCAAGTACAGCAGCCCATAAGCCTTTCTATCTTGACCGCAAAAATCTTTTATTTAGGACCTAATTGGTTTACCTTAGAATAAACTGGTTTCTGTGCTATAATCTCTATAAAGATGCGCCCACTGATAGAAGTTACTAAGACAACTCTGAGTTTCTATGCATGGTCTCGCTTAAACTTCACAGCAATCCTATAACCCTAGGATAAAGAAACAGGCTCCAAGTAGTCCATAAAAATATTGATAGAGAACACTAAACTCACTAAATTAGGTATTTAGGCTCAGGATCACCTCTATCACTTGAAAAAATCTTCCATGATATGGGATAAATATCTTATCAAGGAAGGTAAGGTAACAGGCAAGAGGGCTGATAAAGGGAGAATCACTACTGGATTGGCTTTTTTTATACACACACACACACACAATATAATATGAAGTATAGTTACCTTCATGGTTGTTCATGTGTCTCCTATACTCTCTCAGCTGAGTGAATTTTCTTCCACATCGTTCACATACCCGTTCTAGGTTTTGCTTTGCTCTTCCTTTTTTCCCATGGGTAGCTTTCTTTACATGCCTTCTGAACAACGCTTTTTCATAAAATTCTTTGCCACAAATGTTACATCTAAAACAGGGGAAAACCCTAAAAGCATCAGTATCCACAAGAATTAATCCAAGTACATATATATCTCAATTAATTCCAGATCCTTCTCAAATTTACCCACCTGTAAGGCTCAGTGACAGAATGAGACTTAACATGGGAATACCAATCTTTCTTCCAACTATAGCATTTATCACAAAATTGGCACTGGAATGGCTTCACACCAAGATGTTTGTTCATGTGCTGGCGAAGATCTCTAGCTTCAAAGAAACTTTTTTCACATCTGCAATAATAACATTAAATCACCTAACTGGTGCATCTTATTATTTTTTGAAAACAAGTTTCCAAGAATTCAGTATATGCTTGGGTTCCTAGAACTCCACAAGATGATCCCAATTTAAAACAAAAAAATTCACTAGTATTCTAATCTTGCAATAAGGCTGTAGGTGTTAAGTTCTTTTAGCTCTCTAGACACCAGAAACATTTTAGAAAGAATCATGTGGAATTCTCAAAGGTTACTAAAGAGGACTTTTATTTTCTGTCTCCCTCTCAACCCCATCTGATTCCCTTTACACTCTCCCATTCTCTGTCCATGTGTTGGGAGTGGGTTTCACCCTTGACCATAAGGATGGAGCAACTGACTCAGGCCTAACTCAGAGCACAGCATTCCACTGGCCGTAGCGATTGATTCAGGGATGAATCAGACCCAATGGGAGTAAACCTCAGAGATTTTATACGAAATACTAAAAAAGCAGCTAGATAAGTTAGGAGTTGAGAGAATATGAGACTGAAACCATTTCCCCTGCCCTATCCATATGGAGCCTCAGAGACACCAAACGCTACTGTGAATCCAGTTAACATTAAACCATTCAGAGTCCTAGACTTTACCTTTCATTCAAGCCAGTTTAAGGTTGGGTTTTCTTTTACCTAACAACTAAAAATGAATTGAAAAGCTATCTTTATTTTAAAATAAGACTGATTAGAATGATATCAGCCAATATGTAAGAGTAAGGAACTCCTAGAGCCCATTCCTCCACAAAAACAATGGACAAAAACTGAATCAATTTTATCGGAAACTCTGGAAACTAAAAGTTTACTGCGACCAGGCAAACATGTAATCAAGAAAAAAACAGCTGAATCTCAGTAAGAGAGCCTTGGCATTTGAACTTACCCTGGCCGCATCCCTATTCCTCGGCTCGGCAGCAGCCATGAAGACGACTGCATTCTCACTACAGGTTCCTAATGCTAGAGGAATTTATTCTCAAAGAACTGTGACTGTGTGTTTTGACTTATCTAGTGACTCCCTGAGGATCCCCTCAAAGGGCCTGCCTTTATTTCACCTAATTCCTCCAGGGCTGAGGACTAGAGGGAAGGAGGAAAAGTCTGAAAACATTTACAGGCAAATATATTAGCCACTGCCATTTGGGACAAGGAACAATAGTTTGGTAGAAACAACATACAAACCAAAAGCTTGGGAAGAAAGGCTGAGAAATGAAATGCTTTGGGGAATAGGAACTTTGAAAACCTCTCACATATTCCGAGGAATCTAGAAGTCCACACACTTATCCAGGGCTGGGCACATGCTTAGAAAAAAACTGAGAAGGCCCTAAGCTCTCACCTCTGGCTGACTATGTACACACAGGAAGAGAGAGCCAAGGCAGAGTTATAGCTGCCTGGCTGAGTGCTGAAAGCATTCTGGAATTAGACAGTGGTGATGCTTACACAACATTGCGAATGCACGAAAAGCCACTAAATTGTACACTTTAAAATAATAAATTTTACGTTATGTGAATTTTACCTCAATTAAAAAAAAGACAATTCAGTAGGTTTTGTAAAATGAAAAGAGAGAGAAAGAAAAGGAGTGTGAAAAAAAGGAGAAATTAACAGAAGACCCCAACTTTCAGAAAAACTGTCTAGAAAGAAACTCTGGCTAGCACCGGAGACAGTTCTTTCCTATAGTCCCTACTCCTAGGTACCATATTAGAAGAATCTCTTTAAATCATTTTAAATGAGTGATCTGTATGGTATGCAATTTCTATCTAAATGAAACTTTGAAAAATCATAAATAGCAACATCTAGGCAAAAAACTTATTAAAATCAATAGTAAACAAATAACAGTTTAATATTATCTTCAAATATTTTTTCCCAGCTTTATTGAGGTATAATTGACAAATAAAATTTTAAGATATTTAAAGTGTACATCATGATGGTCTTATGTACACATTGTGAAAAGATTCCTTCCATCTAGTTAATGAACACATGCATCACCTCAGATATGTGTATGTGTATGAACATTTAAGTTCTACTCTCTTAGCAAATTTCAATTATGCAATACAGTATTTTCAACTATAGTCACCTCAAAAATTTTCTTTTGAAAATAACTTTCAAATAAACCAAGTAAGAACAAAAAGAAATTAATTGAACTGTTCACATATTAAACACTTACTGAGTACAATGATAGCCTCGAACCTCAGGCTTTGGCTGGTGTTTCTTTAGGTGCTTGCTGAGTCCAGAGCCCCTGTGAAATGACTTTCCACAAATTGAGCAATGGTACTTGGACTCCCCTATAAAAATAAAACCAAGTCACAAATCCAGCAATCAAAGTGCTCTTTCAATAGACTATTTTATGTCATATTTTAGAAGTTACTTTATCAAGGGGATACAGAAAATATAACACCTGGCAACCACCTAAGAATAACAACAAATCATTTCAAAATCTCTATTTCCTCTCCACTATAGTGCTAACAAGGCTACTACTACCCAAAGAATGTGATACACTTACATAATCACCTGGATTATAATAGCACAGAGTTGAATGCAAGTTCCAGAGCAGATATCTACCCTTCACCAGCTATTTCCACATAACTGCTTTAAGCATTTGAAATTAAGTATGTGTGAAATAAAAATTCTAATGAAATTATAAGCCACATACCAGGTTGACAGTTACAAATGCCCATAGCTTAACTTTTTAAAAGCATGACCATTTCTTTAGGTGCCTCGATCTAAATTATGTATGATTTAATACTCAGGATACGTTTTTCTACACTGAGAGAAACAACACATAGTTTGACACAAATAAGAACTCTACAGCTAGACTTAAGAACACCTTTTAACTTTACTCTCAATAAAAAACTGCACACATATAGCCATTAATAGTATATCAACATAATTTCTGAAATAATCACAGCATAATCAATATAATAGTAAATTAACAATATATAACATAAACTATGTCAACATAAAATTTTCATTACCTGTATGAATACTCATATGTTCTTGAAGACTCCGTTTGGTAACAAATGACTTAACACATAGTTCACACTGAAACTGCTTTTGTGATTGATGGAGACTCTGGTGTAATTTTAGACCATGCTTATAGATGAAAGTTTTCCCACAGACCTAAAACAGCACAAGTGTTTAAACCAGTAAAACAAAAAGGGAGATAGGGTTGAAGAATAAGGACAGAGAAACTAATATGCCATTTAAAATAGAAATCTTAACTTATAAACAAAATAACAAAGTGAAAGTTGAAACAACCAGTGTATTAGCTGGTTGATCATCCTCCGATGCAATACTTAACAAAGACTGTTATTTTTCTTACACCCAAGTGATCACTGGTGCAGCTCAAAGCAGTACCAAAAAACCTCATGCTGTCCTTGTGAGACCTAATATAAAATATACCTTATATATTAAGAGATTTGGGAGCTTAATCGAGAAAATATACTCATTTCCTGCTACACCAACTAGAACAGTATTTCTTACACTCTATGTGATGAAGAACCAGTTTTTTTCACTCTCCCCCCAATCCATTAGGGAGAGATTTTTGTTAAACACAATAAAAATGTCACAATTGCCGTGACCATTTCTAAATGCTTATTCTCCATTTCTGTACTTATCTTCCACAGACCACACATTTTGAATAGTGCCACAGTAGACCAGAGGCCTAATTAATAGTTAGTTTTTAAATTTATGAATAAAATGCCAAGTCATTTTATTCATAAATTTAAAAACTAAGAAGAGGGAGAAGTAGGGCCGTGAGTGACAGTATACATAAAACACGAGTGATCATATGTTGATAACTACTGAATCTAGATGAATGGTACATGAGGATCTAGTCTGTTCTCTTATATTCTAATCTTATATAACAAAAAGCTAAAACAAAAACAAACCAAAAAAATGAGAGAAAGCAAGCGGGAGAACAAGTGAGAGTGAGAGAGTGAGTGAGATCGAGAGAGAATAGCTCAAGTTGGCTATTCTTTACCTAGGAGTCATATTTTGGCATTTAGGTAACCTTGGTTACCTAAGAGAAAGATACATAGCTTAGGCAGTATCTTTGCAAAAGAGATTTGTTTAAACCCTAGGTTTCTTCTGAGTCCAGGTCAGTCCTGCTAAAGGTTATAGGATTACTGGGGTAATGAATTGGTTATCCTCACCCAGCACATACTCTGAGTCCTAATAAGTTTTACAAACGCCCTAAATATATCCATTTTAAATTACAACAAATTAAGCAGCAAATTAAAGAACACAATTGGGAAGCACCCTTTTACCCAGACAACAGAGTAAAAGAGTCATATAATTCCTTGTGACGTTTTATAAGACGGTGACTCCACAATCGACCAGTCTCATCATTAGTCAAGTTCCAATCTTTATATAACAAAATTAACATATGGCTTTACCTGGCAAGCATGTGGCTTTACACCAGTGTGCTTTAACATATGTATTCGAAGAGAATATAATTTAGGTAATGTCCTTCCACATATGGAACATATAAATTCTCTTTTGGTTCTGCCTTTCTCAGACGATGTTCCTGATGCCTCATTAGACGTGGAATTGGAAGAAGATGAAGTGGGCGCCACTTTTCTGGTATGTCGAATAAGGTGTGCTCGTAAGGAGGCACTGTACTGAAACTGTTTTTTACATAACTGAAAGAAAAAGTAACCAAAATTCCTTCTAAATGTAATTCCATTACAAAGGTTAAGTGAAACTCAACTTGTATTTCAATTTTTCATTTCATTGTTACAATTATGGAAACCAATAAACGAATATAATATGTAAGACAATAAGCTACGTATCAGATTACAAAGACAAAAGCAATAAAACCCAGCCCCTCAATCTGGAGAAGTTTACAATCTAACCAAAGAAATAGGATTTATACGTTAAAAAGGAATGAGATATTTCAGAAGGGGAAGTAATCTGATCAATGAGAAAAGGCTTCAACGAGAAGGCTAGGTTTGTATTGAAGGAATTGCAGGACATAAAGACAGAAGAATGCTATTATTTCCAGGAGTACTAATAATTATTAGGTGGAGCAAAAACAGGGGTCAGAAAAGAAAAATAAAACTGTGATGGTCCTTAGGTTTTATTTATCCTGTTGTTGTTGGAGATTCATGAAACCAAAGTTATATATGCTCACCATCTACAAAACTTATTTTTTAAAAAATAAATATATCTCGTCTATGGCCCTGCCACCCTGAACAAGCCCAATCCCATCTGATCTCGGAAGCTAAGAAGGGTCAGGCCTGGTTAGTACCTGGATGGGAGACTACCTAGGAAGACTGGGTGCTGCAGGCGTAAAAAAATAAAAATAAAAAATAAATTAAAAAATAAAATCTCATCTCTTGGTCCACCATCTCTTCCATTTTTTTTTTCTTTTGACACTCATGATGCTATTTCTGTAACTCTAACAGGAATAATGGATAATGACACTCTCCTTCACAAACTCCCTACACATATGCAAATCCTTCCCATTACCTTACTTTCTCAAAACTATAGTTAAATCATAATTTCGATTAGATCAATTTCAATGTTTACATTATTTGGATGATGTAAATGTTATTACAGCTGGGTCATATAGTATGCTATGGTTCTCTTTCCTTTTCGTTTTCTTTTTTGCTTACTTCTTTTTATATTTACTGCTAATTTATCACCAAACCCTTCCCTCGATTGTCTACTGAGAGATTTAAAACACATCACCTTATGGGAGATCTCTATCAAAGAACTATTTATTCCAACTTAGGCTGGTTGTTTCCTACACTTGGACTCTTTGTAGGAATGGATTCCAAGTTTCCCGTTTCCCATGTCTTGCTTGTTTTAGTGGAACAACTCTGCCAACGGCTTTTTGAGAAAGGGAGTTTGGGAGGTAAAACTTTCCAGACTTTACATGTTGGAAATGTTATTCTACCATCACAAATAACTCATAGTTTGGCTATAGATTCCAAGTTAGAAATCATTTCTCTTTAGAATTTAAAGATACTGTGCCTTTGTTTTCTAGCTTCCATTACTGCTGCTGAAAAGCCTGTAGTCATTTTGACCCTTACCGTTTCTATGAGACTGACCATCTTTTTTCTCTCTTGCAATTTATAAGATTTTCTCTTTGTCTCTTGATTCTGAAATTTCATAATGTACCTTGGTATAGATTTATTTCATCCATGGTTCTGGGCATTCAATGTGCCCTTTTAATAAGAAAACTTCTATTCTTAAGCTCTTATGTTCTCTTAATGTGACCTTTTAAAAAAAAATATTACCTAGTTATTGTTTCACTGACATAACTGTTTCATTTATCTCTGATATAAATCACTTTGAATTGGGATTTTTTTAAGTTTTCTTCTCTCTGCATAGTCAGAGATACCTTGAGGTTGCTTTTTAAAAAAATATTTATCACGAGTCTGATTATCCTTGATGTCTATTCATATTTCAGAATAAGACGTTAAAAAACTTGACTGGAATTTCTGTGTAAGTGGGGGAGTCAACCAAAGGCTTTAGTCAGCAGTATCTTTAGGTCTTTTGTTTATGGGCTTCAGATTTCTCATCTCTGAGAAATCTTTTTGCTTTCAGGTTAAAGTCCTGGCTGCTAATATTCTGGGACTTGATTAGGGAATGGGAACTTGAAAATTTTCAATATTCAGTATGTAAGCTTTTACTTCTCCCTGTTTTGGGTATAGTACATTCACCCTCTCTGTACACAGTGTTCTCCAGAGCAATTATGGTTTTATCTTTTCTAGAAAGTAGAGGATGGATCTTAGTCTGAAAGAATTGTTATAGGAACTTAATTGCTTCTTAAAAAGACTTTCTAACAACCAGACTCACTACTACTTTCAAGGTAGCTAGTAATATTAATTTCTGAGCTGTTTGGTAGTTCTACAATATAATTTCAGTTGACCCTTAGCTTTCCCCCACAGAAAGCCTGGCAGTGAGCCCTTTTAAATCTGCTGAATCAGTTATTCCATTTATTTAGCAAAGTCCAGAATTTAGTTGCTAGGGTCTCCTCTCCCGTTCTCTTTGCCTTTCTATGAGCTTATATTCTTAAAATGATAATTTTACTGTTGTCTTACTAGGGTATCAGGAGGAACTAGAGGTACATCATTAAGTATTTCTTTTTGTCAAGGAAATGACATGTAAAAATCAGAAGATGACTCTTATAGCAATACAAGGGAGAGAGACAGAGAGAGACTATAAATGGTAGGATAACAATAAAGCAATAAGTTGGATTCTACTTATCAAGAAGTTAGACTCATTTTCAATTAGCTTTCCAGATACTTACCGGACATTTGTAATCTCTAGCTCTTTCATGTTTCAGTGTGTGCATTATTAGGGTGTATCTTCTCTGAAAAACCATTCCACATTCCCCACATTTATGAGGTACGTCTTCTTCAGTATTCTCTTTAGCATCCCTTTTTGGCTGTTTCATCTTTTTTCCTCTTTGAACTAATTTCTGCGCCACCTAAGTGAGGGAGAGAAAACACAATCTAAGTAAATACGATCATTTTGATTTTTAAACCATGAGTCATGTTATAAACACTGCAAATTCACATTATCTAATTAACACTGGTACTTAAAACATTAAGTTGCTTTTCTGAACTTACCTACTAACCCCAAAATTATTTTCACAATAGACATGAGTTTATCAACAGAATGCTTTCAACTTAAAGCTAAAACTCCAAAGGTTAACTGATCACATACCTGTTGAACTGCTGACTTGGGAATGGCTTTCCGTTTCTGCAGCTTTTTCTCCATTCCTTTGTGTAGTCGGATATATCCCCCTTCATTAATAGAACGCTGTCGAAGCCTGCTTCTGTAAGTATCATCATCAGGGCCAGGGTCTGTCTTTGCAACTAGATTTTCCTGATCTTTTAAAGATTGGCCAAGGTTCTGCCTAGGCTCTGGAATGTCTTCATCACAGATATCCTCAGTTGATGTGTCATTTCCCATATCACTGTTTTCTGGAGAGCTACTGATTACATTCTCTTTTGAAAGTTTAGGATAAATATTAGAAACTGTGCTATCTTCTCTGTTGTTTAAAGTTTCTAGTTCTGTCTGGTTTTTTGTTACTAAATCAACAGACTGCATTTCAGGATGAGAATCAGTTACACAGCCTACAGGTGAAGGAGGCAGAGTGGCTTTAGCCTCTGAAGAAACCTGGGGCTCAGGCTGTTGTCCTAGCTCTCCATTCTGCTCAGCTTCTGGTAAATCTCCATTCACCAGTAGTACAATTTCACAATCTCCAAGTTCAGTAGATAAAGTTGTTGTAGTTCCTTCATTGTTAACCACAGGAGGTGCCGTACCTCCATTTTGTTCTGGTAAGTCCTGAGTAGATGCAACTGTTTGTACTTCACCCTTCTTATATACTGTTAGCTGCTTCTCTTCCATTAGTTTGTGTACACTTTCACAGATTTCTAAAACTTCTGACATGAAAAGATGCCGAGCCAAGATGGCTACATCAGCCATGCTACAGAAGTCAAAACTTAGCACAGAAGTATAGGCAAATTCCAGTAAAGGAAGGAAGCTTGCCTTACAGAAACCTATATGAAACAAGACAGATGGGAGACAAAAAAGTCAAATCACCACTAAAACACCTTGTAAAAACAATTCATATGCAACTACAACAACATAAAATTGAATATAAAGGCAAATATGACCATTTATTTTGCAATTAAACACCCTGGATTTGTTTTGTGTTCTGGTTGCTTATTAAGCCTTGACTAACTCACTTCTATGAGCCGACTCTCTCAATACCTAAAATAGAAAATAATATCAGACTTACTACCTCAAAGAGTTGTTGTAAGGCAGTCATTTTCAAACTGTATTCCTTAGAACCCCGGGGGTTCCTCAAATTCCCCTCAAGAAACAGCTGCTGGAGAACGGAGGGTAAAAAAAGAGAGGGACGCAGGTGAGTAGGCAGGGTTCAACCAACCTGTCCCCTAACCTTACTTCAGTAAGTACAGCTATATATTTTAACAATAGAAGTCCATACAAAAATTTGATCGTGAACAAAGGGTTCTACTAAAAATTTAAAAACAAGGTCTAAGGCAGAAGGATCAGCAAATTTTTCTGTAAGGAATCAGATAATTAATAATGCAAGCCATAAGGTGTCTGTTGGAACTACTCAACTCTATCACTGTAGCTAAAAAGAGTAGCCACAGATAATACATACACAAATGGGTGTGGCTATATTCCAATACAACTTTATTTACAAAAAACGAAGGAAATGAGGCTTGGCCTTTGCGCTAGTTTGCCTATCCTTGGTCTAAGAATGAAATAATTACTATACACATGAGGCATTACATTATTTTGTGAGAAAATAAGATCGGTTTCTTTTCTAAGTTCTCAGTACTTCACTTTCAAAAGCCATTTTTAATATTCACAATTCAAAAACCATAAATTGCGATGAAATGTCCAGCTCTATCTCCATAACCAGTAAGCTTAAAAATCTGTATAGCTTTCCAGAGTTCCTTTTTACAATCAAGCAAATATTTTTATTCCCCCTTCTTACACAGTGTCTTATTACACATACTGTTCTGTGCATTGCTTTTCATACATAATAATTTATCTTAGAAATCTTTTATTAAAATAGAGAGAGCTAAAGGAATCTTTTTTTTAACTAAATTTATTGAGGACATTGGTAAATAAAATTATAGAGGTTTCAAGTGTGAAATTCAATAATACGTCATCTGTATATTGCATAGTATGTTCACCACCCAAAGTCAAATCTCCTTTTGTCACCGTATATTTGATCCCCTTTTTCCTTATCTACCTCCCCCACACCCTGTCCCTCTAATAATCACTAAACTGTTTTCTGTGAATATGAGTTTTTGTTCATTTGTCTTGTTCATTTGTTGTTTTCAGTTTTATATTCCATATATGAGGGAAATCACATGGTTCTCAACTTTTTCTCTTATTTTGAAGTAAGTCAGAAAAAGTTGAGAACCAAAGCAAACTCTTAAAAACTCACATTTGCTTGCTGTGTTTTTCAGTTTTGACTCAAGGTACATAGAATGTGGTCCTTTTACATAGGCAGATGGGATGGACAAGCATACAGGGAAGCCTTAAACTGTGAGATATATTAGGAGTCAGGTTGAAAACTGAGGGAACTGCACATCAACATTATCATCATGGCTAATTCAGCCATTCCTAGGAAAGTTGATAATTAAATAGTCTGAAACCATTGTAATCCTGCTACAAATCATGAAACCAAGTTTAATAAGCTGAGGTAAGTAAGAATATTTCTTTAAAAAAAAGAAAATGTACCAACAAAATAATGTATTTTGGTATTTTACCTAGTACCTTTTTAATTTCTAAGTTTGAAGTCATAAGAAAATTTGACCATGAGAGAATTAACACTGTTCCAAATAACACTTTGAATATCTAAAACCATTTTTTCAAAGATTCAAGGCATGTTTACTGTAAAATACTATAAAACACAAAAGAAAATAAGAAAATAAAAAATCACTCATAATCTTACTGCCACAACATAATTTTGGTATTTTTTTTAAGCCCTACCCTTTATACGTACACATATACACACTCTGCAAAACATTTTAATCAAAATGAAATGGATAATTTTGCAAGCTGAAGAATTCTAGAGCTGTTACACAACATGAATATAGTTAATATTACTGAACTGCACACTTAAAATCATCAAAAAGGTTAATTTTATGTTTTTTATGAAAACTAAAAATTAAAAAAACTGGATAAAAATAGTTATAGATTAAAAAAAAAATTATGGCAGGTACTTCCACATTTAGCAGTATGGGCAGACTAAGATGCCCTGAATGACCCACATGCTTTTTAAAAAATGCTAGGTAAAAATATTTAAATATATTATTTTAAATATTCTCAGTAATGCAGCACTAAGCGGAAAAGGTAGAGAAATCTTCCCTGAGGAGTCAAGACCTCAAGCCAGGCTTAATTTGGTGGTGTTTTTTTTTTTTTTTTTTTTTACATACATAACACTTCGGTAGTCATAATAAAAAGCTCAAGATGAGAATTTAAAGTGGTCCCAGACTGCTAATGCTCACAGTATTTAAAGAAGCAAACGTTTTCTCTGTGGAAAACACCTTCAACACAGGACTCAAAGATTTCCTGCAAAGTTCTAAAGAATATGAATTCAGTATACATAGATTTAAAAAAAAAAAAAATCGCAAAGAAATGAGGCATCATGAACAAGAGCTAGCAGAAAAAAATAGCCTAAATCAAACCAGCAATGATCTGATAGAATAAAGGGTAGCCTACCAATAGAGCAGAAGATCATGAAAAGTAGCTACCTAAAAGAGACATCTGAAAGAGAACTAAAAAGACCTGAAAATGGAAAACATAAATTTGAACTAAAAAACTTAAATGAATTTAACAGAAAATTAGACAAAGTTAAAGGTTAAGTGAACTAGAATTTTCCAGAATAATCTACAAAGAAATGAACAAAATATGAAAGATTAAAAAACAGAGAATAGACAATGAGAGTATCTCATTTTATTTTTAATTGGAGTTTCACAAAAGTAGAAGACAATAGAAGAAGCAGAAACAATTTTTGAAAAGATATTGGCTGAGAAGTTTTCTCAACTAATGACAACAATCTCATTTTTGGGGTTCAGGAAGTCCACAATTTCCACAGAAGATAGTTTAAAGATCCTCATACCAGTTCAAAGATCCTCATACCAGAATAAGAACAAAATCTAGAAATATGATGTTTAAAGAGACATCTAAAACATAAAGATATAAAGAAGTTGAAAATAAGAGATGGAGGAAAGATATCCTGGGAAAAAAGTTTTTAAAAAAATCTTGTTTACATAGCTAAAAAACATTTTAATAGTAGCTAAAATAGAAAAATAAAAAATATTTACAGTAGCATCCAACATAGGTTTTAAGAATGAAAAGCATCACTAAAGATAAAGAGGGTCACTATATAATGATAAAAGAATGTTTTCATAAAGCCATAATTCTAAATTTATATGTATGTAATAACATGGCCTCAAAATACAGAAAACAAAAATTGAAGAAAATAAAAGATAGACAAATGAATCACACTAGTTAATAATATTCTAAAGCACTTCTGTCAGTCAAATTATGCTTTGGCATAGGGGTAAGGAAAGCTTTGTGTAAAGAGCCAGATAAGCAAATATTTTAGGTTTTGCGGGCCATTGGTTTATGTAGCAACTCTTCAATTTTCCCCTTTTAAGCTCAAAAGTAGCCACAGACAATATGTAAATGAATGGATGTAGTCTTCTCCCAATAAAACTTTATTTACAAAACAGGCCAGATCTGACCTGCAAATTGTAGTTTGCCAACTCCTGCTTTAGCAGGATTAAAAAAAATTAGTAAATCTTTAGTAACAAATATGTGAAAATGAGAGAAAAGGCATAGATAACCAACAACAAAGAATGAAAACAACATACCAAAAATCACTGGAGACATTCAGAAGAAACTATTAGGAAAAATTTTGTGCCAATACACTTGAAAATTTAGATGAAATGGACAAATTCTGGCAAAAATATAACTTTCTATAAATTACTCAGGATGAAATAGAAAACTTGAATAATTCTCTAACCATTAAATTTGTCAAATTAGTAGTTAAAAGTTTTCTCCCATAGTTCACTACAGGCTCAGGCAATTTTAGCCACCATTCTTACCAAATATTCAAGAAACAAATAATTCTAATCTCACAGTAACTATTTCGGCATATGTAAAAATTGGAGAGAACACAGATTTTATAAGAGGTACACTTCTGCTATCAAAAAAAGACAGTGTGAAAAAGGAAAATTACTTATAAAGATAGATGCAGTCTATGGCCATGCCACTCTGAATGTGCCTGATCTTGGAAGTTAAGCAGGGTTGGGCCTGGTTAGTACTTGGATGGGAGACCACCTAGGAATACCAGGTGCTGTGGGAGGGAGAGAGAGAGGGACGAAGGAAGCAAATATTTTAAATAATATTAGCAGACCAAATGGCAATTTATACAAAAGGTGATAATGACTAAACTGAATTTATTTCAGGAATGAAAAAAATAGTTTAACATTAGAAAATCAACATAATTTCCCACTTTAACAGAATGGGAAAAATAAAGATGGTCTCAATAGGTACAGAAAAAGTATGTGATAAGTCAACATTCATTTCAGAGAAAATTTCTTTAATGTTAGAGAGCATAAAGAATTATCTATTTAAAACATTTACCAAATAACATATATTGCATGGTAAAAAAAAAAAAGCACCTTCTTTAGAAATAGGAATTAGATGAATCAGCATTCCCTAACCTTCTTGAGACCAGGGATCAGTGCTCCTATGAGAATCTGAGGTGGAGCTGAGGCAATGATGCTAACACTAGGGAGCCGCTACAAATACAGATGAAGCTTTGCTGACTCTCTGGCCACTCACCTCCTGCACGTGGCCAGGTTTCTTACAAGCCATGGACAGGTATCTGTCTGTGGCTCGGGGATTCGGGATCTCTGAGATCCCCATCTCTATTCAACTGCTGGTTTTTTTTTGTTTGTTTGTTTGGTTTAACATCCTAGACGGCATTGTAAAGCAAGAAAAAAAGTTAAGTTCAAAATATAAGAACTGGAAAGGTAGAAACAAAACCACTTCTATTAGCAGATAATATCTTTGTTTTATGTGAAATATCTCAAAGAATCTACAGATAAATGTCTATAGATAAAATGTCATTTATTCTGAATCTATAAATTCCAATAAAAGGAATTTAGCGGTAGTACTATATATAAAATTAATATACACTAAAAATAAATCAGCAATTATATAACGTTAAGAATTAAAAAACTATAGCATCAAAAAGTATCAAGTACCTTGGAAAAATCTAACAAAAGGTACGTGGGACCTTTATTGGACAGAGCTCTAAAACGTAATTAATTCGATGTAATCTCTATCAAAATACATTATTTTCTTTTTGTGCAAGTTGATGATCTGCTTTTACAGTTTATATGAAACAGCAAATGGTTATGGATAATTAGGACCCACCTGTCTAATAACGGTAGGAGAATTCCCTTATTATAAAGTTAAGGTAATTAAAATCAAGTAATAAGAGTATAGAAAGGGACAACCAATAGACAGAAAAAAGCCTAGGATCAGTTCCAAACACATGTAGAAATTTGTAAGAGAATTTGCATGGTCTATGGATGGGAAAAGGATAGTTTTTACTAAATGGTTCTATGTCAAGTGATGATCAAAATGGAAAAAAAAAATGATATCAAACATCTATCTCACACCAACAAAAATAAATTCCAAATAGATTAAAAACTAAATATGAAAAAAACTATGAAATTTTTAAATATATGAAAATACCTTTATGTCTGAGTAGGAAAGAATTTGTTTTAAAGTATAAATAACATAAAGAAAATCACTGATGAATTCAACTACATTATACTTGGAAGTTAAAAAGAGATGTATATTTTATAATTTTTATACTGTACACATATTTTATAAATACTCTTTAGATAACAAAAAAATTTACTAATGTCTACTTCATCTACTATTGGCTTACATCATATTTGCTGAACAATACATAAAAATAAGCATTGGAATGAAGAATAAATGAGGTAGTTTTTTTAATATTAGGATGCTGTACTGCAGTTATTTTGGGACATTTTCTTTGCTATAAGCTACTGAGAAACTGGAAAAGAGCAACACTCCTATGCTTCTTTCTCTTTCAGATGTATAAATGACAGGGAAAAAATCCAAAGCTAATATATCAAAAGACTACACCTGTGATGAGTTTTATTATTCAGATAGCCCAGTATAAGACATATTTTCTTCTCTGAGTTACCAAACCCAGAGAAAAGCAAATACCACTAATCTAGAATGTAAAGCAACTCTACGCTCCATAAAAGTTTTTGTTTACCATTGTATCCCCAGAGCTTAGGGATGCTTAATAAATATTTTTTAGTAATTGAACATGTAGCTACTGCTAAGGAAAACTATGTATTTGTTTTCCCAGAAGAAGTGAATTTAAAAAGGATATGGTAGAAAATGGTCAATAGTTTAACTAGGTTAAGTATTTCTATATCTGGATAAAGTCACTTTCTTGTTTCACAAAGAGGAAATGACATTTTACCAGTGATGTCAGTAATTCAAGAGTTGCAGCAAGTTAATATTATGAGAAAATGGATAAATAAGGTTAGCTATTTTAATTCCTAAATTTTCATTTGTTGACTTTTAAGCCCTTATATAAGAGTTCTAGTGAGACCAAAAGAAAGTCAAATTATTTATTCACAATAATAACAAAAAACCAAAAAAATCTACACCTAGAATTCTGAGTATTCTACACTGACAGTTTGAACCTAATGAATTCTAATGATTAATCTTAAAAAATGAAAAACAAGACCTAAAAAAGTGCTCTATAATTACATGTTCCACAACATAAGATATAGGCAGTCAATTTTTAAATAACAATCACTTAGTATAATAAAACTGATGCAGTTATGGATTTCTCTCATGTTTTTAACAGTGTAAATCCCCGATATTATGCTACAATTGTGTCACCTAAGAAGCAGTGACAGGAAATGATAGCCTTTACCATAAATCTACCTTGGAAACCTTGCTAAAAGGAAGGACCCCCTCAGTTCGGCTTAGTCTGCTGCTATAAGTGGGCTTATCTCACTTTAGCATAAATTCTGAGTTTGTAAGAAACACACACACGCCCCCTCTTCCAGTGTGTACTTGTAAACAAAAAGCAAGAGTATCAGAAAATTCTTACCAGAAAGATCGACCACTGCCTCATGACTGGAAACAGCTCCTTTCTCAATAAAAAGATCTCGAAAATATTCGCTATTAGCTGACAAAACAGATTTATGAGCTTTGTACTCTTCTCCTTCAATTAACAAAGTAACATCACAGAACTGGTTGGAGAGTCTCTGTTCATTCAGCTGTTTTAAAACAGCCTGACAATGTTTTGGAGAAGAACGTTTCACCACTCCTTTGGTGTCAACCTATCAAAATAAGTTTGAGACCAAGAGTTGTATTATATATCATCTGTATATCTATCCTTAATGGAATTTAAGATTAAGATAAGATACATTATTTCCTTTTAAAAGATACTCCAATTAATATGAATAAATAGCCTCATATTCTTTCTTTGTATTACCTATGTATTTAAATGGAAAGATACGTTGTTCTCGCTATTTTCTGCTATGTTCATTCTACTTGACCCAATGAAAACCTGTATCTCACTTTTTGCTGGCTCTTCTACTAGTCAGAAATTTGATGATGTATCAAACTGATGAAGGCAAAAAACAAAGACCTAGCCAGCTTAATTTTACCTTGCTGCATAACCCAGACTGCTTCCAGAAATGTATTCTGTCTACCTATATCAATATACCATTAAAAAGGAAGAGAGAAGGAATGATTAACAACAAACCAACAAGTTACATTCTGAAAAGGGAAAACAATAGGCATATTTCTGATTAATGAAGATAATATTAGCATACTTTTAGTGTATACAACATAGTGCATTCCTTTAGACACAGATCTGCTTAAATCTTCAACATCACTTCCAATACTCAAGCAGTTCAGTGGTTTAAGAAAAAAATTTACGGACTAGAAATACTAATGCACCAGTTACACATGTCAAAGCTGAATGGAAAGTTCCACTTACAAATACAAGTTCATGTTTAGATACTGGCTTCTTTTTTGCAGGCTTGGAGGCTGTAGTTGGAGGTGAAGTAAAGTTGCTCAGGTCATCTTCAGATTCATTACTTTCGTCTCCAGATTCTAGGTCTAGTCCCAATTCTTCCAACATTTCCGAAGTATCTGATATTGGACGGGAGCGATCTAGCTTCTCCTGGCATTTGCTACACTGTTTAATGTAATCTTTGACTTGTTTTAATATACCTACAAAGAAAATAAAAATTAACAAGTAAAATTTAATATTGCTCTCATTTGAAAGTTGAAGAACATATTACAGTGTTAATTATTTAATCTGTGTACACTAATGTATGTTCCAGTGCATATGTGCACACACACACACACATGCCCCACAGAGCGAGTTCTTTAGAATTTAAGATACCTTTTTTCAAAGATATAAGGTTATATAAATGATGGTTTGCTTCCATGCTGAGGTAAGGTGTTTTGTTTTCCTAGCTATTCACTTTCCTACCATATAAGATGACTATGTAGAACTGTCCATTTCCAAGTGAGCTACGATTCATTCATGCAATAGGATCTATATAAAATTGCCAATATTCAACTGTTTTTGACCTTCACAAACAGTAACAATAATGTGGTTCAGGCTAATATCTCTCTACCCTACGAACATCAGCCTTGACCATGTAATTTGCTTTGGTCATTGAACATGAGTGGACATGATGAGTGTGTGTTATGTCTCATTAGAAGCTTCATGAGGCACTGTTACCCATCAGTTCTCTGATTTTTGTATCTTGTCAAAGAACAGCATGTTCCAGATGGATGCTGTACTTTAGCCTGAACTGCAAATGAAGTAAGACAGGTGGAGCCAATTTGCAACTTGAACAGGACTGCAACCAAATCCTGTCATCAGATTATAAATCGTGTTTTTGAAAGTTAAGATTTTAGGTTTATATGAAACAATAGCATATGCTATCTAATAAAAGTTGATTATACATAAGCCACTCACAAAATGCTATTCTGTATTTCAACTTCCAGCTCAGCATGTTGGGGTCGGGGTAGGGAGCAGGGAGGAATACTTTTCGTACAGCAGGTCCTCAAACAACGTTGTTTTGCTCAATGTTGGTTCGTTTTAACATTGATAAGATGCCATGGGAACTTAACTCTTGTTTATATTAATTAGCCTGTGGTAAAACTGGTTTCCTTATACATCATTTCACTTAAAGTCACAGCACCTATGCACAACATTAAGTGAGGATTTCCTGTGTCCGCACGCGTGCACACGTGCACAAACACACACACCCCCCTATCACTATTATCAGATAGGACCAACTAATCCCCATTCTACAGATGAAGAGAATGAAGTCCTAAGAGCTAAGTAACTTCTCCAAAGTCACATCTGTTAAAATGCATAACTGGGCCTCCAGAAACCCATATTATTTTCGGTATATTATGCTTACTTACCCAGGACACATTTGTCCATCCCTGTGGCAGAAACTTCTTCCCCCACAATTCCCAAATAAATTGCAAATGAAAAGGCTTGTTAATTAGCTAAAATGATAAAGAGGTATAAATTCCTGAAAAGAGTTTCAAGATGTCAAAACATACTAAGTTCCTTGTTTTCAACCTTCAGAGAGTATTCAAGCAATATTTTTCAAATTGTATTATGTTCCATACTTAATAAATAAAAAAGTATACTCTGGACTAATAAATTCAGAAATTATATTCTCATTTAGCCACACAATGGATAATATCATATTTAAAGCTCTGAGTCTACAGTAAAGAAATCTGTTTAACCTAGGAATTTGCCGAACTGGTTTGTTCACAGAGCACCATTCTTTAGCAGAACCTAACTTAGAAAATAACGGGTTAGGGTTAAATATAACCCTTCACTAAAAAGGCATTTACATAGATTTAGAGAGCAATAGAGGTTATATTCTAGTATCTGAAAATGTTAAAAGTCAATAACAAATCTATATCTCTATGAAATATAGAGAGTAGGTTGTTAAAAACCAATTAAAAGGCTGGATAGATAAGTTACATGTAATTAAGAGTGAATGGAAAAGGTGTTGGCTCTGTAAGAAAGTGAAAAGATGTTCATTCTCCTTGTCAAAAAAAATAAGGTTGAAATGTTAAAACATTTCTGAAAATGAATAGTTGTGATGGTTAAACAACATAAAATATACTTAATAGAGGTGGTTCTATAGTGTAGTGGTTAGCACGTCTGCTTCACACACAGAAGGTCCTGGGTTCGTGCCCCAGCAGAGCCACGGGCGGTGGGCTGGACACCCCACCTTCAGAGTTCCAGGTCTTAAGGGGAGACAGCAACATCCGTAGGTCAGGGGTGGAAGTAGTGGGGGGGCGGTTTAAAAAAATTTACTTCATACCACTAAACTGTACATTTAAACATGGTTAAATGGTAAATTTTGTTATGTATATTTTATAATAAAAAACAAATGGGTATGTAGTGGGAGAATAAATATGTAAGAATATAAATATTTCTAAGAAAGAAACATACTTAGAGAATAAGAAGTGCTGCTATGAAAATGTACGTATCTTAAATAAAGACGAGTCAGTTTTTTCTAATTAATTTTGGTTGTATTTCTAAACATTTTATGGTTTTACACAATTTAGTATATTCTGCATACAGCAGAGGTTTGATTAAACCATTTGGCTGAGTTCAAACAGTATTGGAGAAACTACACAGAAACATTTGGACAAGAATGAAAATTAAATAAGAAATACTGCAGGAAAAAATATTAATGTGTTAGTTAATCAACTGTCTCAAAAATCACCCTACTATGTTTTATAAGTCCTTTACTCAAGTGTTAGTGTTTCGATGGGATCACTTTAAATCTAGCTATACAGATTCAAAAACTCAACCTCCTTAATTTACTTACCTACAGCTGACTAAACTGAAAGAATCTGACCCAAGTTAACCACTCAAAAGACATCAATGTCTTTTATTATTTTAAGAGCAGGAAATTATTGCATGGAGCTGAAATTATTATGCAGCAAAATCTGAATCCTCTAGCTTTATGATCATGGCCAGATCTCTAAACCTCTCTACGTGTGTGTCATCAACTGGTTTAAATGTTAATATTTGTAAGCAATTTGAACAGTGTCTGACACACAGTATCTACTACATAAGTGTTAAATAATGCTCACTGATCAACCACTCTGGTATTAAAAAAAAGTACACCTAAAACACCAAATTACCATTCAAAGGCTTTTTACTCAGTAAAGACTTAGAACAAAGAAAAATAAATGACCTTAGTGGGTAGTCCTCTAATAAAATAACTGGAGAAACAGTTTCTCACTCTAGAGCAGGGTTTGTCAACATAAGTAAGCAGTGCCAACATTTTGGGCCAGATGATTCTTGTGCGGGGAGGGGGTTGTCCTGGGCATTGTAGAAGTTTAGGAGCATCTCTGATTTTACTCAACTAAGATGTCAATAACAATCCCTCAAGCACCACCAGTTATGACAACCAAAACTGCCTCTATAGCCATAGCCAGATGTCCCTCAGGGAGGCAAAATCATCCAGGGTTGAGAACCACTGCTCTACAGATCTACCTGCAAAGTTGAATAACTGACTCCCGTCAGCTTTTCAAGAACCTCCTGCCCCGTCAGTGCTCGATACAATAACCATCTCCTGTTCAATGACTTCAAGTGCCCTTGTTCTCCTCCTACAATCTGGTTCCCAAAGAATCAAAAAACCTTAGAGCTATACTGCCCGACCACAACGATCACAGTAATCGTATTTTTTCTGAGTATATATAGTGTCTCACAGTTTCCAAAGCACTATTCCCAGTATTAACAGGAAGAATACTGGGGAGGAGCAGCAGCTGCCTAGCAGCCCAGCTTGGAGAAGGCCTGAAGGTACCCGGCAGACACCAGCCTCGCCGCCATGATGCCTAAGAGGAAGGTCAGTTCCAGTGAGGTGGCTGCAAAGGAGTATCCCAAGAGGAGGTCGGAGAGGCTGTCAGCTAAACCTACTTCTGCAAAAGTGGAAACAAAGCCAAAACAGGTGGCAGGCAGGAAAGGGTAAATCTGCGGACAGAAAAGTACAAGAAAAGGGAAAAGGAAAAGAGCAAGGGAAAACAGGCCGAAGCGGCTAACCAAGAAACTAAATAAGATTTACCTGTAGAAAATGGACAAACTAAAAACGAGGAAAGTCCAGCCTCTGATGAAGCAGGAGAAAAAACAGCCAAGTCTGATTAACATCATATGCCATATCATATGGTCTCTGTCTTCCTTCTTATACAATCCAGAGGAATATTTTTATCAACTATTTTATAAATGCAAGTTTTTAATTAGCTCTAGAAACATTTTTAAGAAGGGAATTCCACTTCATCCCACTTTTTAAGTGTAAATGCTTTTTTTAAGAGGTGAAATCATTGCTGGTTGTTTTTATTTTTATTTTTGGCACAACCAGAAAACAGTGGTATATTGAATATGAGAAGACTTGATCATCTTGGGTGTCAGCTTAACGTTCCATAAATGGGGGTAGTTTTTATATCCTTTAATACAAAGCATGGCAATTTGGAGTCAGTCGTGCATTTAATATGTCTTGAACATTTTAAACTATTTCTATTTCCATGTTTTTGGTAAAACTGTTTCCTAAAGAAAACCACTCCTTGATACTGACTCTCCCTATCAGAACTTTGTGCACTTTGTAACATCTTTGGTTATGGTAGTCCAGTTTTCCTAGTAACTTTGTTAATATGCTATGAAAGATTGAAAATTTGGTTATGTAGTGTAAATGATATTAAACTGTGATTTAGTGAGACTTTGAAGTAACAGTGTATCACCATTTGAAGATATTGCTACTTGATAGCCTATTAAGGAAAATTAGCCTCCAAATTTTAAGTTTGAAAGTTAGTGTAACAACTTTAGAAGAGAATCACAACTACATGACTTTTTTAGGTTCTAGGTGCATAAAGAATTGTGTACAAACTCAAAATAACAAAATCTCGATTATGAAAGAAATATTAAAACACTCAGATCTAGGAGTATCTGCTATTCTTCACACTGAATTCTTGCCCTAATGAAGTTCAAAATGACTGTTTCCACAGTTACTCCAAATCACTTCTGCACATAATTGCATCATACCTTATTTACGCCGCAGTAGCACAATTTGAGGAATACGGATAAGCGGGTCCAAGAGAACCTCAAACCCGCTGGCCAAAACCCTAGCGGAACGTATTGGAGAAAGGAGCCCGGGCTTTGGGCGGGCCGTCACAATCCCCAAACCTTCAGCACAAACAGGATTTTAAAAAGCACAACACGCAGCCCCCCTAATCGCCACCTGCCACCCAGAAGCTTCTCCTAAAGGAGCAGCCACCTCAGGTGCCGCGGAAGGAGGCGGGGCCCGCGCAGCTCGCGCGCGCCAGCCCCTCCCCAAGGCTGGCTCTACCCCGGAGAAGCCCCCCTTCGCCCCACCCCGGGTCAGGGCCCGCCCCCAGCTTCCCGGCCTCCTTCCTGTGGGAAGTGCGGCTCCTTTCGCGTCCCTCACACTCTCGGCTCCGCCTGGCAGCCGCTCCGCCGCTGAGCGGAGGCTGGGCCGGCGAAGGGAGTCCAGGAAGCGGGGCGAGAGCCCCTCAAACTCGCGGTTCTGCTAACAGGCCCACCTTCGCCAGCAGGCCTTGCCTGGGCAACATGCAGCTAGCCCGCCCCCTCGCCGCGGGCGAGATCCTACCTCGCCACCAGTACGTCTTCGACAAGTCGTGCCAGGTCTGGTGTTGGGTGTGGTGAGTGCCGCCCGGGCCCAGGTGCGCCGCCTCGATGAGCCCCCAGCGCCGCTCGGGCTGCAGCACCACCTCCAGCTCCGCGAAGGTCTTGCGGTGCCGCTGCCGCCTCTGGTAATACAAGATCCCGTCGCGCACTACGTAGCAGGCGGCCGCCTTGCGGATTTTACGCTTGACATTGCCTTCAGTTCCCGGGGCGTACGGCTCGCACTCGTTCGTCAGGTAGCGCAGGATGGCCCGGTAGCTTTCCTCGCTTGACATCGCTGACGGGAGCTCCCTGAGGGCGCCTGTCAATGGCGGGGGAAGAAGACAGCGTACTAACTCTGGGCGGATGTAACAGCAGCAGCAACACTGTAGGGAGGAAAGGCTATGTCTGTGGTAAGTGCCCTTCGACGGCGCCTGCAGCGCGAAGGGAGAACTGACGAGTTGGTAACCAGGGGGAACTGCACTTCTCCAGCGCGCGGGATCCGCTGGCGACTGACAAAATGGCTGCTGCACCACCGGAAGTGACGTAAATCAAGGGCAGTGGGTGAGGAAACTGAGCCCTGATTGGAGCACAGTGGCTTTCTGGCTTGCTGAAGCCGATCGAGTGACGTCAGGATTACGGGAGGACATTTTGGAAGTGGGTAGGCCTTTCCTGGGAGATCTAAGTGCCTTTGACCAGACATCTTAAGTCCTGGCAGTTTCTCGTTTTATTTCCCCTGAGCACGTGTAGGAGCTGATGGGCAATTGTTATCCCGTCCGAGATACCGCAAGATGTAAAGGAGTCACTTCCCCTTCCCCATCCATATACCTTCTGAGACAGCTGACAACATAAAAGCATACGATTTTAAGGCTCCAAGTAAAATATTAGCCTGTGGACATAAGACCAAAGAAACTCCATACACAGAGAAAGGTAGCTTCCAGTTAAACGCTATTAAAATCTAAGTGCCTTGTAATTTCTAAACTTAAGCCCCTGGTGCCAAGCCACCCATCGAATAGTCGGGATTTTTCTGGAATAATCAGTTTATATAGTGACTATTTTCTGTATATGAAGGCAATCATGCTGGCAAGGAGTGGGAGGAATAGCTAGCACTATTTTCTTACATCGTATTTGCATATTTTCAGATGTACACGGGGGGAGGGTGAATTCTCCATTTTACACCCAATATATACTGAATGCACAAAAGGCCTAGGAGATTTGAACTGCATTTTCCAATGTGCAGTGTAGGTCCAATTTCAGATTTTTAGCTGGTAGTCCAGAGCAGAGGTTCTGATCACCTGTCCCTTGGTTGTATCTGCAGTGCAGAGACGAGCCACAGGCCGATACATTCCTAGGCAACTGGGATCAGGCACTGGCAGTGCTCTTCTGGGGCCTGACCAACCCCTTCCTCTCCTAGCCCGGGAGTCTGCAGTTGATGGGGAAAGCTCTTTAACCTTTGCAGATACAGGCGAGGGGCAGACAGGTGAATGCAGTGACCCTGATTCTGGAGGCAACATCCTTGAAAGATTCCGGCTGTAGGTATGGTAGGACGCAGGCCCAGAAGACAGACAGAATTACCAGGCCTGGGATTTACTTAGGGTCTCTCAATCTGCAGACATACCACTGCTGGAGGAGGGAGAAGCAATTAGAAGGTGGAGATACACCCCTCCCTCCATGGGTAGATGTCCAAATCCACCCTCCAAGGACTGTGTATGTGCTATGCCAGCACCACCACACTTCTGCTGTGAAATTCATGCCCTTTAAAACTCAATAGAAAAGGTAAGTAGGTTAAAATAAAATTGTAAGTTAAAAAAAAGTGGAATGGCAAAGACAAATTGAAATCCCTCTACATCCAATTCCATTTCTGCCAAAACAACCTGTGAAAGCACCAAGAAGCTCACTAATACTTGGATTCTCTGTGCCTTTGAGCCAATACAGAGATGTTTCAATAAAATTTTTACAGACGATCCAATTGTCTTCTTGTGAAAAGCTAAACTTACTGTCCTGTAAGAACAGGGATGTAGTGATGCCAGCAGCGAGCAGGACTAAATCAGTGACGACACAGTGATGGGGAAGAGGCAGACAACAGCATAGGAAGGGTGATGGGGTGCTGTCTAGGTACAGCACTTCCACCTTTCAGATGGGCAGCCTACGTTCGTTGCCCTAGACCTTGAGTGTGATGATCCTTCCTCCTGGAATGCACCTCCTCTGTCCTTGCCCTAGGCCACCTGCAGCTTGCCCACTCTGCAGTGGATCTCTCTGTCCCGAGGTCCCATCATCAGAACCAGCTATCAGATGGTGGCAGCAAAGGGAGCAGTTGTAGTATCAGGATCATGGGCGCCTGTGGTAATACCACAGAAAGTCCTAGGTGCAGGACCCGCACCAAGGGTCGAGAGCTCGCCCCCTGCCTGCTCTCCCCCTGCCTGCTCTCCTGCTCTCCCCCTGTCTGCTCTCAAGTCCATCTGCACGCTCCCGGCGTTGCTCCACCTGTGTAATGATGGCTTTGGGTTGGGGGAGAGGGAGCCAGTCACTACAAGAAGTGAGGTGGGATTGGACACAGATCCCCGGGAAGGAGGTTGGGGAGGGCGTCCAGTTGGTGCGGTCAGGAAGTCCCGGGCGAATGGGCGGGGGCGCGAGGTGACGTCAGGAGGAGGCATGGTGACGCCCAGCGTGGCTGTAGAAGCCAGGCGCAGGCCCGAAGCCGTATTGAACAGAGAAGTGGCGCTCCCGCCGTAGGTATTACTGCTCTTCGCCTCATCCTGCGCCTCGGGCGATGGTGTGCCGCTCGCCCATTCGCCGGGTTCTGGGCCTGTTGCTCGCATCTTGAACTACACCTTCGTGTTGGCGCCCACCTTCACGTCCTTCTGCAGTGCCTTGGGTCCGCGTACTCGCTCCCAACGCCTCTTGGAACTGCGCCAGACGGTCTGGCTGGCCAGGGTGGCCGGGCTTCTCTCCCGGGCAACCCCGTTGGGCCGGAGTCACTGAGGTGCCAGCAACCAGAACGCACCGGATCCTCACTAGCAGGGGAGGGCGCGGCTCAAGCCTCTGGCTCCGCAACCCTGCTCCGCCATGTGGACAGAATCCCCCTGACATCCGCGGGACCATGAGACCTCCAACTCAGTGCCCTATCTCTAACGCCACACTCAGCAGAGGGTAGCCGCGGCCGCCGCTCAGGACTGTCCTTAAACTTGGAGCGCTGCCAGGCCCCAAATCCGAGTTCTTCACCTTGGATTTAACTGTTCCACAGAGGGCAGCTGCTTACTAAGAACGAGAGTGCCCTGGACACCTGCCGCCCACCATACAAGCGCTCAATGGACTCCCTCCCCAGTCTAGGGCAACCGCAGAACAGGCAGGATTTCCTGCTCTATAGAGGGCAGTGGATGACTCCTGCTCCCCGACCTCCAGGACCCAACTCACATGCACACCTGGAACCCAGCCCCAAGTGGTCCCACAACATTTCTTAAGTCATCATCTGCCTGTAGCTGGCATGTGAAGTGAGTGGAAGAGGCTGCTACTTGGTCCAGGAAAAGTACCTAATACCAATCCTTATTTGCCCCATCACCAAAGTGTCCACCAAAAATATGAGCTCAGAAGGTGCAGGGAGTTAGAAGAAGGGCCTCAAAATATCCCATCACCTCCTAACAGCCTTGGTCCTAGCCATGTTCCTGGCTCCAAGGTGGTGCCCAAGCCTGAAGACCTTTGGCCCGGGACCAACTTCAGCACCCAATGTCCTGGTGGCATGTCACTTGGGGAGCCTTTTTCTTCTAGTCAGCAACTTCCGATACTCAAGGTACCCAGACAAGAATTCCAAAATGAATCTTTTGGGGCTCAAAGCCTGGAAGAGAAACAACAGGAGGGGGACACTGGCCAGGGTCAGGGAGAGAGAGCAACACTCTCCATATGTGGGTGCTTGAGGCCCCTGGAAGGCTGAAAACACGGTACAAGGACAAGATGGGGGGACAGGTGACCCCAACATGTGGAGAAGAGCTCAGTTAGCGCATTCTCCCAGAGCAGTCAGCAGGGCCCACAGTGGTCAGCACTGAGGACCTGCTTGTCAGAGGGTCAACCTCCAGGAATAGGTCCTGCAGGTTCTCCTGGATAGTGACAGCGAAAGCAAAGACAAAAATGAACTCGGAAGATGAGGCGTTATAAAGAACAAAACAGCAGGACCAACACTGTGTGATTCCACACATGAGATCTCCAGAGGAGTCAAATTCCCAGGACAAAAAGCAGATGGTGGGTGCTGGGGTGGGGTGGGGTGGCTGGAGTTGCTGTTTAATGGGGACAGAGTTGCAGTTTGGGAAGATGAAAATCCTGGAGATGGATGTTAGGGATGGTTACACAACAATGTGAATGCACTTAAAGCCACTAAACTGTGCACTTAATAATGGTTAAGATGGCATCTTTTATGTCATGTATTTTATGACAGTAAAAGAACAAGCTCCTATAAATCTTGTCAAATGATTACAAAAATGCCCCTCTCCCTGACAAAAAAGAACAAGCAAGGAAAGTCCCTGCAAGGGCTGGTCAAGGTAGATGGAGGTGGCCAGGTCACAGGGAGTTAATACTCTCTGGGAAATGAACTGGTGTGAGATTGACTTCCCCACTCACCCTTTGGAATAGTTTGGGGTTTGTAACCTGTGTCAGGCATCACCTATTCAAAAAAGTAAATTTTTGAAAATAAGAATAAAAAACATCAAATGTTGCCAGCATAGCAATAAGAAAGGTCTGTGGAGATGGATGCTATTGAGTCTTTCCTAAAAGTAATTTGAATGTTTCGAAAACCTATTTTCCATGCCCTTTAATCCAGTCATTACACTTTTGGAATCTAAGAAAACTATCCAAAATGCAGAAAATATCCACATACAAGATGTTCAGGGCAATGGTATGTGCAGTGATGGAAATGGAAACGAAAAGTCAACAATGGTGAATCGCTGGGTCAATACCTCCCCACGTCTTGGGTGAGTATGACAATTAAAATATTCCTGGAAAACTTACGAGGACAAAACAGTTAATATAGTACAAAGCAGAAATGTAGACTAGGATCCCAACAGATATAAAACACATCAAAATAAACTTTCATCAGCAGTAACATTAAAAAAATTTCCTGATAAATTTTGGTATCCCATTGTTTTATTTAGAATTGTGAAATTTTTACATTTACTTCTACTTCTCTTCTGTGAATGATCAATTTATATACTTGGCTATTATTGGGGCAACCTTTTTAATAATTTTGAGTTATATATAAGGAAATTAACAGGGTCAATATATTTTTTTGTCCCGAGTTTGTAATATGCATCTTAACCGTGCAAATTTTTTTTGTATATAGCTTTACTGTTTTTTGAGGTCAACCCTATTTTTTGTGATTTCTCATTTTTATGCCAAAACAGTAATGAGATCACCTGAGGGATCTCAAGCCACAGGACCCAGAGGTGCCCGTTTTCACATGCGAGTGGGACTATCCATAGTTTTTTTCTAGGTCCCTCAGGGATGCAGGCTACCCAGAATTTAAGGGTAATCAGAACTGGCAGTTCCACTTTCAGACATTCAGACCAGAATAGTGGTTTAAGGGGACATTTTATTGTGTCCAAAAAGTAGAATCCATATCTCTATTCAGGTTGGGTTTTTTTTCCTTGTTCACAGCCAAATAAGGATCTTATTTTCCCTACATTTTCATAAAGGAAACATTACCACAATAAAGTTTTTAAACAAAATCTCAATTATTTCTAAGCAAAAACTAGGCAGTGTTATCTTGCATCTTATATTGATTTTACACCTTTTTAGTTTAAGTACCCCAAAGGGACTGTTTCATTGATTTGGTACTCCCAACACTTAGAACACTGCCTGAATTTAACATGCACTAGGAAGATTAATTCATCACCTTGCATAGAATGGAGGTGGGAGTAAGTGTCAATGTCTGATATTGCTTTCACCTAATATTCATATATGTAAAAGCATGTTTCTCAAGAGGATGTGGCTTGTTCACTGTTGTATCCTTGGAACTTCACATAATGTGGTACATATAAGATGATTTACTTCTTTATTCAACATAAATTATGATTATTACTTTTCATATTTCAGCTGTTGAACACCAGCAGGCTACTTTTACAATAGCAGGAATTTTTAGTTTTTACTATGGCTCCGTCAAATGTTGGAAATTTGTAAGTACATTCTAATCAAGTTGTCCTTTTAAGCTTGTTTTCTGAAGTCAAGAGCAGATTAAAAAACAGCCGATAGCTTTAAGTACTTATAACTCGGCTATCAGCCAATGGGAAGAGGTTGGGATTCCAGTGAAAAGGCAAACCCAATATAAATGTCAACTCATCATGGAAATGGATAATGTAACAAGAAAATTCACTAAGGTTTACTTCCTGCAGACACAAGTGATAGATAAAAGTATCTTTTAGCAATAGACTCGGACTCAATCTATACAGCACCCTAGTAATCAGCCATATAACCAAACACTTAGGACAGTGAACTTTGTAGCATGCCCTTACACCTCAGCTGAGCAAAGCTAGCATTTAACCACAGATCTTAATTTCCATCTTTTTGCTTAATATCTCTCCAACTAAGAGGCTTACATTAGAAGTATTATTCCAGAGAAATGAACTCTTTAAAAATGCCTAACTCTTAAATTCTCTGTAGTTCAGGTATTACTATGTAGGCCCAACATGCCTGTTTTTAGGGTAAAAAAAATCACCACGATCTAGTTATATTCAGATCTTTATTTAAAATTTTCTGCCAACTTAGCGTTTTCCACCAACTCGGGGAGCAGAAACCTTCACAGGCTTCACAATCTTTTGCTTAGGCGCTGCCTTTGTGGGAGCCTGGAAAAGAATAACGTGGTATTATTCCATGCAATTTTCTTTTTTAACCAACTACCCCTCTCATGTTCAAATTCTTCATGTATCTTAGATTGCTTTCCTAATTATTTAACTGCATTCTTAATATTATTTTTAAGAAGCCTCCCAAAGTTAAAAGTCTACCTTTATATGAAACATAGTCAAAGATACTGTCATAGACTGGATGAATCAAAGAGATATAACTAAATGCAATGTGGGATGCTGAATTGTAAGCTGTGTAAACTCTAGTTATTGAAAACTTTTCTGTAAATCTAAAATTATTTCAAAATAAACTTTAAGAAACAAAACACTAAGAATCTAGTTATGAACATCATTTCCATTAGAGCCTTGCACTAAATTCTTTAAAGACTTAAAACTTTCATTAACCATAATTTGGATTAAAAATAAGCTTTCCTGCTCCAAGACAATCCAACAATTACCTTAGCAGCAGCCATTGCTGTCTTCTTAGATGCTTGCTTAGCCTTTTTTGCTTCCTTGGCAGCCCTGTGGGGTTAAAATTAAAAATAACTTAAGGCAAAGTACTTTAATCCTTACGGGTACAGCTTATTAACAAGGAACTAGAGTGTTTTGGAAAAGTGGAATTATATTCCTTCCCCATCTCCATTTTTAGGATATATCCAAAAAATTTGTCAATAAATGTCATTAACCACCAAGTCACCTTAATATATATTAGAAATTATACAGTAGCTTTAATTGCATATAGAAATTAACAAATCATTTAGACTATATTATAAACTTCTGTGTTACTAAACCCAAATAATGAAAGCTTCCTTACCTGATAGCTTGTTCTCGTTGAGCCTTCCTAACTTCAGGTTTCTGATTCCTCTTGGCCATTATATCAGCAAGAGACGCACCAGTGATGGCCCTCTGGAATTTGACTGCACGGCGGGTTCTTTTCTTTTGAATTTCCTCCTACAAATAGATGGGAACATGAATTTGGGGAAGAAATGAGCAAGTCTTTAAGGTGGGGGATATGAAGTCTTTTAAGATTAGTATTTGTCCCTGTCCATCTAGGCCGCTGTAACAAAATACTGGACTGAGTATCTTATAAACAAAAAATTATTTCCCACAGTTTGGGAGGCTGGAAGTCAGGGTACCAGCAATGTGAGGTGAAGATCCTCTTCCCACTGTAGCTCTATCATCACATGTCAAAAGGGGACATGGGATCCCTCTCTTGGGCCTTTTTATTTTGGACTGGTTAAATCCTGGCCATTTTTTACTATAAAAAGTTAAAACTCTTAGGAAGTTAACTGGATAGTATTTTAAAAGTGATTTTAGTAAGACCATTTAAAAAATTTACTTTTGGGAAAAAAGTGTCAAACTTCAACTCACCTATTTTGTTTTTACTCAAAGTACTATCACTGGGAGAAATAGTCAAATTAGAAAAAAATCATATGACTGGAGAGCCACCAAGTGTTAGGGATCAAGACAGTACAATTCAAACATTTACTGCAGATTTTATATTAGAAACCTATTCTACAGCGCTTATGAGAAAAAATATCTTGCGGTGCACCTCTAAGTCCAAGGAAAATTAAACAAAGACAAGTGTTTATTAAGGCAGGGATATGCTAAGTATCTTTAAAATTTTGAACAGAATACACAGAGAAAATAGGGCACATTTGTGGTTAACTAAAATGCTCATTTTAAACATGTTACTCAGATGAATTTTCATTGTAGAAAATGCCACTATTTACCTGTTTCATATCTCAAATCCACTTAAAAATATTTTTTTTCATTGTGGCAAAATATACATAAAAGTTGACCATTTTAAAGCATTTTTAAGTTTATAACTATCTCAGTGGCATTAAGTACAAGCACAATTATGTGCAACAACCACCACTATCCACCTCCAGTTCTTTTTCATCGTCTCAAACTCTACACCCATTAAATAGCTCCTTGTTCTTCCCCCACCCCACCCTACCCTGATAACCTCTACTTTTTGTCTTTATGAATTTGCCTACTTTAGGTACCTCATTAAAGTGGGTTCATACAGTATTTGTCCTTTTATGTGTGGATTACTTCACTTAGCATAATGTCTTAAAGATTCATCCATGCTAGCTGGTTGTCAGCTTTTTAAAGCTGAGTAATATTCCATTTATATACCACATTTTGTTATCTACTTGTCCACTTATGGGACATTTGGGTTGTTTCCACCTTTTGGCTACTGGGAATAATAGTGCTATGAATATCAACATACAAGTTATCTGTGTAAGTTCCTGCTTACAATTCTCTTGGGTATGTACTTGGAAATGGTATTGTTGGATTGTACAGTAACTGTTTTACTTTCTGAGATACTGCCAAAACGTTTTTCATAGTGCCTGCACCATCTTACACACAATAGTGCATAATAGTTCCCAATTTCTCCACATCCTCGCCAACACTTGTATTTTCCCTTTTTTTGATAATGGCTATCCTAAGCAGACGTGTCAAATCTATTTTTAAATTAAATTGAAAGAAATTTCTCCTTCCTTTGAACTCCCACAATACCTAGTAATGTCTGTCTTTCATCCAAGAATGGCTTACTAAATATTCACAAATCTAAATATTCCAAACCTCCTAGATACTAATCCTACTGCCAAGGCACTCAAATCTTTTTTCAAAAATTTCCATCAAGTGAAAAGAGCACTAATTGTCTTCTTGACAATTAGTATGCTGGAAGACTCCATCAATACCTGTGTTAGAATCCTACGAACAATATAAACCAAGCTACCATAATAACTAGTTTCCATCCACTGTTAACAACTTAGATGTATGAGGAGGCACTGTTTATATCACTTTCACTTCACTGTTAGATATTTCATAGTTTAAGAGCACTTCCATATACTGTCTCATTTAGTTACAATTTTACAGAGCAGCAACTGAGGGTCAGAGTTTATGCAACTTAAGAGATAGTCACGTTATATCAAAGTATATTTCAACTCACCGACTGTCCCTTTTTGTGCTTTCTTCGGTAAAGGACAGTCCAGTTTATCTGTCGAGGGTTCCTCTTGGAAAGGAATGCTGACTCGCATTTTGCATTAAGAAACTGGAAAACCTGTCAAGACAAGTTCAAAGTACAGAAGTTACCTACTCAAACTATACAAAGTAGAAAAGGCTGAGCTTGAAATCCTTAGCAAATTAATATTCTAATTCTATCCTCTCACTCTACGAAATTGGTGCCCACAGAGACCAAATGACTTGTTACAGAACTAGCAGTTAATTGGGTGGCTCCTGGAAGATCTTTGCATTTGGTCCCATCTTTTCTCACGAGCAGGCAAAGCTAAACTCATGTTGGAGGGGAGGGGAGGGGAGGGCATCAAATTCCGGGCGACATCCAGTTCCTGTCATTCCCCCGATTCCAAGGAGTGTCCCTATCACAGCCAGACACCTCGGAGGCCCATTTCCCTCACACAGGACACTAAAGTTACACAAACTCCTAATTTCCGACCCGACTCACACTACATCAAAGCTCAAGAATGGTTCACTTAAGAGGTTTCCGATCCCTACAACCATTGCAGTGTCCCCGAAGCAAGTCTTTCAGGGACCAAGAATGATGTGGTAAATGAACCCGCGTAGACCGAATTAGACCGGTCGTTCCAGTTAAAAGCACAAGTCGTGTTTGGCCGACGCGGCCTTTCACCTTCCCGTCGGTCCTGGCGTAGCGCCTCCCGTGTCCGGGGTAGATCTTGTACCCACTGAAACTGCACAGCTCGACCCTGTAATGAAAAGCGAAAGCTCATTAGGTAGGTTGTCTACAGCAAGGAGTGGCCATGCCCGCAACGCCAAGGAGGCGATCTGCCTGAAGATGGAAGCGGATTAGTATCCACGGCGCCTGCTTACTTCATGGCTGTGGCTGCTGGAGAGGAAAGATGGTGATGAGAAGGAGAGGATCATGGGAATAGGCCTTACAAGGTCGTGCGGCAATCTCGTCCTCCAATTGCTTCCTATAGCCCCGGCGCTCGGTGATGACGTCACACCCACCGGGTGATTGATTTAGGTTTCAACCGCCGTCGCCTTCCTACGAAGGAATTCTGCAAAAGGCGGCGGAACCTTTGCGGGCGAGAGGGGATGACAGACACACGTACGCAGGCATCAGGCGGTTGGTTTGGGAGTCATATTCCCGCGGCATATTCCTCCTACGGTCAGGTGTCCTAGAGCCATCATCCTGCCGCAGGAATATGAACTCTCCCTCCTATAGTTTAGTAACCCACAAATGAATACCCCGCAGGTAAAACCTGAAATCACATTTTTGCCCTCCGTGTTGGTCCATTATTTCAATCAACAACATTAAATTTTAATAGTTTCACCATTTACAAAAAAGTAATGACATCTGAACTGTCTCCCAAGCCGTGCAAATCGAGCTGTGCGTAATGGCGCTTTGCGTTAACTAACATTCATTGAGTACTCTCTGTGCCAGGACTTATGCTAAAGAATTTACATCCATTCACTCAGTTTATAAAATCCCTGTTAAGTAAGCGCCATAGTACTGCAAAATGACGACTGCCTTCGGGCAAGAGCTAGGTTGCAGGGCTGCTGTCTATTGGAGCTCAGCCGCTGGTGCAGAGGAGGGCAAAGCCCTTGCCTGGTGGAGGCCTAAAAAACAGGGCTCTGGCCAAGAGACGGGAGGGTCAACGTCTCAATCTCTTGAGCCTTTCTGTAATGCTAGATACTCCGGCATGTGATGGATGGGGAGTGGCCAAAGACATTCCTAGGAAACAGATATGTAATGACTGATTTATTTATCTATATAAGCAGCTTACCCTAAAAACTTTATGTAAGTAGGTAGTTGAAGAGATTTGGAAAATCCAATAAGGTGGCTGATTGATGTTAGGAAAGCTGTACAGTTATGCTGAAATCAGTCTCAAGGATGAGTTAACGGAGATCTGGGTGGAACTGAAAAGCAAAGCAAAGAGGAGGAATTTGACAGCCTGGCCAACTCTGACCAGCTGTTGAGAATACCTGGTATACTTTGGAAAGATAATGTCTACGTAGACTGTAGGCAGATGAATGCTTTGGGCTTCCATGGCTTGATGAATTCAATCAACTGACATTCATCCAACTCTCTGTTTTAAATTACTGCTGATTAAACAAATGGTTAATTGCAAAAAAAAAAAAAAAAAATTTTTTTTTGGAATAGTTCTGGCTTCTACAAGATCCAAGTCATGGCTAGTTCTAAGTAGAGAGGGTGGAGCCAAGATTCACTTGCAGGAATTTGGTCCTCTTTGCTCCACAGAACCCCTGAATTTATAGCCCCTTCCCAGGTATTTTAGAAATATTTTATTTTATTGGTCTTCAAAACTACATTTGGCCTAACTAGCTCTCCAGAGGTAAAGCAGGAAAGTAAGTCTTAAGGATTTTAGTCCTTTTACTCTTTCTTGGAGGGCATTCTTGAGCTGGTATTTGATGATTCTTTGTAACACATTGTGTGTACCACATATGAAATTGTGTTCAAACATTCTCAGAATAAGAAAACATTATACAGAAACTCCTAAAAGCATCTTATGAAGTGTCACAAAGCACAAGTTTCTAACACTACCCATAAATTTTTACGACATTATCCTTACAGTTTCTTTTATAGGCAAAAGGCTCAGCTTTACTCCAATCTCTTTTATTTATGGAGCAATTCTGATCCAAAGTTGGTGCTCTTCTCAGGTCTGTATATAGCTCCTGAAAATAGCGTTCTTCTCTTCATTGCCTATTCACCTTTTCTACATACTTCACCTGTTGTATTTATTTCCCGTGGTTGTTGTAACAAATTACCACAAACTTGGTAGCTTAAAACATTGGAAATGTATTCTCTTTCAATTGTGGAGGCCAAAAGTCTGAAATCAGTATCGCTGGATTAGAATCAAGGTGTCTGTGCTCCTTCCAGAGGCTCTGAGGCAGCACATGTTTCTTGCTCTTCAAGTTTCTACCCAGATAAACCCTCTTGAATTCCTAACCCACAGAAACTGTGAGATCATAGATGCTTATTGTTTTAAACTATGACTTGGGAATAATTTGTTAACATAACAATAGAAAATAAAGGAGGTAAGGATGTTGTGAAGATGGGACTTAGTGAATAGTGGTATTTGTCAAAAGAAGACAGATAAGAGGAAAGAGCATGTTTGTGGGGTAAAGTCAGTTTTGGAAAGATTAATTTTAAGATGCCCATGAGACATTAAGGTAGAACTGTGTGGTGGGAAGTTAAACAAGTTCAGAGGAGTGTTTGGAATAGAATATGTTTTAGGAGTAACGTACCTATAATAGTAAATAGTAAACTATGTGGGATAACATCACCTAGTGTCACAGGCTGGCTTCTCTGGAAGCATTTACTGAGACTGGATTTAGGGTGCAAGATATTTATTAGGAATCAAGTCCTATGAAAGAAGGGGGAGAAAGAAGTATTAGGCAGAAAGTTAAATACATTGCTGGCTCAATTAAACCTCAGTCAGCCTTGCCAGGAGCTCTAGAATGATTATTGCCTGTCAGAGTATATCATTTTGGGTCAAATGATCAACCTCATTATACCTCTACTTTGCTTAGTCACCAGATAAAGGTTGCCCCAGAGAGTCATGACTTAAGTGAGGTGGTTCTCCGCAGCTGAACCAGATCCTACTGACAGCTGGAGGATGCAGCTGACCACGATGCCTATTATTGGGCAGCAAGCTCTTGGTTTGGATAGTGTATCTCTGTGTTTATCACCTCTAGAAACCAAGTAAATGCTTCTGAGAATTTTCTTCTAATAACATTCTCTTCTGGGTATAAGAGTGATCTTGCTTTTTTTAAAGAATATACCACTATAGTTCCCAGCAGGCTGGTCAATCCCAAGACACTCAGGCATTGACTTTAGGGAGGGCTTTGAAAGCAATGCCTAGTAACTAAGTTAGAAAATTTTTAGGTTTAAAAATTATACAACATTAAAAGTTATGAAGCTTTCTTTAAAGTTTTAAAGCATTATTAAAAATTATGAAAGTTATTCTTAAAAATTAGAAAGCATTCTTTAAAAAAATCTAGGGGGGCTGAGTGAAAAAGGTGAAGGGATTAAGAAATACAAATTGGTAGTTACAAAGTACTCATGGGGATATAAAGTATGGCACAGGGAATATAGTCAATAATATTGTAATAATTATGTATGGTGTCAGGTGGGTATTAGACTTATGGGAGGATCATCTCATAAGTTATATAAACGTCTAACCACTATGCTGGACACCTAAACTAATATATTGAATGTCAACTGTAATTGAAAAATTAAATAATTTAAAAAAGAAAATACATAACAAACATCTAAGGAAGTCTTCTTATTTAACTATCGATTACATGAAATATAGGGGACAAATGGGCAAGTAAAATGACTCCACAGTGATGCAGTCAGCATCTACAGGGTGACTTAATTTCTTCAACAGCATTGTAAGGAGAGAGTGAGAGAGAAGAACCTTTGGACAAGGAAAGCTGCATAAATAATTTCCAGGGCCCAGTATAAAATGAGAGTGGGCTCCTTTTTACAAAGAGCAGGAAAAGATGCTGTTAAAGGTACTAACATGTTAAGGTATTTCTTTTGCAATCTGTCTCTTGACCTTTCATGGTATTTTTTCATTAGCTATTTGACGTCATGCTCCCTCAGGTGAAGACATTTACTGGGCCCCTGCAGGCCCTCCCTCACAGGTGCCCAGGGATCTGCTCTGTGACTTGTCGTGTGTACTGGAACACACAAGGCACACCAGCTCTAGGGGTCCCAACCTGCAAGGAACTGGACCAACATTCTGTGTAGTAGAGGCCAGGAAGTAGAGACAGTCATATCCTTCCACTGTTTTCCTAGTTCAACCCACAGCAAACAGGCAATACCCTGGGATGTGTTATGTACCTGGGTCCTGGATGTGGTGGACAACCAGCCACTTGTGGAATGCACAGTGAGGCTGCTAGCTTGGGAGAGGGGGAGGGATAGGTAGAAGCTAGCATCAGCGGACTGTAGAAACAGCGACTCTCTAGAAGCCTCCCCTAGGAAGTGGGCCAACTTGTGAGCTGAGGCTCCAAGCCCTAGACACGTGCTCTCTTGTCCCATTGTACTTCACTTACAAAATACAAATTCAAATATACAATTATTAAGACTTTCAAGACAGTGACCACAGAACATAAACCTCATGTATGAGATGCTCCTGAGAGTGGGATCCTTTGTGAATACAATGATTGCACAAGTTGAAGCTGGCTCTGCCTATAGATTAAAGAAATTTAAGAGTCCCCTCAACCAATTGCAATCGTTGGATCTTATTTGAGGCCTGATTTGAACAAACGAGCTGGACAGACCATGGGTAATTTCAATATTGATTGGAGTTTTGATGATATTAAGATGTACTGTCAATCCTTTAGGTGTTATGTTATAATCGTACTGTGATTATGTTTATTTTAAAAAACATATTTCCAGACCCATACTAATATTTACAGGTGAAATAGCATGCTGACCGGGATTTGCCTTAATATGAGGGAGGGTCCCATAGGTAAGGGCATGGATGAAAAAATGACCAAGAGTGGATAATAGTTGAAGCTGGGTGTTGGGTAGGAGGGTTCATTAAAATAATCTCTATATTGTTATGTACTCTTTTAATTACTTTTCCATGATAAAAAGTTTCAAACAATTATAATGTGCTTTGGATCGAAAGACTTAAGTCCCATAATTCATTCTTGAAAAATAGGAAGAATAAGCACCACCTGTATTATTTCTTAATTTTAAAAACTTTTTTAAAGCAAAAGCAAACTTTATACAAGAATGTTTATAGCAGCTATATTCATAATACATACAGGAAACAGTCTAGGTTCCCCATCAATAGATGAATATATAAGTGAACTACAATATATACATATACAATGGACTACTATTCAGAAATTAAATGGAATGAATTATTGATTTCACACATCAACATATGAGTTCCAGAGATTATGCTAACTGAAAAAAGCCTTACAAAAAATAAGTAAATACTGTATGATTCTGTATATATCAAGTTCTACACCATTCAAAATTAACCTATGGTGGAAAACAAAAATCAGAACAGTGGTTACTTCTGGGAGATATGAGAAAGATTGAATGAGAAGGGGTATAAGAGGACTTTCTGTGCTCATAGTAATGTTCTATCTATTTATGGGTTTAAGATTAATTACACAATTTGTCAAAACTCAGAAAATGTTTATTTGATATTTGAGCATTTCATTGTATGTAACTTTTACTTTAAAATAAAGGAAATTGTAATTAATATTGAGCACTAGTTAATGAAATACTTGCTTAAGTATATAGGGGAAGGCATACTGATATATCAAAAAACATTATGGGTGGAAAGATAGATGGATAGATATGTGCTAAAACAAGTATAATAAAATGTTGGTAAGAGAATCAAAGTAGTGAGTTCATGAGTGTTCACTATAAAATTCTTTCAAATTTTCTGCATGTTGGAAATTTTTTCATAATAAAATTTTGGGAAGATAAAGGTAGCCATCTCCTGGAAGAAACTGGTATTACAAATTGGTTCAAAAAGGCAAGAAGAATGAAGGATGATGTTTATATGATTTGCTATAACTACTATTTTTCACATATTCTAATGGTTCTTACTCATATGCCCAAGCTGTCTTCTTTGGCTGGAATATTTCTTCCCTTCCATTGGCTAACTTCCTACACAGATTTTATTTCCTCTAGAAAGGAGGTCTGCGAATAGTAAATATTTTAGGCTTTGCGGGCTAAGAGGCAAAATTGAGGATATTATGTAGGTATTTCTATAACAAAAGAAAACTGATTTCCAAATTGGCATTGATAAAATTTAAAACAATATAATATTGAGTACATGTTTTTGTAAAATAGGTCCACTAAAGAAAAAAAATGAAATTTTGGGGGGGAGGTAGAGGAAAACATTTCTCTTAATTAGGATTCAAAGTTATTCCATATAATCAAAACCAATTGCAAATGTTCATCTGTTAATCCTGATCTGTGATGATATTTTACAAATTTAATCTTTGAAAATGTCTTTTCTCCTAGATAAACACCACCCAATAATGGAATCAATCCAAGGGTATGTGATTTAAATTGGGCATATTAATCTCTTAGAAGGCAATTATAGATTATTCTCTTAATATTTTCCTTTTAGCATGTCAGATTAATCATTTACAATTTAAAGTTAAGTGAAAGCTGCTCAATTGCACAATTAAATAGGTCTTGAAATATGAAAATTTCCTTTATATTTGCAATGAGGTCTGAAAATACTGCTTAAATTGTAGTTTGAGCTTGAAAAATATAACCACTGAAAATTCGTGTGAGAATGGAGATCTTGCTTTTCGTTCTAACTTGTGAACCAAATAATATTAGTTACTGTCAAAATGACTTTACTACAGAGTAAGTTTTGCATGTAAGTGCTGTGTTGTCTTGTATTTTTAGGTTGAGTTCATTACGAAATATCATTGAGTGACCAAAATTAGCAAATTAGCAAAAATGAATTCTAAAGCCATCTAGTCAGTGTTCTATAATAATGGTTAAGGGAGGTTCTTCTCATTTAGAAAAATTTGGCCCTGAGCTAAAAAACAAAAATCACAGTAAACCAATACTACTGGTAAATCATCAAATGTTGTGTGGTGGGGCAAGTCAGAATATGTAGCTGTTAATTCTGACAAAAATTTGTGGACTGACAATAGTTGAGTCCATGAGAGCAAATGAAATTTATCATTGACACTACTGCTTAAATAACACATGGTAGATTCAAATGTTTTCTACAAGGTACCTGTTGATTGATAATACAGTACAATGACGTTAGTTAGAACCATAGGATTTCAACACCTTACATTTTCACAAATGGAGAGTGACTTCAGAAACATGGCAGAGTGAGAGACGTCCCCAGATCTCTCCCCTTGAAACAACAATAAGCTGAACATCTAAAACTCAACAAAAAACACCTAAACTGCACACCAGCACTTCTGAGTGTGCGATCTGCGCATAAGAACTACCACAGGTCAGAACCCTGGGTGGGTGTCGGATGTTGGCCCTCGCAGCAGCAGCAGCAGCCACTGGAGCTCCCTGCAGGAGGATGGGGAGGGGAGAAGGTGCAGTGATTTCCCTGAACGATCCTGCCTGGGAGTGCTGTGAGCTCCCTGTGTTCAGTCTTGAAGGGTGTCGGGGAAAGGATCCTCTGGATTGGGAGTTGGGGGCTGTGGCTCAGCCTTCCGTTTTGCAAGAGTTGAAAAATGAAATAGCAAGCTTAGAAATAGAGTCGACCAAAAGGAGGAAAGGATTAGTGATATCGAAGACAGAAATCTAGAAATAAATCAGAAAGAAGAGAGAAACTGAAGAATGAAAAATAATGAAAGAGAAATACAAGAACTAGCTGATACCACCAGGAGAAGAAACATAAGAATAATGAGCATTCTCGAAGAGGAGGAAAAGGAGCAAGGATTAGAAAGCATTTTCAGATAAATAGTTGACGAGAATTTCCCAAATCTAAGGAATGAGTTGTAGCTTGGAATTCAAGAAGTCAACAGAATACCCAATTATCTCAACCCCAAAAGGTCTTCTCCAAGACACATTGTATTAAAATTATCAAAAAATCAACGACAAGGACAGAATTCTCAGGGCAGCCAGGGAAAAGAAGACAGTAACCTATAAAGGAAAACTCATTAGATTATCATCGGACTTCTCAGCACAAACCTTACAAGCCAGAAAGGAGTGGAATCAAATATTCAAACTATTAAATGAAAGGAACTACCAGCCAAGAATAATGTAGCCAGTAAAGCGTTCCTTTTGATTTGAAGAAATAAAGAACTTTCCAGACATACATTTTCACAAGTGTAAATCTATCAAACTAAACCTATTTCTATTTCTATAAGTTGTAATGGCATAGCTGATTTCCCTTCAGGTGTATTGAATTCGTGTTTCCTCAGTTTCTTCAAAAATATTCTCACCTGTTTCATGCAGCCTATTCAGAGAGGCTAATTCTCCAGTCACTTCAAACACTGACTCCTTGAATGAACAGGAACAAATGAACAGTATCCTGAAATCCGTCAACTTGTTAAGAGCCAGGGAAAACCACTCAAAATAATTTGCCTTCACTAAATAATTTGAATTGTCTATTGATGCTGTTCCTAGTGGTCTCAACACTTTAAGCAGCTGTTTTTACTCAAAGGCTAATGGTCTTAAACAGGTTTATTTTTTCTGGATACATTTTTTTCAGCTGCCATATTCAATCAATGTTAAATTTCTTGCATGGCTAGCAAATGAGCTACTTGGACATATACTTTGGTTGCAGCTTTATTTCCTTCATTTCTTTTTTCTTTTTTTTGTGTGGAATTTTATTATGCAGAGATATAGTTTTTAATTTTTGTAACTTCTCTGAATTTTTTTGTGATTTGGTAATATTGTGATGAGTTCTTGGTCTGGTAATGTCAACATAAATTGTATTCTTATAGCATAGATATAGGTTCGTTGCATAATAAACATAATGCTTTGCCATCTAATTTGATAACAAAATAATCCACACTTCATTGTACCTTAAAAATGGAATATTCTAAGTCCACTTTTTTTTTGATTTGACAGGTATATATCTTGCTAATAAAATAATAAAATGTCCTAGTATGGTGATCTGCATGGCACTTGAAATGCTCAGCAAAAATGTGTTACTATGATTTGTAGTGTGTAGCAGCAGTGTGAAATGATAAAAATGCCATAGTATGACCTCAGTCACGAGTACTCTGTTGTTGTAGTGTAAAAGCAGCCATAGACAATAGGTAAATATATATGGCTATATTCCAATAAAAACTTAGGCACACTTGGATTTGAATTTCATATCATTTATGTGTCATGAAATAGTATTACTTAAAATATAAAAACCATAATGAGCTATAGACTGTACAAAAGCAGGCAGCAGGCTGGATTTGGCCTGCAGGCCACAGTTTGCCAACCCCTGCTGGAAAATATCTATATAAAGTAGCCTTTTAAGTTTATTATTTCATTTGAGAGAATGGAAAGGAATTTGTATTTTATTTATTTATTTATTTATTTTAGGTGAGGCAACGCTTGGTTGACCTCACAGATTGCAAGAATCTTGTCAGCTTACAATCCCTTATTTTTTAAATTTTTTTACGCCTACAGCACCTGGTCTTCCTAAGTGGTCTCCCATCCAAATACTAACCAGGCCCGACCCTGCTTAGCTTCCAAGATCAGACGGGATTGGGCTTGTTCAGGGTAGCATGGCCGAAGATCAGGAATTTGTATTTTAAAGAGATTGTTATTCATATTCCTTCTGTATTATAGACTTTGTGTTTAGTTAAATATGAAAATCTTAGTGATTTCAAAGTTTTGAAAGTACAACTTAAGAAAAAGTTAACACATATTTACATTTCTCAGCATATCAATATGCTTTATATATTTCTGTTTAATATTATCCTCTCTTAACTGGAAAGGAAGAAAAGGTAAAAAATTTTAAAGGGTATGAGATGACCAAAAATAAGTAATAGGGAAAATTTCAAAACATATTACTTGAAAATAGCAGTACCAAATCTACGTACAGTATATATCCATTTTTGTTTAAAAACTATATGGAGGCGGGGGTCTAGATATATTCCCATTCATAGATGATTAACAGGAAACACGCCAACGTGTTAACAGTGACCATCTCTGGGTAGGGGGATTATGTAAAATTTTTATTTTTACTCTTTGCTTGCCTATATTTTCTAAGATTTTTCCAATAACATTAAAATAAACTGATACATGCTACATTATTTTAAACTAGAAAATATATCTTGAAGGACAAAGAAAACATCTAAAGAAATATTTAGACTCTTTTAGAGAGTATTCTTTGCAAATTAAAATTGAAAACTTGTTTGACGTTCTGTGCACAAGCAACTGTGTAGAAATGCTATCTCAATAATTATTGTAGTTAGATCACTTATATCAGTTACACTGGTATATACCATATAAGAGGCACAAAATTCATATCGCTAACTGATGTTAATGGAGCCCCAAATGAGGTGGACCATCATGTATAATTATAGAATGAAGACTTCAGTATATAAAAGCTACTTGGAAGTTGATTGCCCCTCTTCTCCCCAAACCCCCAAGATTCTCCAGAGAAATAGAAACAATAGGATGTGTGTGTGTGTGTGTGTGTGTGTGTCTCTGTGTGTTTGAATAATGAAGAGATTGTAAAGAATTGGCTCACATGATTATGGAGGCTGGCAAGTCCAAAATCTGCAGGATGCTGGCAGGTTGGAACCCCACAAAAGAGCCAGTGTTACAGTTCAAGTCCAAAGGCTGTCTGCAGGTGAATTTCATGATATTTGGGGAAGTCAGTCTTGTTTTATTCAGGTGTTCAGATTAGGCCAACCCACATTATGGAGGGCAATCTGCTTTACTCAAAGTCTACCAGTTTAAATGTAAATCTTATCCAAAAACACCCTCACAGAAATATTAAAAATGTTTGATCATGTATCTGGGCAATGGGACCCAGCCAAGTTGACACATAAAATTAACCATCACACTCCTCATTAAAAAAAAAAGTCAAAATGGGGGTGGGGGGTGGACAGTAAAACTACCACTCTTATAAGTGAACTTTCTGAGCTTTTAAGTCTTCAAAGTATAAAGTTAAACCTTTTTATTGAAACAGTCACTTAATTTTCTATTGGTAACACGAGGAATCACTTTGATAGGTTTCACTGCTTTTTAGAAATATCTCAAAAGAGATAATGAAACAAAATAAAAATGCCTAGGATTCCTTTATTACTTTCTTCAATAAAAGACAACTTCTTCCCAATTAGATAAAAGCATCTGAAAAATATCACAGTGGCTTTATTCTTGAAATCTAGTTTTACTTCTACCTCTTCTTTTTCTCAGATGTTAGCTGATATATGGGGGAAAATAAAATAAAAATGTTAGTATTTTATCTTGAGATGGCTAACTTCTATATTCATTATTTTGGCCCGACACTGCATGGTATTTAGGATTGATGCCTCTGTCCATTTTCCTGAAATTTCATATTTTTGGAGAATGGTGAGTTAGCAGTTTACATCCAGAAGGGTGGTGAAGGCAGTAATTCACTGGTCCCCTAACCTGTATTGTTTTCCCCTCTCAGAGAGCTTCCTATTTGTTCAGTACTAATTTCTGCACAGAAGCCTAGCTAGAATCTCCTTACAATAATAAGGCAGAATAGTTAGGCTCCCTGTGATCCAAATATGGTAGAATTTTATTACTGAAATTCTTTAACTTTGATTCTAAATTTCTTTTTGACTTCCAGACCACGTCAATAATATAAAAGAACTGTAGCCCCTCTTCTAGACAAGTGCAAAGACAAAACACATGAAACTGTCAGTGTATAAGCTTTTGCATTGCTTGGTTTTTATTACAATCTATATATGTAACACCTATTAAAAATAATACATAATAATCAGGAAAGTTAATGATCATATGGGGCTTCTAGGTAACTCATGAATAGATATTTCATAGTGGGAGTCTCTCCTTCCATGTTATAGGTCATAGATAAGGGAGTAGGACTATTAAGAGTTCACCAGTGAATACTAACCAGAGAAGAAAATATTTAATTTTATGCAATCATACCTTCACATAAAGATTTTTTTATTGTAAAAAAATTGGTATTTTCAAAATCTTTAGTGTCAAAAGTCTTTATATTAATAAATTCTGTTTTAAAATTTTAAAACTTCATATTTTATTTACTTCTTTCAAATGTAAGCTCTCATCCTAATTAGAAAACTTTTGTTTTGTCAAAATAAGTTACACTATCCACAAATGCTGTTCAAGTTTTCTGTCTAGTCTCTTAACTTTGTGTTATCTAAACTTGTATATAATACTCTCCTGAAACTGCTCTGTTAAAGGTTACCACTCATGATTACGATAGTCTCCTTCCTGACACTATTTTATTTTTCAATTCATCCTTGTTATGTGAGCAGCTTAACCTTTCTAAAACACGTTTCATTATGTCAATCCTTCACTCAAAAACACCAAGTGAAAACTAGTGGAATGAATGGTGAGAAGTAAGGTGAGGCCAGATTATTAGTGGCCCTTGAAAGCTAAATTTCGAGAGAGAAGTTTTTGAGGAGGGGATTAACACCATAGGCGATCAGCTGTTGCAGAGATCAGGTATACTGTGCTGATAGGAAGGAAAGTCTTTCTTGTGGGCCTGCCAAAAAAATGCTAACTTGTTGAGAGGTTTATAGTGTTGGTTAGTAGAATCCTCCCAATTGATTGGAGCTTGCAGGGTTTAACATACATACAAGATGAGACAATTTAGTTAAGTGTAGCAATTTGATTTTAGATGTAAGAGGGGTACTATCTGAAGCACAAAAGAATTTCTGTGGTGTGATTTCTGTGGTTGCTGGTTCACTTGGGCATGTGTGATTACGCCCAGGGAATATCTGACCGCTCATATCTGGCCACTCTCTTTAAGAGCCATGGCTCTGCTTAGTTAACCCCATAAAAGATATCCTTTGGCCCTTTCCTCAGGATTCCAGGTCAGATGAACCTCTGGTTCTGATATAGCTATAAACTTGCTTCTCAACCTGTGCTCCTCAAGTATCCTGTCAGCTTCCAGGATCCCCCTCCCTAGTCATCACCTTGCTAAATTGAAGAGAACNCCTTCCTGTCCTTCCTTCCTTCCTTCCTTCCTTCCTGAGCTAGGAGGCTCTCTTTAATCCTCACCAGTGATTCCAGGGAACAAAGCTTAGTAGGAGGCAGTATTCAGGCTTGCTTTGTTCTTACACCTATATAGAAAGACTGTGTTTTCTAGGTAAGGCGTCTCTTGATTAGAAGAAAAAAAAAATCCTAATCTTAATTCTCTCTTCAGAATTAGGAAACTTGTCTTCAGACTAAAAGAGTGGGAAATAGAGTGGAAAAAAACGTTAAGCAGGTATAGTCAGAGATTAGGAGGAGAACACAGAAAGGAGGGAATGCTCACAGAACCAAGTGCCTGGAAATCTAAAAGCATGAATTACTGGATTTTCTCAAATAGAAATTATCAAAGATTTTTGGACACTGCTGTTTCAGAAAGAGGACATAAGTTGTGAGAAGAGATGGAGTTATGGGTAGTAGAAATTTGAAATTCCCTTCGTACAGTCTGTGGCACTATCAGGTTATTTTCTCTTTTTGTGAGCACAGCTTCATTACTACCTGCCCTCACCTGCAGCCTGTGCTAATGTGTTTTCATTTTCTACTTCTGAACTGTTTAGCGTTTACCCATCTTTGAAGCTTTAGCTCTATTTCCTCTTTCATGTCTTCTCTGAAGATTGCAGTTTCCATTTCTTTCAACATTCATAGTTATAATCATACTAGTTAGCATGTAATAGTTATATCAAAAGTATGAGCCAACTCTCCTCCAGTTAGGCAGTGTAATTCTTTAGTTTGGAGACTATATTGTAAACTTCTTTTGTATATTCCCTGGAAAAATTCTAGGTTCATACTTATCAAATATACTCCCAGTTCTAAAGTTCTGTTAAATACTGAAGAATCACTTAAAACTACCGTATAAAAGCTTCTATCCCGGCATGCTTTAACTGAATTTCCAAATAAATGTATCCATTTTGACTATCTCAATAAGATCGCTCAAACCATTCCTAGAGCAGAGTTGAAAACTTTCAACTTCTTCAAAACTGTCAAAAGGGGCAACCCCCGCAAAGGCTCCAGGCAATGAGCTCTCAAGCTCGGTCTGCATTAAGTAGCGATCTTATAATTACTCCGATAGTAAGCGTCAAATATCGCGAACATCTAGAAAAGGGAGTGAAATGATCCTCTAACAAAACAGTTAGCTAATCTGTCAAATAAGGGAGTTTACCAGGGTTCCTAAACTCAACGCGGCTCAGATTCTAACCCAGGTTTTTCATCATAGGCGGAGGCAGCCAATTGGGCCGTGAGGATGCCATGCATTCTGGGAGCTGTAGTTTCCGGGCACCTCCTCCCAACTACGAGCTCCACAAAGCAGCTGGAGGACGGTTGCTTGGTATTACTAGCAAGCGCAAAGTATGGCGATGGCGCGCGTCGACGCGGTTTTGCCTCCCGGAGAAGGTATGGCGGTCCCCACGCTTGAGTCCTAAAGTTTACTCCATAGAACTGAATTAAATAGTTACCTGGTGGAGAGAAGAATCCTGGGTTTAGGGCTGCAGCTCTGGACCAGTTCCTTTGATGGGGGTCTGTGGGCGTCGCGGAGTCGCACTGTCCTCTGGGAGTTGTAGTCATCAGGCTTTGCCTAGCTCTTTGGGTCGCGGCTAGGGCTGGCCGGGGGACTACAGCCCCCAGGGGCCTTCGCATGGCCGGGTACCCGGGCTCCCGCGCTCCTGAGGCTACCTGGGTGGTGGGTTTCCGACTGCGGTGACTTTTCTAGGTTGTTTCAGGATCTCCCGTTTTCCTTCACGTGTGCCCTTTCCCCTAGGCTCCTAGAACGTTAAGGAAACCCTCTGTCAAATACAGCTCCCTAGACTGACGTTGAACCCTTTCTTAAAGTGTCCGATGGCTGTAATAAGATCTGGGGGGTGATCCAGAGCCATCAGTTTTCCTCTCCTGGTTCTGCAGACTGGATCCTGGGATCAGGTTTGGTCGCTGCCCAGCGGAGCGCGGGGCGTGGGTGCTTCTGCGGCCGGCAGTCGCCAGGCGTGACCCAAGCTCCTTTGTTTTGGTTACAGCTCTGAGGCTGGGTAGCAGCCATCTGGGTCCGGGGCAGGGCTGAGGGTCCAGGCCTGACTCCACCCCTTAGATCAGGGATTCATTACATTCTTGAGTTGTGGGGGTGAAAAACGAAAAAGAGCTGTCGACCCCTTGCAGTGTGCAAAGGCTGTACATTTTCCTGGGACAATACACAATTTTCACCAAATTCTCGGGGTATCCCATGAACCACCAAATGCTGGACGCCATTAACAATGGAAAAACGTTGAAACTCTTCAGGATAATTTCCTGCAATAAATTTAATCTTGGTGTAAATTTGAAATTGGCATTTTTTCTGGCCCCACCGCCTTCTGATATCTCCTTTTAAACTACATTCTCCAGCCCAACGTGGCAACTTGCTGACAATAATAACAGTTAACATTTACAGAAAACATTTTATATTAGCCAGACGATGTTCTGAGTGCTTTTTTTTTTTTTTTTTACATCTAATTTTTTTCTGTAGAACAACATTATAAGCTAGGTATTATTATTATCCCCATCTTACAGAGCCCAAAGAGATCAAGATATCACAGTGGTTAACTGATGGGGCTAGGATTTGAACGACCATTATACTAAATTACTTTATTGAGTGTTCTGTGGTAAGGGTGGGGCTAAGTGCTGTTCATATGGTTTCTTTTTTTCATCCCCACATTAATGAATTAGGTGTATTATTCTCATTTTGTAGATAAGTTAACTGAACTATAGTTTGCTTTTCGAAATAATTTGGGCACTTTAGGATAGACTGGTAGGTTGTAAGCAGGTTAATGATCTCTTTTGAAAGATTAGTTCCACTTAAAAAAATAGTATGATTACTTAGGCACAAAATGTGGAACTAATAGTTCACATTTAAATGTGAAGAATTTCAAAGTATTACATCAAGAAATTCAAAAGTATTACTACAAGAAACAAGTAGAATATCACATCCTTTTAAAATAAATTTATTTAAATTACTTTCAAGTATACAGTACATTGGTTAAACAACCATAATATTCATAAAACAATCCCCCCAATTGCTCCCTCCCTCCCCTGGCCCTCCACTTAGCCATCATATTAATACTAACTGCATTCCTTCTGCCATGCTCCCCTGTGCCCAACTATCAACTACTAATTTGTACTTCTTTAACCCTTCACCCCATTCTCCCAGCCTCCCAACCCTCCTCCCCTTTGTCCATCACCAAATTGTCCACTATATTTGTGAGTCTGTTTTTGATTAGTTTGTTCTTTTTGTTCCTTAGATACCGCATATAATTGAAATCATATGGTATTTATCTTTCTCTGACTTATTTCATTCAGCATAATAACCTTTAGGTCCTTCCATGTCATTGCAAATGGTAGGATTTCATTTTTTTAATGGCTGAGTAATATTCCATTGTATATATGAACCATAATTTCTTTATCCAATTGTCTGTTGATAGGCATTTAGGTTGCTTCCATATCTTGGCTATTGTAAATTGTGCTGCCATGAATATTGGAGTGCATAGATCTTTATGAATTATTGTTTTGGTTTTCTCTGGATAAATAACCAGAAGTGCAATTGCTGGGTCAAAAGTTATATCCATTTAAAATTATTTGAGGAACCTCCATACTGTTTTCCATAGCGGCTGTACCAATTTGCAATCCCACCAACAGTGTATGAAGGTTCTCTCTTCTCCGTATCCTCGCCAACACTTGCTGTTTTTTTGATTTATTGATGATAGCCATTCTGACAGATGTGAGGTGATATCTCATTGTAGTTTTAATTTGCATTTCTCTGATGATTAGTGACCTTGCGCATCTTTTCATATGTCTGTTAGCCATTTGTATTTCCTCTTTGGAGAAGTATCTGTTTCAGGTCTTCTGTCCATTTTTTAATTGGATTTTTTTTTTATCGTTGAAGAATATCACAAATCTTGATGTAATTCGATATTTCTGAGGAATTTCAATCTGTATTCATTTAGAACTTGATTGCTTTAGTTTTTAAATATTGATATTTGTTATGCTCTAATGCTTTCTAACTAAATGTATAGAGATTTTATGAGTATAATTCCATTCCTATGCTTGGTTGTGATATTTGTGTTTTCTAACAATTTCCCTTCTCTTTTCAAGGATCAGTGGTTAATTGGTCAGGGCAGGGGCTACAGAAATTAAGTCCAAACTTACCCTGTGAAGCTAATATTCATACTTTGATTCTGGATAAAAATCAGATCATTAAATTGGAAAATCTTGAGAAATGCAGACGATTAATACAGGTAGGTATTGCTATCTGCAGAAAAGTTATATAGGACCAGTTTATTATTATATGTAATAAAATAATAAAATAACCCAACAAAAAGCAACTCTGCAGGCCTGGAAAGTAGTAAATGTTTCTTTAAAATTTTACATGACACTTTTGATGAACACATATGTGCTCTATTTAGAATAGATTAGAAAAAGCATTTGTTAAAAAGGAAACATTTTATGTTGGCAAAATATTGTTTAAGATAACTTTATTCAGCAAATGTCTATTGGGCCCCTCTTAGGTGTCTGGCACTGTTCTAAATTTTGCCTGAGACAGTATAGGGACTCCAATTATTGTGGAGCTTATAGTCTTAAGTAGTTGCTGTGTTAAAAATGTTTTCCCTTTAGTAGTTGGAGGAGGTCTGGTTGCTCAGTATAATGTGTATTTTCCATTGCTTACGAATAACAACAACAGCAACAACAAACTGACAGTTACTCCATAGAATAGACAATATATGTGAAAAGTACAAATTGGGTTTATATATTTGGGATTGTTTGGTCATATAAACAAATCTTTTTAAGCACCCTAGTGTAAAAGTAATATATATGTTTTATTCCTAAGAATAATGATATGTTTCCTTTCCACAGTTGTCAGTGGCTAATAATCGGTTGGTGCGTATGATGGGTGTGGCCAAATTGACCCAACTCCGGGTGTTAAATTTGCCTCATAATAGCATCGGTTATGTGGAAGGGCTAAAGGAACTAGTACATTTGGAGTGGCTGAATTTGGCAGGAAATAATCTCAAGGTGAAGTGTTTCCTTTTTTTTTTAATAATTAGATTTTTTTTTTAATTTACAGAAGTATTCACTATAAAAAAGAAATTCAAGCATCATAGAAATGAGTAGAATAAAAAGTAAAAGTACCCATTCCCACTCCGCAGGGATAATTTTAGTTAGCATAAACTGAAAAAAAAAATATTCTTTTAAATGTGAACAAAGGTTCTATATTATACTTAGAAAAGTAGATCAAATAGAATTAAATGTTAGAAGAGAGACTATATCATGCTGCATTAAGCTTTAAGTAAGTTTTAATAGTATAGTGGAGAATATACTGTTTTAAAAGGTATAGTCCTGCTTCCACCACTTAGTAGCTCTATAATTTTGTGTAAGTTAATAAATATCTCTGTGTCTTATTTTTTAATATGCTAGATGAAGGGACTGGATTAAATGATATTAATAGCTGACTGGTATTGAGCAGTTAAGTTATGCTGGGTACTCTTCTAAGCACCTTAACTGTATTTACTCATTCAATCTCATGACAGCCTATGAAATAGGTATAGTCATTATGCCCATTTTATAGATGAGGAAACTAAAGTACAGAGGAGTTAAGTAACTTGCTAAGGTCAGTTACAGAGGAAGTTACAGAGCCAGGATTTGAACTCAGGCAGTTTGGTTCCACTTTTAACTTGTAAATTCTATGCTATATCAACTGTCTTGTGTCATTTTCTTCAGTTTTAAATATTTGAGATGATATGATCCTCTATTCTTAGAGAGATAATGAATGTGGAAGCCTGCTACATAACAATTTACCGAATTCTGTTAGTACTGCTTCTTCTTTGTCTTGCTAAGCCCTCCTCCTGTGTATCCAGTAATAAGGAGAGAAGGCAGAAAAATCAGCTGTGAGGAACTAGGGAAGAGTTCTTTTTATTTTATTTTGTGTGCATGAACTAACATGATTATTTTCTTGTGGTAGGCCATGGAACAAATCATTTGCTGCACAGCTCTACAGCACCTTGATTTATCAGACAATAACATACCACAGATAGGTGATCTGTCTAAATTGGTATCACTGAAGGTAAGCGTGACTATGTCATTTCTGAAATTTTATACTAAAATATCGAGAAAAAGTGGTCTGACTGGCTTAAAATCAGCCTGCTGTGTATGAAGAACAGATTTTGTTCATTATGATAAAAATTCTATTAGAGTACCAGAAAGTAAGTATGGAACTTCTTGTTTCTGATACCTATAACAGATTTATTTTAACTAAAACTGGTCATTATAGTTAAGATGATGTTTATTTACCATCCTTTAAACATGATGAAATTCCCTTCATGCCAAACCAGAGATACTAGCGGCTTTAATTAGATAGTACATGGCATATTGGTGAGGCTGAAAGTAATCATTTCTGAATTTGAGTCTTTGACACTCAAGATTGCTGTTTTTTTAGTAACAGGTGTTACTAAATAATAGATGTTAAATTATCCACATTAACTTTAATTAAAAAAAAAAAAACCCTATAGTATATAGGACTTTTTATGGAGGGGAATAGTATCAAATAAAAGTTGAAATTGTAGCTTCAAAAAAACATGTAGGCATTTTCCATATTTTTACTTCATTGTCTATTATTAGCATCAGATGAACTCATTAAGCTTTAGAAGCAGTATTATTAGCTCAACATCTTTAGCAGAAAATGCAACAGGTATTCTAAACTGTTTGATTTAACCAGATACTAAGAGAATTCAAAGGAACTAAAGATGATTGAACATTTTTTCCCCCTGAAATGGAGATATGATTATCTTATTACAATCCTGGGTGTTCAGAGTTCTTGGTTTATTCTTCATTGTTGCTGACTTAATTTGAATCAGCAAGTAGCACAGTCTACCTTCCTTAAGCTTTTAGTTTCCAAGAGAATATAGTTGGAAATTATGGGTTGTAAGTTCTCTCTCTCTCGGAAAATTTGCTTTATACATGATTGTTTTAATGAGTGTTTTTCACTTTTCTCACCCTCTATTTTGATATTTAATTTATTTATTTGAGAAATTTTCTAAGAGTTTATTTGAGCCAAATTGAAGCCATATGCCAGGGAACAAGATCTCAAATGCTCCTTCTATTTCGATGTTTTAAAAGGAAATGAACAAGTATGTTGGAAATTGCTCAAGTTTTAATAAACTAAATCTTACAAAATGCTAGTTGCTGCAATAAGCATGTGTTCTTGGACAAGTCTTTAAAGCTTAGGCTTTAGAATGTGGACGTGAAAAGAGAGAGTTGGACCAGAAGACCACTTAGGACCTTTCTAGCATTAGCAGTCTTTGATTTGTGTGCTATGAGAAGTGTAATAAAATGGATCCCTTTATTTTCATACATACCATTTTGCTTTTATCAAAATAGACCAATTTATTTGTAATCTTATTTGTAATTCTGTTTTTACTTTTAAGACCCTGCTTTTACATGGAAACATCATCACCTCTCTTAGAATGGCACCTGCTTATCTACCCAGAAGTCTTGCTATACTTTCTTTGGCAGAAAATGAAATTCGGGACTTAAATGAGGTAAAATTTGAGGGTAATCTGTGGGATCCAGGAAGCTGGAAAGTTATGAGAAAGGAGGAAAAACACAGGAGCAAGTTGTGAGCTACTTTTAGACTGTGACTATCTTGGAAGAAACTGCCATCAAGATGAAAAATTTAGGTCTAGAGCATTGTTTTTCTTTTTCTTTTTTTTCTTGATGTCAGTGGGTCATTAAGGCTTATTTCATATGTAATGCTGTAATTATTCCATTTGGAAGTAAGATTGATGGTTGAGGGACATCTACATTAAAGGGGTTAATAAGGCATGCTGTGCACCTTTCTCTGACTGATATTATGTTTCCAAAATAGGGTTCTCTCTGCTAGGAAGCAGTGCTGATGCTTTCTAAGGGACTCTGCAGCAAGGACAGGTGGCCATATGGTAGGAATTTTAGAAGTCAGTGGATAAATATGAGTGTTACTTGTTGCTTTTCAGAACAAGAGGGAAATTGTTACATTCTCAAATTGCCAAAGATGTGTAATCAACGGAAGCCCTGTGCTTGACACTGAACAGTCCAATTTGTTCAACAAAGATATCCTTTGTTCCAGATTTCTTTTTTGGCATCCTTAACTGAATTGGAACAGTTGTCGATCATGAACAATCCTTGTGTGATGGCAACACCTTCCATTCCAGGGTTTGACTATCGGCCGTACATCGTCAGCTGGTGCTTAAACCTCAGAGTCCTAGATGGATACGTGATTTCTCAGAAGGAAAGGTGAACATCGCTTCTTTAACATCACATTTATCATGGAAGTTACTGCAAAGACCATTTCTAGCTTACTACAGGTTAAACTGAATATTTCTTAAAACATGCGTTTAGAAACTAAGACTGTTAGTGCAATCCTATAATAGACTACATGCTGCTCATTTAGGATTTTCTATCTTTTTTAAAAAAGGATAAGAAGTATCATCCCCAGAGGCTGAGGCTAGTGAGTGTATCTTAGTGTCCAACATACAACAATTTGATTTCTAAAGCTCTATGTTAATTGGTTCTTTGGGGCTTGGAGCATTTCTATATAGAAACTATATTGTAGATGCTATATTGGGTCTTAGATCAATCCTACAAAAGCTTGTAACTCATCTTATTTGTAAGGGGAGTCTTAAGACCCAACTACCCTTTATATCAATGACTATGGGAAAATGCATACAGAGTTCTAATTTGGAGCTGATAGGAGACATGCTGATTGGTCCTCCCCTTTTCCTACATGTGAAGCAGCAGAAGTGGGGACACCCCATCTCTAGATCACTGATGGTTTTTGCAGCTTGAAATTGAGACCCCCTGCATGATGGGGTCTTCCAGACACTGGCACACGATCACTGGTATCACAGCTGCAGGGGAGGTTAGGAACTAGGATGTGGACGAGAGAGAATTGAGATGAATTTGCTCTCATCCCTATGCCTCATTTCATTTCTTCCTCCCAATGCATACATACATGCGTTCATGGACTCAACATATGCATTCTTCCTCACTGTTTTTGTCCTTTGTACTAGAGACTGGTAGTAGTCACTTGAGGAGTTTCCTGATGAGAGAATGAATGGTAGATTACTGACATGGTTTTTTCTTCCTTCTCCCTGCTCTTTCATTTAGTTGCTGAATAGGGCATGGAGCAGTAAGGAACAGTAACCAGGAGCTACATAATGGTGCTGGTATAAGGTGGGGGACAATATATCAAGTTTAGTTTGCCAACAAAAAGTTTGGCTTTTACTTTTTCTTGCAGTAGGTGTTGCTGTGTATCCAGAAACCTTATTTTGTTTCAAACTGACGATAGTTCTAAAGCTAGAATATGAATTTGCTTGGATTATCTTCTCTGGATCTTTCTTTAAGAGAAATATGTTCTTGGATTTTTTATGGGAGTAGGACTGGCAACATTTTCATATATGGGAGGCAGCATGGTGAGATGGGCAGAGATAAGTGTTTGGTATAAAGAAAGACCTGAGAAGAGAGATGAAACCTAGTCAGGAGAAACAAGAGAAGGCTTCACATCTTTCCCTGCTACCCATTAGCTGTGTGGCCTAGGCAAGTTCCTTGGCTTCTCTGAGCCTTAGTTTTCTCTGTAAAAGGTGAGTAATACTACCTGGCTTTTGAGGATGCTGTGAGAGTTAAGGATAATGTATATAGTATAATACTGATCATATACTAGGCACTTAATAAATGATAATTGTCATTATTAAGGGTAGGGACTAGGGAATGAAGAGTTTTGTAGAAACTAAAGCAAGTGTTAAAAACAAAACATTTATTGAATAGATGAATAATAATGCAAAGGCTGTGTTTCTACACTGTGGAAATGGTTTTAATCCAAATGACTTTAAAGTGAACTTGTATTTTCTTTGAATTTTCTCTATAATGTTTTACAAATGTTTAATTTCATGGACTTCAGAAGGGAACAGTGGGCTTTCATTTGGGGTAGCCTCCCCTTCTGTGGGGTGTCCTATGCTAAAGTCTGGGAGGAAAGAAGTAGGAGGGTAACACAATAACAACCCTTTCTCAGATTCTTTTCTCCCCCAGGTTTTAAAATTTGCACACTTTCATATAATTCAGGTATAGTTAAAAAATATTTAAAAATACCAATATAGTCACCACTGAGAATAAGAATAGAACATAATCAGCACTCCAGAGATCTCCTTTGTCTCACTCCTATCAAACTTCCCTCCTCACTAGGGATAACCACTGTATTGACTTTTTGATAATTCGAAAAGATTATTTTTTTCCTGGTTATTTTGAGTCTTTAAATCAACCATCTCCCACCAGAGTACAGATAATACTAAGTTTTGGTGAGTATATGGAGCAGTTGGAACTCTCATACATTGTTTAGGAGTATAAACGGTATAACCACTTTGAAAAACTGGCGATATTTACTGAAACTAAGCATACAAATAAATACTGTATGATCTAGCAATTTAACTTCTGGTATATCTCTACAGAAATGGGTGCTCATGTCTACAAAAGACATGTACAATTTTGTTCATAGTAGCCTTATTCATAATAGCTCCAAACATTTGGGAGCTATTTGGAACATTTGGGAAACAACCCAAATGTCAGTCCACAAAAGAATGGGTAAATAGTTATATTCAAACTAAGGGACCTAGGTTGTTGTTGATGCTATACTAGTGAGAGAAATGCTGCTGCAGTTGATGTCTGAGACAACTCTGTAGTCTAAACAGTGTTCCCAGGTTTTAAAACAACTCAAAGTATTCTATTCAGGAGGGAGGAATAATTCTAAGGGAGAGCTGTTTTCTTAAAAATTGATAGGTAGTCTGAGCAGTGTTCAAAACATTTCCTGATTGGCCTTGGGAATTGCTCTGAAAGACAAGAAAGAATTTCCAGTTTTTGTATCTATCCAGCCTAACTTATTTGCTAAGAATGCTCGGGTTAAAGTTTTTCTCCCTATGAAAGTACCCTATGAAGTCCTTTGACTTCAGGTAGCCAGATCTTGAGTGTGTGTGTCATAGAAAAGAACAACTTGAGCAGTCACCCACCCCCATGGTGCTTTGGTGGAGTACCTTCTTAGAAGCACATTTGTGGAAAGACCAGCACTTCTGAGTAGCACTTCAGTATTTGGAGTTCTTTCTGAATTTGTTTTGATCTCTGCTTTACTACCTACAGGACCAAACTACACCTCTGTTGCTTAGTTAGGAATCAGAATTTAGTTATGGAGCAGAACTTTGGAAATGTTTCTTTTTTGAAAGGACATTAAAAATATATACAGAAGTAGAGTAACAAATGAGCACCAAAATACCTACCATGCAGCTTCAATAATTATCAACATTTTGCCAATCTTGTTTCATCTATCCCACACTTATTTGCTAGAGTATTTTAAAAGCAAATACCAGATATCACTTCATCTAATACTCCACCCCCCTCTTATTTTTAGGAGAAAGAGCGGATTGTTTTAAATTTTATTTCTTAGTAGTTGTTAATTCTATTATATTATGTAGACTGTTCATTCAATTTCAAGGGGAGGATCATTCTAGTGATTTGAAATAAATGTTAGAGCTAAATGAATTTTAATTTTGTTTTTCTTTGAATTGGCAGTGAGGTGTTTTTTTTTTCTTACCTAATAAACTGTTTTATGGATTAATAAACCTGTGTAATGATATGTTTTTAATGAGTATAAAGCAAAGGCAGAAAAACATCTTATAGTAGTTGATGCTCCACAGTTTGTAGTTTTCCTCACACACTTAAATTGTGGAATACTCAAGCCCGAGCCTTCTATGTCTTCTTACTTCACTTCTTCCTCCCAAACTACAAACGATTTTTAACGTGGAAATGTTGCTTGCTGGCTATATTAAAGTTGGTGATTGTCTTTTACTGTGGACCTTTTTTGGCGGAGGAGAATTTTTCAACAAGCCATTTGCTTGGTCAGAGAACTTATGGAATCTTAGAACAGATTTCATGAAGATTTGAATGATCTTTATTTCACAGGAATGTATCCATGGAAGAAATGCTATTATTTTTATTAAATAGAATAAAATTTTTTATTGTTAGACTAATATTGGAATTATATGACTTTGGTTAATCAGCTTGGCATACCTTGTATCTCATTGTTAGAAAAACAGTTTTTCCTTTCTTGTGACACTGGCAAATCACAAACTAAACTTGTTATATTTTATTGCACCATGACTCTTTTGCATGCTTTAATCAGTTATCAAAAGGACCATTTTCTTTTCAGCCTATAATACACTTCGGGTGGCTTGACAGTTTTGGACTGTACAGTTTGTATGATGTAGATAGATACTTTAATATGAAGGTCCAGGAAAATGGTTGTGGATTGGAAGTGATTTTCAGACTATATGCAGTTCTTAGTTAATGGTATAAAAACAAAGTATTACTAAAATGATTCAACCTCAACTTCAAGGTGAGGCGCAGATTTAAGAATGGTAAAATTGAAGCAATGGCGTGTTAAATTGAAAAAAAAATTCAAACATATATGCAAAAGTATATGACCTCCCATGAATCTAGCTTCAGCAGATTTCAACTCATGGCCGGCTTTGTTTAAACATCTATAACTTCACCCACTCTCCCTTTTCTTGTATTATTTTGAAGCAAATCTCAGACTACATATAATTTCATCTGTGAATATTTCAGTATATATCTCTAAAAGATAACAACTCCTAAAGAAATAACTACAATATTGTGATGAGACCTGTGATGTATTTAGGTAATTTATTTTGATAACAAATGGAGGGAATACTCATTGCTTCTTTGAAAATAATTTTAAAATATTTGGAACCCTTAGTGCAACTCTGTGGAAGTGTGCCCCTAAATAAGAAAAAAAATCTTTAAAACATTAAAAGAGTAAGGGTAGTGAATCAGAAAGATAGATTTTTAAAAACTTGAATTTTATTTTTGAAAATTATCCAATGATGCTATAAAGGTAAATTAAAAAGAGAGATCATTGTTGTTTAGAAATATATCTTCTCTACCTGTTTCCATCTCCTCTTTTTTATGTCCCCCAATTCTAGTTTGAAAGCAGAATGGCTCTATAGTCAAGGCAAAGGGAGAGCATATCGGCCTGGTCAGCACATCCAGCTTGTCCAGTATCTTGCTACAGTTTGTCCTCTTACTTCTAAACTGGGTCTTCAAACTGCAGAGGATGCCAAACTAGAGAAGATTCTGAGCAAGCAGAAGTAAGCCCATTTGTTTATAACAGTGGATGAAAATACTTCTGAGTCTTTCTTGTGGGGTTAATAGGACTGAGGCAAGAGCTATATCCTACATTTTTGGGCATTTGACCCCTTGTCACTGCAGCAGTCCCTGAAGGGGAACTTAACCATGCAGTGCAGTCCAGTTAGGTCCACAGCAACTGCATTGCTAATCATTTCTTCAGTGGGGAAAGCTAAGTAGTATGGGAGAATGGAATTTTAAAAAAAGTATTTAAAAAAAAGTATTTGTCCTTTTAATGTAGATGTTTTATATGAGTTTTTAAATACTAACATTAAGAAGTGTAGCTATATATTAAAAAGTATAGCTAGGAGCATTTAGTAGTCACTTCTTTTATCAGAGATCTTGCCTTTGAATGTAAAAGTGTATACGTTTGAGGGTGTCTGTGATTTTAAAATAAGTTTCTTAACCTTTTCTATACAGTACACTCAAATGAGGCTTTGCAATTTGGTGGTGATTAAAAGTTACCTACTTTGAAAACTTATATACTTCTGCTTTTCTGACAATGTAACCTAAGAAGCAGAAAAACCTTCTTTTTTTGGTTTGTATTACATCACATCAGATATTACTAATTTTTAGGTTTCACCAGAGGCAGTTGATGAACCAAAGTCAAAATGAAGAGTTGTCTTCTCTTCCTCCTGTTGAAACAAGGGCATCCCTTGTACCTGAGCATTCAAGCCCTGTTCAAGATTGCCAGATAAGCCAGGAAAGTGGTAAGAAATGAATTGATCTCTGACCCTTTTTCTCCATGTTGTTTGATCTTTTGGGTATCATAAAACAAAAAAGTGCATATTTTCATAATTTTTACTAGTTTGTTAACTTCAGTGATCCTTTGGAACACACACACACACACACACACACACACACACACACACCCACCTGTATATGTGTGTGTATGTATATTTTAACTATTATATTTCAATTTTTTTAAAATTCAGAGGACTGCTAATTTCTGTGTTGACCTGATGCTTTAATTATTCTTATGATTATTGCAAAAATTTATTTTCTTAAAAATATTTGGTTTGATGTTTTAGGTGTATTGAAGAAATCACTGAAGACATTTTATTGCATTTTATTTGAGGGATTAGATTTCATTAAAAAGATGTAACTAAAAAATATCTCTTTACTCACAAAAAAAAAAAGAAAAGATAAAGATAAATATGTGAGGTGATGGATGTATTAATTAACTAGATGTCAGGAATCCTTTCACCATGTGTCCATATATCAAATCACCACAATATATGCTTTAAATATCTTCCAAATTTATATGTTAATTATATCAATAAAGCTGAAATTAAAAAAATAATTTCTTTAGATATTTAGTGGTTTAAATGATACTCTGTTGATTCTTCTAGAACCTGTCATCCAAGTCAATTCTTGGGTTGGGATAAGCAGTAATGATGATCAGTTATATGCTGTTAAGAATAACTTTCCGGCCTCTGTACACACCACAAGATATTCTCGAAATGACCTGCACCTGGAAGACATACAGACAGATGAAGACAAGTTAAACTGTAGTCTTCTCTCTTCAGAGTCTACTTTCATGCCAGTTGCATCAGGACTCTCCCCAGTATCACCTACAGTTGAGCTGAGGCTACAAGGCATTAACTTAGGCCTAGAAGATGATGGTGATGCAAATGAATCTGTGAAAGAACAGGAGAACCGGGACTTGGATAAGGAAGAGGAAAAAGCTTTTTGGGCTGCAAATGAGTATTCTGTTCAAATGATGAAAAGTGCAGTCAGTACAGAGGTAAATGAGAAAGATGGGCTATTACCTTGTCCTGAGCTGACAGTAACCAATGCTGTCTTGAAAGGGGACACCCACAGTCTTACCTCTTTTCCTGAGTCAGTTGGACACAATGTCTTCCACATACAGCCAGACAGTGAAGAAACCATGTCCCAGACAGCTTCAGAGAAACTCCCTTGCAGAGTTTTGACCCAGAAATCTGTTCCTTTGGGACAAGATAAAATTGTCCCCCAGAAACTGAATGAAGCAGCCACCAAACTTCAGGCCTGTTGGCGGGGCTTTTGTGTCAGGAACTACAATCCTCAAGCTAAAGATGTGCGTTATGAAATTCGGCTGCGCAGAATGCAGGAGCACATTGTCTGCCTAACTGATGAAGTAAGGAGGTGAGTCAGAAGTCCTATTTTGTTGGTTTGGGGGTGTCAGAACACTGAGTCATTGCTGTGGTCGCCAGGACACTTTTCATACCATGTTGCCATTCTTGGTTTGCTTGTCTTCTGCAATGGACCAAAAGCATTTTGAGGGCAGAGGCTGTCATGTGCATCTCCATCTCTATCTAACACAGCAGTTGCTACATAGATACAGTATAGCAATAAATGGTGAATGAATATGTGCCTTATAGGCATCCATAAACTTAGAAAGGTACAGAAAATATAGAAAAACTGAATAAGTATAAAAAATGAGAAGATGAGGTTTACATAGGACCCAGTAGGCGACATAAGAATTAAAGTACAGATTTAAAAGGAGCTAAAATTCCATAAAAAAAGATGAAATATTTCCATTTGCAACAACATGGGATTATCTTGAGAATATTATGCTAAATGAAATAAGTCAGATGGAAAAGGACAAAAGCCATATCATTTCGCTCATGGGATATAAAACAGAAAGCAACAATCAAACAAAACATATAGACACAGAGAACATATGAGTTGTTACCAGAGGAGATGGGGCGGGAGGGGAGAATGAAGAGAGTGAAGGGAGCCAAATGTATGGTGATGGAAGGAGGCTAGACTTTGGGTGGTGAGCACACAATGCAATATACGGATGAAGTATTATGGAATTGTACACCTGACACTTATATAATATTATTAACTAATGTTAGCCCAATAAATTTAATTTAAAAAAAGGCTAAAATTCTAGGGCAATGGTAGGAATTATTTCTTAATTCCATGACTTGCATGACTTACTGACTGCCAATCCAGGAAAATCAGTACTTTGTAAGTTTATTTTGAGTACTAGTATTGCAACTAGCACTATTTATTACTATTTTATCAGGTGAAAGAGGAGGAGGCAGTAAAAGAGACTGAGAAGGGATAGCTAGAGTGGTAGGAAAACTAGGAGAGTGTGTCCCAGCTCCAACAGGGAAATATTTCCAGAGAGAAGAGAGGTGCTGTAGGGAGGACAGAAAACTATACGTTAGATTTAGAAGCTGGGGGTTATCGGTGGCTATGTTGGGGGCCCCTAAGACTCTCCTCAGCTTTGATGATTTGCTAAAAGGACGCAGGATTTGCTAAAAGGACTCATAAAACTATTCTGTTTATGATTATGGATTATTGTAGTGAAAGGGTACACATTAAAATCAGCATAGAAAAAGGCACATGGGGCAGAGTGCAGAGTAGACCAGGCACAAGCTTCTAGTTGTCCTTTCATGGCGGAATTGTACAGATAGGGATTGATTCTCCCAGCAACAATGTATGACAACGTGTGAAGTATTGCCAACCAGAGAAGTTCACTGGAGGCTAAACATCCAGGGCGTTTGTTGGAAGTCACTCACATAGGCATTTAGTACTTGTGTGACTGACCTTAACAACTCAGACTTCAGTCCCCACCTGAGGTCATACTGATACAGTGTGACCCAAGGCCCCAGGTGAACAAAACATTCATCAGAAAGCACATTGTTAAGCATAAACTCATGGTTTGGCCCAAGGCCGCACATATACGGATGCTCTTATCAGGCTGGATATTCCAAGGGCTTAGTAGTTATTTCCCAGGAGCCGTACAAGGCCCATTCTATCTTTGGAATAGGTAGGGTTTGAACACCCCAATCCTGCCGAGTTAACACTTTCCTGCCCAGTGATCTTACTAAGAGCACCTTCAGTGGTGTAGTGGGATGAAGGTAGTTTGGAATGAGTTGAATAGTGAATGAGAGGTGAAGAGCTACTGTAGCCAGGTATTTTGGGATGTATTGCTGTGAGGAAGAAAAGAGAGTAGGTGGTTGCTGGAGGAGAATCTGGACTTAAGGAATATTCTTTTTTAAAGATGGGAGATATAGAGCATATTTTTTTGTTGGTGGTCATGATTCAATAAAGAGGGAAAAACTGATGGTGCAGAGGAAAGAAAAGTGCAAAATTGAAGTTCTTGAGAATGTAAGAGAAGAAGGGATCCAGTTTACCAGTAGAGGGAGTGACCTGAGGTAGGAGCAGAAGCAGGTAAGGTGATAGGTTTGATGGTGGTGGGTGGAAGTCCTGTCTGATGGATGCTTTTCCTTTATCCTCCCTCACTCTTATCCTCACCCCTCTCATTTTCAAATGGTGACATTTTATACATGAGGGAGGTTAAAGGAGAGAGATGCGAGGTGTGAGATATTCATCTTAAAAGTGAACATATAAGGGAATGGGGGAAGATTGCTGGACAGTGTGAGGAAAATTTAAAGTGTGAAATAGTAGGTCAGGTCATATGATTTTCATCAGTATTTCCCAGCTGTTCTGTTTGGATTTGGGCATGGTTAATTTGGAATGAGTTTTTTCTAGGTGAATATGGTAGGGGATAGAGGGAAGGAGGGCAAGGGAGTTGAAGATATTTGGGAGAGGATGATCATAATGATGGATCTTGGAATTTAAATGAGGTAAAAGGGAAAGACAGGAGGAAAGGATCATTAGTTTGGAGGTCTAGATGAAAATGGGATGTCTAGATAATTGCATTGGGGTACAAGAGCAGGTGCACTGGGAGCATAGGAAGTAGTGGTTTATGTGGGTACTTGAAATCATTTTTGAAAATGGCATAGTCAAAATGACAGTTTAGAGTGAGATAGTGAGAATGAGTGGTGTACGGTGGATTTTTGGATAGAGCAACCATGTGAATGTTGAGATCTGCAGAAATAGTGGATGAGTGAAAAAATAGTTTCTACTTGAGAGGGCTACTGTAAGTCTGATTTGAACAAGGAAAAGTTCACATTAGTTGTTGAATACATAAGGGCATTTGCTGATTACAACTCAGGAGTCCCAGATGGCACAGGAGAAGGGCTTGGGGGCCTAGAGAAAGTGGGGAATTGGATCACAGGTTCAGAACAAAATGGTGGTGACAGCTTGGGAGATAATGGACAACTAAGGGAGCCATACATGTATGTATGCATAGGAGTCTGTTGATATCAAGGAGTATGTCAGGGATGGTGCAAATGGGCTGAAGTTTAATGAGATCAGTTCTACTAGTGCCTTAGAAGAGAGTGTCTAGCTGTGATCCTAATTTTAATTGTTTTGGAGACTTTGAGTAACCATTCCTTTCTGCAGCTTCTGCCCCTTTGATGTGTTTGGCTGGGAAATTGAGGCCAGATAAAGAGCCATTTAATATTGTATTTTTCATCATCACTGGCAATACTTTGTAGAACCAATATAATCTGAATTTCAGTCACATCTCATTTGGCTTCTTTGTTGAGTCATTGTTTAAAACTAAAGATCATATGATTTTCATCAGCATTTCAGTTTAGATATTCTAAAGTGGAAAGGATTATTATTTATTTTTCTACAGTGCATGTGTTTATTAGTTGTAATAAGAAGTGCAAGTCAAAGCACCCTTCCTTGTGTCAGTAATGGGTTTTTAATTATTGTAGGTTAAGAAAAGAAAGAGATGACGAACGTATTAAAAATTTTGTACAAGAAGAGGCTGTCAGATTCCTTTGGAACCAGGTAAACCCCCTCCTGCTGATTTACATAATATGTTAACAAAGGAAAATTCCAGATTTATTGAGATTATTATAGAGTAGTCAGGCATATTAAGTTCCCTTTCTCAAGGTTAAGGATGTAGTTTGTGTTCTTTGCCACTAACTCTGAACTAGGATGGTGAACTTTGTTGCATTTTATTTAATCTGAAGAAAAATATTTTCATAATTTTGACTAGAAAGATAAAGAAGTATAAAGATGAAGGAAGGTGACTAAATTGAAGGATGTTTTTATCACTTTCCAATCCGTAGATATAAAAAAACCAATTTGAAGTTTTATGTAGCTATTTATCTTGTTTTATATTTTGGGAATATTTGCATGAAAGATGACTATAATGGTGTATGATGGCTACAATACACATGTCCTAAAAAGTACACATGACTTCTTGGGAGAGAATAATAGCATACTTTAGGGACAGTTCAGATAATTGGTTTTACTGTTGAATCTCATCAAATATTACTTGATGATAAATCCTTAGAAATATTTTTAATAAAAGGAATTGTTATAATATGATTTTCCTACAAAATTAAAAAAAATTGATTTTTAAGGTTTTATAATTGCTAATAGTGGAGGAGTGGTTAAATAAATTATAGAATAAAAATATTATGGAATTCTATGGAACAGTTAAAAAGAATAAGGGACTGACATAGAAAGATCTCCAAAATAATATTGTTCAGTGAATAACAGCAAACTGCAGAACTTAGGGTTCCACTTGATATTATTTTATTTTTTTTTTTAAATGCTGAAATTCTTATTTAATGAGAAATCTTTTGGTAATATGATTTTACCTTTTAAATTATTAATATATTATAATGTTGAGTATTTTGTTTAATAATGTGAACTTTATAGAAAATTGTTTTTCAAGTTTCCACCCACTGGCAGCATGGTATTTTGTTAGTAATCTCCTACTCACTAGTTATGGGGGAAGAGGGCACTCCACTCCCTCTCCTTACCTAGTAATCCCAAGACTTCAGGAAGCACCGTTCCCTCCTCCAAATTCCAAAACCATTACCACCTTAACCCTGAAGAAGTACTGCCAGGACCAGAGGCATTACATTGGTAAACTGAGGAAATAATGGTTAGTCTTGGCTGGGGAAAGGTAAACAGCCTCATTCATTGTTCATTCCTTTATTCATTTCTCTCTTTTTTTCTTTTTCTTTTTTTATTAGGCGAGGCAACCCTTGGTTGACTTCACAGATTGCCAGGACCTTGTCAGTTTACAATCCCTTATTTTTTTATTTTTAATGACTAGGCCTGACCCTGCTTAGCTTCCGAGATCAGATGGGATCAGGCTTGTTCAGGGTAGCATGGCCATAGACCCTTTACTCCATGGCCACTTTTGTGCTATGATGGCAGAGTGGAGTAGTTCTGACAGAAACCATTTGGGCCCACAAAGCTTAAAATATTTACTATCTTGCCTTTTAAAGAAAATGTGTGGTCTTAATAAAAAGGAGAAAGGAGTCATTAATGATGCCATTGGGGGCTATTTCAAATACATACTTGAAGTTTCACATAAGGATAAACAACAATAATTTATCCACCAAAGCACCCCAAAACAGGGAGTCAGCTGACACCTCTGTTCTGATGAGTGTAAGACGAATATACAGACTAGCAGATGTGGAATATGGGACCCAATCTTGATCCAATTTCACAAGCTGTTGAATATACTAAAAGCTCTTTCTTGTCAAATCCTGTCAAAATCGCTCTTATAACAGATCAGTGCATTCTATCCATGTTGAGGTTTGGCTGAAAGAGTTGAATTTTATTATCTACTCCTTGAAATGCCTTCATCCCTTCAAATAACTCCACTGCATAGTGCAGAACTGACAAGCAAGGATGCAAAGACAGGTTTTGAGGAGGCTTGATATGTGGTTTCTCCCATTCAAATTCTGAGGACCACTCGACTGTCAACATGTGATCCATGAAAACAGTTGCAAAAACCAGAGTATTTGGGTCTGGTTTTTCTTTTAAAATGGTGGCTAGTGTGATTATTAGATCTTTAGCCTTAAAGGCCTTAAAGGTCCCCATCACCTCTTTTTATCCTGCTTCTCTGGTACATTCTTCCACACATCCATTATTGCAGTCCCTCATTGTTCCCTCAGCTGTTAAGATTGCTGGAGCTGAGCGCAGGACCAGGCTCTTGCTGTGTTTGGGTTGGCGGCTGCGGGAACGTCTCTGTACTTGAGTTTAAAATCTCCCTGTGTATTTGAAACTATATAGTAGAATGTCTGGAAGCATACATATCAAACTGCTGTCAGTGATTTATCGTGGAGGGTAGTCAAATGGAAACTAAAACAATTCTATATATTGCTTTCTTGTTGCAAATTTTACAGTAAAATTTTGAAATTTTAACTGTACTTTAAAAATATAAAGGTCATATTACCAAGAACTCAGGGTATTTTTAGGTATTTTAGAGTTATATATACTATATTGTTAGATAATATTTAAAACTCTTATCCTAAACGGATATCTAAAATGAGACTTTTATTTTAGAGAATCTACTTATATTAGTAGTCTCTAATCTGTCTTATTATATAGATGTCAGTGTATATTGAGTACATTATTGACCCCTTAGTCAGCTAGGAATGTGCTATTGTACTTTTGATTGTTTTTCAAGTAAAATTGAGGATTGTTTTGGCCCATGCCTGCTCTCCTGGCGAGGGCCTTTTGTTAGCAAAGACGTATACCACTCTTGCCAGCCTGGTTTAGGCCGGGGAATGTTATGGAAAGGATAAGGGAAGTCAGGCCGTTTCTAACTCCAGTTCTGCCATCTGCCATTTACTAACTTCATGTATATTGGGAAAAAAGCTCAAAAGACAATTGTAAAACAGGCATTATTTTTTACTTTATAATGAGATGACATCCTTTGGTTTATAGGTAAGATCTCTACAAGCTTGGCAACAGACAGTGGACCAGCGTCTCAGTTCCTGGGGTACTGATGTTCCTCCTATATCAAGTGCTCTGGTGCCATCTGAACCTCCATTATTCACCCGAAGTCAGGAGCCCTCTTCTGATCAAGATTCTGATTGGTTCATTGCTCCTGATGAAGCTCCTCAAGAGAAATCCTTACCAGAATTTCCAGACTCTGGTTTTCATTCCTCCCTAACAGAACAAGTTCACTGTTTGCAGAATTCTTTGGATTTTGAAAAAAGTTCCACTGAAGGCAGTGAAAGTTCCATAATGGGGAATTCCATTGATACAGTCAAATATGGGAAAAAATCAGATGTAGGAGATGTTAGCAAAGAACATGGTGAATGGAGTAAGGAAAGCTCAAACAATGAGCAGGATAATAGTCTGCTTGAACAGTATTTAACTTCAGTTCAACAGCTAGAGGATGCAGATGAAAGGACAAATTTTGCTGAAGGGACAGGAGATAGTATGTTTCACATAGCTCGTTCCCCTGAAAAGTTAGATGCCTTGTCTGACAGTGCTTCTATAGATGATACTCATGGCGTATCTCCTACTTTGCAAGATGAAATCAACCAGACACCAGAGAATTGTAAATTAAATGCAGAAGTTCAAGGGCAGCAGTCAGAATGTGATTCTACATTTCAGATATTGCCTGTTGGTATTATTGTGTAGCATGTCTGGTTGCTTGGGAAAATCTTAATATTTTCAGTTGCTCTTTTTTTTTTTTTTGAAGGGAAATGGGAATATTCCCCCCTGTTTTGTTACTATTTATGTTGAATTTGTATTCTTGCCTCATAATTTCCATAGATAGTGAGCTGAGTCTTCATTTTGATTTTGTTAGCTTTATACTTAGCTGTAATGTATCAAACAGTATTTATTTTGAAAGCTATATGCACTTTATTTCTTAACTGAATTGCATCGACAGTGTTTTTTTCTGTATTTCCTTTGAAAAATAAACTAGAATATCTTAGAGAAGATAGAAAAATTTACCTTAAAGATATAAATAAGAGAATTTTGACTCTGGGGAAATTAATTGTGTTGTGAGGAATGCAATTCGTTAAAGTGAATATAAATGACAAATATGAGGATTGTGAACTATTGAAATTTGCCAGCCTCCTTGGAAGAAGAACATGTGTTTTTAAGACTTTTTTCCCCCCTTATGAGTCAAAGAAAACTTTCTTGTATGCAAATAGGGAGAGAAGATAAAATTATAGGACTTTTCACTAGGGTTAACTAAATTATCTCATGGAGAACTTTATATCATCTATCAGTTTTAACATATGAAGCAAAATGTTCCATGCATAATTAAAATCAAACTTATTTAAAGAGATAACACAATATTTCTCCCAGATATTTGCTTATGTATTTCAGAAGGTCGTGGTCATTTTACTTCACTTTTGACCTCAGCCTCATAATGAAGAACATTTAAAATAATACTAGTGGTGGAATATCAATGACTTTTTTTTTTAAAGAACTATTTTTTATTTAAATATCTGAAAAAAAGTGCTACATTTAGAAGACAATTTAATGGTGGGTAAGAAAAAATAAACCTCTCTTATCTCATTAAAAAAGAATATTATCTCTAACTCCAGGAAAAAATGATAATATTGTGTTTGAATGTTATAGATAGATGTATTTGCAAATGAAGGATAATTTTTGGAAGCTTGATATTTTAATCTTTAAGAACATTCTGATATCATTGAACAACACATATCTGATTTCCCCCAGTTTATGGACATTCAACTAGTTAAAACAACGGCAGTATTTAAGTGTTCTTTAATTTTAGGTGCTAAATACCTATTCATTATTCTATTACAGTCACTGGGTCCCCTTCTTTGAAGTTATATAAAATAACTTCTGATCCTTCAAGAATAAAGTCAGGGATCATATGTTAATACTCTGTTGATAATTAGAAACATTTCTCCAGTATGGATAAGGTGTATTTTTCCTGGTTTATAAATATGTAGCACTCAGGTTGAGAAGACTTGGATTTTGTTCTCAGAAATCTAGAATCTCTTGAAAAGGAAATATTTTCTGTCTCTTATAAACTGAACAGTAGTCTTACGTTCAAAAGTATTTCCCCTAGTGAAGCATGTGTAATGTTGAATGCATGTTATATACAAATAGAATTTTTAACTTTTTGAATGATAATTATCTTTATGAATAGTTTTGAATTTCTTCTTAAATATACCCTATTTTTCTATTTTACAGTTAAGTGCCTCATTTGCTGCCCATGGTTAGACAAAGAAAAACCAATTTGTATAGCACTAGTGCCAAAAGTGCTGTTTCATGGTACATCAGTTTTCCATAAAAGCTCCTGAAATGTCATGCTTCAGTATTACCTAACTAGATTTCTGCTGACATCATCTCCCTCTTCTCTTTTTTTTTTAAGAAATGGCAAAACACAACTAAATTCATTTGTCAGCAAGATTTCCTTTTTTATCTTTGCCTTGTTTTTCTAGCCTATGAATAGTATTCAGCATACTTTTATTTTAAAATTGGCAGAGTATGATAATGATTAATAGTCTGCTCTTCATTCTATTTAACTTTACTAGTATTTTGAAGCGCAAGAATATTTAGTAGCCCCCTGGCTACCTTAACTGTACAAATTATTTTGAATGTAGATAGAATGAAAATAATGTAAATTAGAATGCAGGAAAACTGTCATAGACCTAATATATTTTAATAGGTTTACAATATAATTTAAAATAATTTATGTAACTAAGATATTTGATTTTAACTCTATGGGCTATTCATTGGTGTAGCTAAAGGCCATATGAGTCTAGTAAGGTTTGGGGAGTTGAGCTTCAACACGGTCTTTGTGTTTTTTAGTTCAGCTGTGTTATTTTAGTTCATATCAGTTCTCTTGATTTATGGAAAATTCAATATATCAGATATTTCTGCAGAAGCACAGAATAATACCATGTGAGAATTAGAAGGAACTTTAGAGATGATCTATTCTAATATCTTTGTTTTGAAGATGAAACTAAGGCACAGAGAAGTTAAATAACTTGTCTGATGTTTTAGCCAGTTAGGAGTAAATAAACCAAAAACGTAAAAGTTATTGTATTCCAAAAAAGTTATTGTATTCCAAAATGGTGGAGTAAATAAACTGAAAATTTAAAAATAATTGTATTCCAAAATTATACACTCTCTATTAATCTTTACATTTAGTGAGTCAATAAGAAAGTGTCCCACATTTTTCATTGTCTTTGAAAGAGAAGAAAAACTTCAAAGGGAGCTAGAACTCTACCACTCAAGGCAAAGTTGCTTGTTAAAAACAACTAATTGATTCAGAACTCTGAGTTTTCTCTAAGAAATGTGATTTGATTAAAAGAACAATAGTAGAAATTAAACATTTAAAAGGATTACTTCATCTTAGAGTTCATTTATTTGATGACAAGTATAACAAGTTACTGAGATATATAAAATTTTCTAATGGAATGCTGAGTTTGATTATGTTTCATCTTTAGTTTTACAGAACAACAGATGTTAAAGTTTTAACTCTTCTGGTATGCAGAGAGCTTTAATCACGACAGTTTATACATATACAATATAGTTTGGTTTTATAAGTTTAATTATAAAAGGCCTCAGAATATGCACATTTTAGGAAACTGTTTAACCACACAGTGTTTGTATATATGCAAATAATTTTATTCTTGAATAATGTGGGTACCATTCTAAAGTGTGGAGTCTTCTTTCGTTTTGGATTATTTTAAATATACAAACACCTTAATAGTGTATTTTTCTGTTATCTACTTAAGACAAATCTAGCTCCACTTTTTATAAGTATTTTCAGAAACCATATTGGCTTAAGAAATTATAGTGTCTTCTTTGCTACTTTTTTTGGTGCAAATTCTTAGAATTGGATTTATAACAATAATATAAAATCTTTTTTTCTGGAGAATTAAGATATAGTAAAAAAATAAAATATAAAATGAGTCTGATAATACCCTATTTATAAATGAAATTAAAAAGAGACTTAATTGTTTAATGTATATTTTTATTTTGCCGTGTACTTTATTAAAGGATATTTATTTTATTGTTATGTTTTATCTTTTAAACATCTGACCCCCTTCATTCATGAAGTAAAGCAGAAAGAATCTGTAGGAACATTCTAAATGTTTTTAGTGATACTGCTCTTACTGATCAAACCTACTGTGCCATGTTAAAATTAAAAGTCAAGTAAACAAAATAGTCCTCACAGTCTGGAGAGAAATAAATAGTTGTCTTTCTAAAACAAGGTGCTTTTTGTTTGTGAATGAATAGAAACCATACTAAATTTTTCTTAATTGATTTTAGTGGCTCACTAGCAGGAATCACTATGCAGTGGCTTTGTTCTTTTCTAATTAAATTTATTTGAGTGTTTTGTAATAATTTTAATGTTGACAAGAATTTAAAAATAATTGATTTTGGGCTATTTTTAGATTTTTAAAAATTTCGTTATAGAAATAGATGATTCAAATCTATTGGTTATGGTCTGTTTTATGAAGTCCTTCATATTTTATATTGTACTTATTTACTTTGTATTTGAGTATCTAATTCTAAATAAAAAGTTTATACATTTGTTCCAGTGATTATCTGTTTATTATAATGATTAGTAGTAATGGTTGTTATTCATTGTACTTGTAGTTAATGGGTAGTTAAATTCAGAACAAACTACAGATAGAAGTATTGTTGTATAAATGACTTTACAATAAAATAGCCCTAGCCTTATGAAAACATATGAAATGGAAGGAATGCTAATTTAGTTTTATTTGGTATGGATTTAATTACTTTCAGGTTACTCACTGGAATTCTCTGGGTAGAGAACAGATATCCCTCAGAGAGCACAGGTGATAACTGTCGGAAGCTGTTGGAACAGTAGGTGATGAAAGTGTTAGGGGTGAGTGAGTAAGTAGAGCAGAAACCCTAGGATTTGACACAGTTAGGACCTCTGTAGTTAGCTGGTGTTATGGACTGAATTGTATTCCCTGCCAAATTCATATGTGGAAGCTCTAACCCCCAATATGACTATTTGAAGATAAGGACTTTAAGGAGGTAATTAAGGTTACATGAGGTCATATGAGTGGGACCCTGACCCAGTATGTCTGGTATCTCTGTAAGAGGAAGACATACACAAGATTTTTTTCTTCGTATGCACCCAGAGGAAAGGCCATTTGAGGACACAGTGAGAAGGCAGCCATCTGCAAGCCAGGAAGAGTGTTCTCACCAGAAACCAACTATGCTGGCTGGCATCTTGATCTTGGACTTCAGAAATATGAGAAAATAAGTTTCTGTTGTTTAAGACACTCAGTCAGTGGTATTTTGTTATGGTAGCCTGAGCAGACTAATGTAGTAGAGTTGATTAATCAAAAATTTGGTTAGAGTAGGGAATCACAAAAAATTATATATATACCTTAAACTTATTTTTTTTTATTGAAATATAACTGACGTACTGTGAACTGCACTTATTTAAAGTGTACCATTTGATAAATTCTGGCACACAATCATGCGCTGCATAATGACATTTCGGTCAATGATGAACCTCATATACAAAGGGTCCCATAAGATTATAAAGGAGCTGAAAAATTCCTATTGCCTAGTGAATTGTGACTGTTGTAAAGGCATTACTCACATGTTTGTGATGATGCTTGTATAAACCTACTGTGTTGCCAGGCATATAAAAGTATATAGAGTATATATAAATTCATAAAAGTACATACAATTATGTGTAGTACATAATACTTGATAATAAATGACTGTTAAAGGTTTGTGTAGTTACTATAGTTTTTATTATTTTAGAGTCTACTCTTTCTACTTATAAAACAAAAAGTTTGCTATAAAACAGTATATTGTGTTACGCTGGCAGCAGCCTCATACATCTCATGTTTATCGTGTCTTAATTTTTTCCTGGCTTTATTGAAACAAAAGACAGTTGCTTGTACTTACATTGTAAAATTCAATGAGTTTTTTTCAATTATAGTTGGCATACAATAATATACCAGTTTCAGTTGTACAGCCTAGTGATCAGAGAGCCACATAACTCACAAAGCGATCACCCCATTAAATCTAGTACCCCTCTTCCCCATTACATATTTATTACATTATTAATCATCTTCCCCATGCTACACTCTACATCTCCACGTCTATTCAGCAACTATCCGTTTGTACCTCTTAATCCCTTTGCCTTTTTTTCTCATCCCCCCAACCTTCCCATCTAGTAGCCCTCAAAATATTCTCTGTATCTACAAGTTTATTTTCGCTTTTGTTGTTGTTTATTTTGTTCTTTAGATTCCACCTTTACGTGAAATCATGCCATAATTGTCTTTCTCTATCCGACCCATTTCATTCAGCATAATACCCTCTAGGTCCATCAAGGCAATATCTTTTTCTATCTCCTTCCTTTTAGTCTGTGTGTGTCTTTTAATCTGAAGTGAGTCTCTTATATCTCTTATAGGCAGCATTTGTAGGGGTCTTGTTTTCTTATCCATTCAGCCACTCTGTCTTTTGGTTGGAGCACTCAATTCTTTTCCATTTGAGGTAGTTGCTGATAGGAATGTAGTTATTATTATTCTTTATTCCTGTTTTTGATAAATATTCTTTCTCTTAAAGAAGTAAGTCCTTCCAACATTCCCTGTAATACTGGTTTGGTGATGATAAATTCCTTTAGTTTATTTTTGTCTGGGAAGCTCTTTATCTTTCCTTCAACTCTAAATGATAGCTTTGCTGGATAAAGTATTCCTGGTTGTAGATCCTGAGTTTTCATCATGTTGAGTATTTTGTGCCAAACCCTTCTGTCCTGCAAAATTGCTTTTGAGAAATCAGCTGCCAGTCTTATGGGTGCTCTCTTGTAGGTAACTAACTGCTTTTCTCTTGCTGCTTTTAAGATTCTCTCTTTGTGTTTAACCTTTGGCATTTTAATTATGATGTGTCTTGGTGTGAGTCTCTTTGGATTCCTGGTTTTTGGGACTCTCTGAGCTTCCTGAGGTTGTATATCTATTTTCTTCACCAGGTTAGGGAAGTTTTCCATCATTATTTCTTCAAATAGTTCTTCAACATCTTGTTTTCATCAGGTACCCCTATGACACGGATATTTTTGCCTTTAATAGATATTTTTGCCTTCCCATAGGCTCCTTAAATTATTATTATAGTCATGGCTTCTCTTTTCTTGCCATTCTGATTGAGTGTCCTTGACTTTCTCATCCTCTATATAGGTCATTTGATCCTCTTCTTTATTCACTTTGTTTATTCCATTCAATATACTTCTCACCTCAGATGTGTTCATTTCTGACTGATTCCCTTTTATAATTCCCATTTTTATGTGTTTTTCTCTCTTTGTTAAAGTTCTCACTGAATTCATCTACACTTCCCATAAGTTCATTGAGCATCTTTATAACCAGTGTTTTGAATTCTGCATCTGTTAGATTACTTCACTCCATTATCTCTGGATTTCTGTTCTGTTCTCTCATGTGATTTCTGCTTCTTTGTCTTCCCATTTTTGCTGCCTTTCTGTGTCTGTTTCTATGTACTAAGCAAAATTCTTAAGTCTCCTGGTATTAGTACAGCTTTGTAAAGTAGGTGTCCAGTGGCATAGTCCTGAGAGGGGTTCAGCTGCAGGCCAAATTTAGCCCCAGCCTGTGCCTCTCTGCGGCCACCTGTTAAGATTCAGAAAGCAATCCACAGATGCTGTGCTTATAGTTGCCTCAAGAAACCACACCAGAAAACGAGGCCAGCTCCGTCCTGTTTAAGTGTAGGTGCTGCTCAGCAAGGAGCTCCTGACTCTCTGAGGATACATCTGGATGTGGTTTGGGTAGGGCCGCGAGTTGGGGGAGGTGGCGTTTCAGGGAATCTTCTGGGTAGAGCAACCTCTGTTATAAAGTTTGATGACATCTCGGCTATGGTGGTGCTGAATCTGCACACTGGGAGCGGGGAGGGCTTAATAGGGAACAATGGATACTGCTGGCACTCCTGCCTGGGAGAAAGCCTCGCCTTCAGCCCTCACTCCAACAACTCAGTGTCTCTCTGCAAGTCCCTGGTGCCCCCTGTGCACAGCCGTACTGGCACAGGTGCTCAGAGCAAGTAGGTCCATTACCGTGAAAGTCCGCTCACGGACATGGCCCCTTTAAGAGGCATCTGTAGCTGCTGCCGCCACTGTTACAGCCTGTGTTTCACTCAGCTGTTCGGGACCAGGCAGCCCCGCGTTCTCGCCCCATCTTACCTTCTACTGTTGAAGGGTGATTTCTTAGACTTTTCCCTAGTTGTATGGCTTGTTTATCTAGATCCCAGGTGATTTTTCCTTGCTGCTGCTCTTTGTTTCTGTCACAACTTTGATTGGTCACCAGAAGGATGAACAGAGCCTCTATCAACCTTGCCATTTTTTTCCTACCTCTCATACTGCTCATTTTAAGCTTCAAATTGGACTATTGCTAAGAGTTCACAATGAATAATGAGTACCTTTTCGCCAAGATGCAGAAAGTAAAATATCCAAAGATTAATCAGTCATTTCCACATTTTTGTACTTGGATTTAATGCCAATTATTTAATTTTATTCCAGTCTCATACAGCTTGTGAGGACATATTTATCCAACATCAGTTTTCCTCATATTTAAAGGCTTCACCACAAAGACAAAATTAGAAAATTAGAAGTGAGGATCATATTCCTTAGCAAGAATTCTGCTCTATGTATCGCTGATGCCCTGAGCCACTGACAAACAAAATACCAGCATATCGCTATTTTATCTTAGACACTTCCTAAGCAACCACAATGTAGTAGAAACAGTATAGATCACAAAAAAAGGCATGAGCCCTAAACTCATAGAATCGTACCCAAGTACCAATTTATTCCCAAAGTTATTTGTCATCGAATGGGAAGAAAGTATATACTGTTTCGAAAGAGAATGGCGGGAGAATGACGTCAACTATCACAGCTCGTCCCATATATTTTTTGAAGTGTTCCACTTCAGGAGTTTTTCAAACTTGCATGAGGCTCAAGTTAGACTAAAGACTAAGTAATGTATAACTGTTCATTAAATCAAACAGGAAAGACCTAATGCCATCATCTTGGTGTTAGATATTTGGTGTAACAATGTATTGTGTAAAAATAATAATAATAACAGAGAAATTTCAAAATTCTAAAAGATTATTTGTTAAAAATTAACCTTGAATGGAGTCTAACTGTAAAAGTACATTGCAGATGTTCTATGTTCAATTTTAAAGATCGTATTTCTCAACAGGCATTTTATGAAAGGAGAAAGCACAAGTGACCAATAATCACACAAAAAATACACCTCATTTATGATTCAAGAAAGGCAAGTCTACAAAACAATGAGATAATCTTATTCTGAGGATTACAAGGAAGTTATTCTAAAATAATCACTGAAAATGTACCATTTTAGAAAAGGGCATTCTGGCCATAATTATTAAAATTTTAAATGCACATGCCTTTCCTCCTTGCAATTCTACTGCTATAGATATACTTACAATAGTATACAAAGGTGTATTTATAAAGATGCTCACTTAAGTATTGTTTTTAAGAAATCACATATTCTTCGATAGGGAACTGATTAAGTAAACTATTATAAACCACATTTTAAAATTCTATGTAAGAGTTAAGAAGAATAAATTAGATTTTTGTGTGCTTTTATCAAATGACAATCCGGATATGTTAAGTGGAAAAGCAAAGTATATATAGAGAGTATAATTGAATTTATGAAAAAGTAAAATAAAGTTATATACATAATTGTAAAAAAAAAGTGCCTCCAACATTTCCTGTAATACTGGCTTGGAGCTGATAAATTCCTTTAGCTTATTTTTGTTGGGAAGCTCTTTATCTGTCCTTTGGCTCTAAATGATAGCTTTGCTGGATAAAGTATTCTTGGTTGTAGATCCTGGGTTTTCATCACTTTGAATATTTTGTGCCAAGCCCTTCAGTCCTGCAGTTTCTTTTGAGAAATCAGTTTACAGTCTTATGGGCGCTCCCTTGTAGGTAACTAACTGCTTTTCTCTTGCTGCTTTTAAGAGCCTCTCTTTGTCTTTAATTTTTGGCATTTTAATTATGATGTGTCTTGGTGTGGGTCTTTGAGTTGCTCTTTAATGGGACTCTCTAAGCTGTGTGTCTATTTTCTTCACCAGGTTAGGGAAGTTTTCCATCATTATTTCTTCAAATATATATTCAACTTCTTGTTCTCTCTCTTCTTTTGCAGGTATCCCTATGACATGAATATTTTTATATTTAATTGTGTCCCATAGGCTCCTTAAATTATTATTATAGTCTTGGCTTCTTTTCTCTTGCCATTCTGAGTGAACATTCTTGGCTTCCCCATTCTCTATATCGGTGGTTCAATCCTCTTCTTCATCCACTCTGTTGATTCTCTTTAATACACTTTTTATCTCAGATAATGTGTTCTTCATTTCTGACTAATTCCCTTTTATAATTTCCATTTCCATTTTTATGTTTTTTATCTCTTTGTTGAAGTTTTTACTGAATTTAACCAAAAGTTCATTGAGCATCTTTATAACCAGTGTTTTGAACTCTGCATCTGTTAGATTACCGGACTCCATTATATCTGGATCTCTGTTCTGTTCTCTCATGTGGTTTCTGTTTGTCTTCCCATTTTGGCTGCCTTTCTGTGTCTGTTTCTAGGCACTAAGCAAAGCTCCTAAGTCTCCCGATCTTATTAGCATGGCTTTGTAGAGTAGGTGTCCAGTGGCACAGTCCTGAGAGGGGTTCAGCAGCAGGCCAAGTTTAGCTCCAACTTGTGTCCCTCTGCGGCCACCTGTTAAGATTCAGACAGCAATTCACAGAGGCTGTGCTCATAGTTGCCTCAAGAAACCACACCAGAAACCGAGGACAGCTGCCACCAGTGTGAGTCTTGGCGCTGCTCAGCAAGGAACACCTGACTCACTGAGGATAGACCTGGATGTAGCTTAGGTGGGGCTGCGAGTTGAGGGAGGCAGAGTTTCAGAGAAATCTCTGGGTAGAGCGACCTCTGTTATCCAGTTAGATGACATCTCAGCTATGGCTTTGCTGCTTCAGCACACTGGGCGGGTTGTGGGCTCAACAGAGGAACAATGGATACTGCCAGCACTTCTGCCATGGCGATATCCTTGCCTCTGGCCCTCGCTCTGAAAACTCAGTGTCCCCCTGTAAGTCCTTGGTGCCACCTGCACAGCCAATCTGTGCTGGTGCTCAGAGCAAGCAGGTCCATCACCACGAAAGTCCGCTTGCAAACTTGGCCCCTTTAAGAAGCATATGGAGCTGCCGGCTGCTGCTGCCATAGCCTGTGTCCCATTCAGCCACTCGAGACCAGGCAGCTTTGCATCCTTGGCCCATCTTACCCCCTCCCGTTGCAGGGTGATATCTTAGTTCTCTCCCTAGTTGTAGGGCTTGTTCATCTAGATCCCAGGCAACTTTCCTTGCTGTTTGCTCTGTGTTTCTGTCACAACTTTGATTTGGTTGCAAGAGGGGTGAACAAAGCCTCTATCATCTACGCCATTTTTTTCCTCCCCCTATCATCCCTCGATTGCATTTTCTCTTGTGCTTGATTTAATCTCATGTTGTTTTATAAACTTAGTGCAGCCTAAGTGCACAGTGTTTATAAAGTCTACAACAGTAGTGTACAGTAAGTCCTAGGCCTTCACATTCACTTACCACTCATTCACCGACTCATCTAGGGTAATTTCCAGTCCTGTAAGCTCAGCTACATGCCCTATACAACTATATAATTTTTTATATTTTATGCTATATTTTTACTGTACTTTTTCTATGTATTGATATGTTTAGATACACAAATACCATTGTTTTATAATTGCCTACAGTATTCAGTACAGTAACATAATATAGAGGCTTGTAGCCTAGAAGCAATAGGCTATATTATACAGCCTAGGTGTGTATTAAGCTATACTATCTATGTTTGTGTAAGTGTACTCTATGATGTTCACACTACAGAATTGCCTAAATATACTTCTCAGAACGTATCCCCATCATTAAGCAGTGCATGACTGTACATGTCCATAACACTATCACAACAATCAAGATAATGAATGTATTTATTACCCCCCAAAGATCCCTCATCTTCATAACCCTATTTTGCCTGTATTTTTCACTCAGCATAATGAATTTCAAGATTAATCTATAGTTCATTATTTTTTATTGCTGAGTAGTATTTCTTTGTATTTACTAAAATTTGTGTTTTTTTCAATTTTTTTTCCATTTTTATCATTTTAATTAGTTTCAAGTATACAGTATATTAGTTAGACATCTATATAGTTCATAAAATGGTCTCCCCAATTGCTCCCTCCCTCCCCTGACCCTCCACCTAGCCAACGTGTTCATTCTAATTGCATTCCCTAAGCCGTGCTCCCCATCCCCGTGTCCATCCATTAGCTGCTAATTTGTACTTTTTTAACTCTTCACCCCATTCTCCCAGCCCCTCAAACTCCTCTACCCTCTGTCCATCACCAAACTGTCCACTGTATTTGTGAGTCTGTTTTTGATTAGTTTGTTTTTATTCCTTAATTCCACATATAAGTGAAATCATATAGTGTTTATCTTTCTCTATCTGACTTAAATACTTTCTAGGTCCATCAAAGCAATGTTTTTCCATCCCCTTCTTTTTAGTCTGTGTCTTTTAATCTGAAGTGAGTCTCTTATAGGCAACATGTAGGGGTCTTGTTTTCCTTTCCATTTATCCATTCTTTTACTTGGAGCACTTCATTCTTTTCCATTTAAGGTACTTATGGATAGGAATGTAGTTGTTACCATTCTTTATTCCTGTTTTAGATACATGTTTTTCCTTCTCGAAGAAGTCCCTCCAACATTTCCTGTAATATGGGCTTGGTGATGATAATTCCTTCAACTTATTTTTGTCTGGAAAGCTCTTTATCTGTCCTTAACTTTAAATGACAGTTTTGCTGGATAAATTATTCTTGGTTGTGGATCCTGGGTCTTCATCCTATTGAATATTTTTTGCCAAGCCCTTCTGTCCTGCATAATTTCTTTTGAGAAATCAGCTGCCAGTCTTAAGGCTTTTCCCTTATAAGTAACTATCTGTTTTTCTTGTGATGCTTTTAATATTCTTTCTTTGTATTTAACCTTTGGCATTTTAATTATGATGTGTGTTGGTGTGGGCCTCTTTGGATCCCTGACTTTTGGAATTCTCTGAGTTTTCTGGGGTTGTATGTCCATTTTCTTCATCAGGTTAGGGAAGTTTTCCATCATTTCTTCAAACAGTTGTTCAACATCTTGATTTTCTTCAGTTATGCTGATCAGACGGTTATCTGGACCCTTAATAGTGTCCCTTTTGCTCCTTAAATTATTTTTATAGTCTTGGCATCTTATCTCTTGCCATTTTGATTGAGTGTCCTTGGCTTTCTGGTCCTCTAGATAGGGCATATGATCTTTTTCTTTATTCACTCTGTTTATTCCTTTGTTTATTCCATTTAATTTACTTCTCACCTCAGATAATGTGTTCTTCACTTCAGATTGGTTCTCTTTTATAATTTCCATTTCCATTTTTATGTTTTTTATCTCTTTGTTGAAGTTCTTACTGAATTTAACCAAAAGTTCATTGAGCATCTTTATAACCAGTGTTTTGAACTCTGCATCTGTTAGATTACCTGACTCCATTATATCTGGATCTCTGTTCTGTTCTCTCATGTGGTTTCTGTTTGTCTTCCCATTTTGGCTGCCTTTCTGTGTCTGTTTCTATGTACTAAGCAAAACTCCTAAGTCTCCCGGTCGTATTAGTGTGGATTTGTGAAGTAGGTGTCCAGTGGCAGAGTCCTGAGAGGGGCTCAGCTACAGGCCAAATTTTGCTTAAGCCTCTGCCCCTCTGGGGCTACCTGTTAAGATTCAGCAAGCAATCCACAGATGCTGTGCTTATAGTTGCCTCAAAAGGCCACTCCAGAAACCGAGAACAGCTGTCTCCAGTTGAGTCTAGGTGCTGCTCAGCAAGGAGGACCTTACTCACTGAGGATAAACCTGGGTGTGGCTTGGGTGGGGCTGCGAGTTGGGGATGGCGGGGTTTCAGGGAATCCTCTGGGATGAGTGATTTCTGTCATCCAGTCTGAAGACCTCACGGCAATGGAGGTGCTGTGTCCTTGCACTGGGAGTGGGGAGAGCTCAACAGGGAACAATGGATACTGCCAGCACTTCTGCTGAGGAGAGATCTCCACCTCTGTCCCTTGCTCTAACAACTCAGTTTCCCCCTGAAAGTCTCTGGCGCCCACTGTGTGCGACCCAATCGACACTGGAGCGCCGAGCAAGCAGTTTCGTCACTGCGAAAATCCAATCGCGGAGGTGGCTACTTTAAGAGGCTTCTGCCGCTGCCACTGCCGCAGCTTCTGTCTCACTCAGCCGCTCAAGACCAGGTCACCCCACATCCTGACCTTGTCCTACCTACTGCCGTTGCAGCATGCTTTCTTGAATTTTTCTCTAGTTGTACAGCTTGTTCATCAAGATCCCAGGCAATTTTTCTTTGCTGCTGCTGCTCCTTGTTTCTGTTGCAACTTTGATTTGGTCGCCAGAGGGATGAACAGAGCTTCTATTATCTATGCCATTTTTGTTGCCTCTTTTATTTTTTTTCAATTTTATTAAAAAATTTTTCCAGCTATATTGAGAAATAATTGACATATAACATTGTATAAATTGAAGGTGTAAACCATGATGGTTTGATGTATTGTATTTATTGTAAAATGTTTACCACAGCAAGGTTAGTTGACATGTTTATCACCTAACACAGTTACAATTTTATGTGTGTGTTAAAAATGCTTAAGATCTATTAGCTACTTTCAAGGAGTTTTATAGTATTAGGTCTTGTGTTTAAGTCTCTAATCCATTTTGAGTTAATTTTTGTGATAGGGTCAATTTTCATTCTTTGGCATGTAAATATCCAGTTTTCCCAACACCATTTATTGAAAAGAACATCTGCATTGAGTATTCCTGGCTCTCTTGTCAAATATTAGCAGAGTGTATATATATGCATTTATTTTTGGGTTCTTGATTCTGTTCCATCAATCTATCTGCCAGTACATAGTATTTTGATTACTATAGCTTTGTAATATAGTTTGAAATCAGGAAGTATAATGGTTGCCACTTTTTTCTTCTTTCTTAGCTTTGTATATATTCAGTCTTTTGTGGTTTTTAGGATTTTTTTCTTTTTCTGTAAAAGACATCATCAGAATTTTGCTGATACTGGAGGCTGGGCTCCATAGCTGCTTGGGTTTTCTGATCAGGCTTTTTGGGCTGTTGGGATCTGAGGCTATGCTTAGCAGTTGAGTGGGGCTGTGAATTTGTTTTCTTGCTCTGGTGGGGTGGTAAAATGGGCTCCATAGCCAGCGCTGTTGCCTTAGGACCCAAATCAGGCATAACTGGCGACTGAGCTCCCTATCCAGATGGGGCCACCGGCTCAGATCTGCAAATGGGCAGATCTGCTGGCAGGGATCCCTCAGATATCAATGCAAGCAGGGATGTATTCTGCCCAAATTTGAGAGCTGGTTGCTCTAAGCCCTGCTCCTCTTCTCCCTCTCTATCGGATTCTCAGCGGTTGAGCTCTGAAGATTCCCCTAGTGATCCCTATGAGTTGAAACCTCAGTTAGCATCCTGGAAAGCATCCTGTAATCTTGGGGGGAGCTGATTGTGCACTTGGGGTTCTATTTTTCCCACTGGAGAAATGAAGCTCAGGGGCATGCTTGGTTGGCCTGGGGGTGGGGTGACATGGTTTTTCCGTTTTTGGCTATTAGAAATGAACTGCTGTGAACATTTGTGTATAAGTCTTTGTGCAGACATATACTTAATTTCTCTTTGGTGACTACCAAAGAGTGGAATGGCTGGGTCATAGAGTAGGTGTATGTGTAACTTTTTAAGAATCTGTCAAACCAATTTTATTTTCCAAATTGGTTGTACCATTTTGCATTCCCACTATCAGTGTAGGATGGTTCCATTTTTTCCCACATCTTCACCAAATATTTGGTATGGTCAATCTTTTAAATTTTAGCCATTCAAATGGGTAAATAGTATCTCATTGTGGTTTTAATCTACGTTTCCTTAATGACTATTGATGTTGGGCATTTATTACTTTATTTACTATCTGTATATTTTCTTTAGATAAATGTCTCAAAGTTTGGTGGTTTTCCAAAAACTTACCCATATAAAAAAATTGGTCTGCTGGTCTTATTTTGAGTTGAAGAGTTATTTATATTGTCTATATAACAATCCTTTAGCAAATATTAAATATTTCCCCCAGTCTGTGGGTTGCCATTTCATGTTCAAAATTATATTTTTTGAAAAGGAACAGCTTTAAGTTTTGATAAAGTCCAATATGTTGGTATTTTTAATAGTTAATGATTTTTGTAGTATATTCAAGAAATCTTTGCTGTACCCAAGGCCGCTAAGATATTCTCCTATGTTTTCTTCTAGAAGTGTTACTGTTTTAGCTCTTACATTGAGGGCTATGATCCATTTTGAGTTAATTTTTGTATATGGTTTGAGGTTTATTTTTGCATATGATTATACAATTCCAGGACCAGTTGTTGAAAAGATTGGCCTTTCCCCATTTAACCACTTTGGTACTTTTGTCAAAAGTCAGTTGACCAAATATGTATGTGTTCATTTTTGGATTCTATTCTATTCTATTGATTTGTTTACATCTCAGTACCACACTATCTTGATTACTATAGCTTTATACGTAGTCTTGAAAATAGGTATGTAAGTCTTTCAGCTTCGTTGTTTTTCAATGTTGTTTTCTTTGAGTAGAGATGCTCTGGAGTTCTGTGGCTTTTGCGCATAAATTCTACTTATACTATACCATTTCAATTTTCAGTTTCTCTAAAATGGAGTGAGAACTTAAAAGCACTTGTAAAACCATCTGAATGCATAATGGTTTTAGGTTTTTATAATTTCTTCCTCTGATCTTTGATCATTTTCTTGTTTTTTGTTTTACACTTTTAAGCAATTCACTTTTGAGTCTTTCCAAAGCACTCGACATTGTTTTCTAAGACTACGTTCTCTTTTTACACTTGATTTAAAAGTTTCATGTAATAGATAATTATATTATATAATTACAATAATATATGTGGTATAAACTGGTTTGAAAACAAACAGAACTCAAACCAGTGGGAATGGAAGTACATGCTTCAGAAAGGGAATGAAAGCGAGTCAGCAGAATAACAAAGCTTTTCTTGTACTTTTTCATTTGTCTTTGAAAGTAAAGAAAATATTTTTGCACCTCAAACAAGATTCTTCCAAATTTAGATAATCTAACATGCAGAGCTGAGATGATATGGACTTTTAAAATGTACTATATTGAAGCTAACTCCCAATTTGGTAGTCAAATGGATATTGGTCCTTGTTTCAGATAGTACCTGAATTAGCAAGAGTAATGGTTTCCAAACTGATAATCTGATAATCAAAATCTTAGAAGTACATATTATATGATTACATTTAATATGACTTTCTGGAAAAGGCAACACTATAGGGAGAGAAAACAGATGAGTGGTTGCCAGGAGTTGAGGAAGGGTAATTTTTAGGGCAATGAACTATTCTGTATAGTGCTGTCATTGTGGGTACACAAAATCCTATATATTTGTCAAAACCCATAGAATAGTACACAAAGACTGAAGCTTTACACAAATTTAACACCCCTTCCCCGCCCCCCAAATCGTAACTGGGATGTCAAGGGATCTAAAGATGGAATGTGGATATGATAAATGAATCTAACTGTGTTACAAATGTTTGGCATAAACTCACTAAAGGGGAGATGACCTAAGTCAGGGATCCCCAACACCCAGACCACAGACTGGTACTGGTCTGTGGGCTGTTAGGAACTAGGCTGCACAGTAGGAGGTAAGTGGCAAACTGGTGAAGCTTCATCTGTATTTGCAGCCGCTCCCCAGCGCTAGCCTCACTGCTTCAGCTCCATCTCAGATCATCAGATATTAGATTCTCATAGGAGTACCGGTCCCCATTGTCAAAAAAGTTGGGGACTACTGACCTAAGTAACTTTGGGAAACTGTTCTGACCGTATAGTATGTCTTAGTCTATTTGAGCTGCTATAACAATATCACAGATTGGGTGGCTTATAAACAGAAATTTATTTCCAGTTCTGGAGACTGGGAAATCCAAGATCAAGATACCAGCAGATTCAGTGATGAAAGCTACCTTCCTGATTCATTGATGGTCATCTTCTTTCTCACTGTGTACTCGCATGGTGGAAGTGGCGAGGGATCTCTCTGGTGTCTCTTAAGCAGAACAAAGTAATGCTCATTGAGTTAGAAACAGGGAAAGATGTTCCCACACAAGGCAAGGGCTAGCTGTGAGGACTCTTATCTCTTGGTAAGTGTTCCAGGCCAAGGCTGTGTGCATGAAAGACTTCATGCAAAAGACTTTCCTAGCACGAGACGATTAAAGTGAAACGAGGTCATAAGTATCGGGCCCTATTCTGATAGATTGGTGTTTTTTTAAGAGGAGGAAGAGACACCAGAGAGTTCTCATTTCCTCCCTGTCATGTGAGAACACAGTGAGAAGGTGTTTATCTACAAGCCAGAAAGAGAACTCTCACCAGAAACTGAATCAGCTGGCACCTTGATCTGTGACTTCCAGCCTCCAGAACTGAGAGAAATAGATTTCTGTTATTTAAGCCACTGAGTCTATGGTATTTTATTATGGCAACCTAAGCAGACTAATACAGGCACCAAAATACTTCTTCCTTCCAGTCTCCTACCCTTGTCAGAATCCTCTCGTGGTTCACGGTTTTTGGAATAGGGTGGTTGGTACCTAATGTGACAGCAGTCATTTATTTTGAACAATGGTTTGATGGTTTTGGGGGACCAAATTTCAGTCACTTTTTTCCAAGGGAGGAAAGCAAAGAAACTATATCAGGAACTGACATGGGCTCAGGAGTGCTTGTGCCCCAAGCTTCTGCTACCAGAGACAGCGCTAGACTTGCTTGTGAATGTCCTCCAAGTTAATTGCATCAGAAACAGGTTTAATTTGCTTTTACTTATCTAACCTTAAGATCCAAACTTTGTTTTGCTGAAAGAAATAAAGTTTAGTAACATTAGCATCTAAATCATGTTTTTTTAGACGGGTCAGAAATGACAGGTTCCTTGGGTTTTATATCATGACATACAAACCTTATGTTCTCATTTTTTCCCCAGCTCTCAAAGTTAGGTTATCCTATATGCAACATTTACAAATTTGTCATGCTATGTCATAACCTTAGATAGGAAATTCAAGAGGAAGAGATCTGGGACACGTGCTAGGCACTTTTAATTTGTCATCTCATTTATTCCTAAGTGCAGATGTAATTGCAGAGAAATTTCATTTCTCTAAAGTATATTTTTTTTCTCTGATTCAAGCTGGTTTTGCCCAGCTAACAGCATTGTGACTCACTTGCTTCTTTCTGCCTTTAACCTCTGTATGCCTGCTCCTTTAATTATTAAGTCTCAGGACATAAGATTAACTGAGCTTCAGGCCCATAATCATGAGGACAACAGGTTTCAGCTGGACATTAGATTAAGGATAACATCTTGGCTTGGATGTGTTTCAACCCTAGGCCAATCGAAGCAGAACAACATACCCACTGACCACGGGACCATATGTGGTGGCCTGTGGCTCATTCTGAAATCAAACACAATGATCAATTACCTCATCCCTCTCCAACTGTCCAATCAGTAGCACCCACAACCCCAACTCCTAGTTTCCATGATTACTGATTTTCCCCTATGTAATCTGTATTCCTGAGACACTGGGGAGCCAGGCCTTTGAGCGATAGCTTGCCTGTGTCTCTGGGACTTGCAACTCTCTAATATACTTTCTTTGCTGCAAAACCTGCACGTATCTCTTCATTGGCTTAGAGGTGCGCAGACAGACCCCTTTTTCGTCTGGTAACACAGGCGGTGTTGCCCCTAATTTAGTTGAGAAAATTAACTCAGAGAAGTAATTTGCCTAAGATGACACTGCTAGTAAGAGGCAAAGCTGTGGATCAGACCTAGGCAGGCTAGGATCCAAAAGTGCATATTCTTTGAACAGTAGCATTCTGCACTGGGAGTGTAGTTACTTTGTAGTTAGAGAACTTTTAAAAATCTAGTAGTGATGGACAGGCTTCTTTGGTCCCAACCACTCTTGTTTGTGGCTATAATGACTGTAAAACACATGTAAGAGTACTCAAATTCCTCAGTATTATGACTGCCTGTGTGAATGGAGGTTAATAAAGATCATTAACTAATGCAGTCCCAAACCATGACCTAGAAGTCAGTATGTCCTGTTTAAGTATTTGCCATTTTGCCAGACAGCCAAACTGTGAAAGGTAAGTGGCTGGGAGTACATCTACTGGGAGACAGAACTTAATCAGAGCAAAAGTCTATCATATGGGGCTCTTCATCATCAGGTACAGAGCAATGGAAGCCACTTTTCATGATTCCAAAAGGCCTTGGAAGACTGAATATCCTTGAGGAATAACAGAATGAAATTGTTACTCCAGAAGACACTGTCCTATGTAGAACCTCCTTTTACTTAATTCATGAGTCTGATCACCCATGCCTGTAGTCCTGCCATGAAAACATCTAAATAAGCACGTAGATCCACTGTGGTCAATAAATGTAAAAATAATTAATGTTAGTTGTAATTCATATTAATTATTTTTCCTCAACCTTGAGATAATAGTCTGGGGTCAGGTTTACTTTTAGGGCCTGCGTTTTGCTTGGATAAATTCGGTTAACCGCACTGTGCTCTGAGCTGAATGGTCCTTTTCTGCTTCCTGAGCAAGAGCTTGTCTGTCTTCTAAGGACTCCTCTCAGTTCCTGCATTTCACGTAGGACGTTTTACTGGTTAGATTTAAACAATGTCCACAACAGGAAAACCCAGAACCGGGGTTAAAAATGTTGAGGCGCATTTGCCAGAAGACCCATGTCTTGTACAAGGAGAGTCAAAGTAATAGGGAGGGCCACTTCAAGGGCGAATTGAAGAATAAGACGACTAATTGCAAGCAAGGAAAGAGTCAAGAGACCAGTTGTCTCCGTGCTCGTGCTTTGCAAATCGTGTTTCTCTGCTACAAGGAACACTAAATTTCACCACTGAGAGGAAAGATGGCCCAAGTACGTGCATCTCCGTTTTGGTCACTTCGCTGACAAAAAAAAAAAAAAAAAAAAAAAAAAATGCCTTGAAACGGATGCTCCCTTGGGAAACCCTGACGTCCGAAGGCGATAGGCACTGGGTCCCGAGAGGGCCTAGAGTTGGGGCCACAGGGCGACAGCTGCGGCACGCTCTGGCGCGCAGGATCCGCACGGCACTGAGCGCGCGGGGCACTCCGGTGCTGGGCTCTGTGCTCGGTGTTCCACGCTCGGCCCCTGCAGCTGTCAGTCAGCGTCTTCGGCCCGCCCCTCCCGGAGCTCGACGAATCGTAGCCGGGGGTCGGGGCTTAGGAGACACAGTGGGTCCAGGAAGCAGGGGCCCGGCGGCCTGGCGCAGCTGCGATTGACCAGGACGTGTGTGTCTCTAGCCGCGAGGGAACGCATAGCGGCAGGCCGGATCCGGAGGTGAGTGCAGACTTGCAGGTTGGGTGCGGGACCGGGCTGCTGCCGCCCGAGCAACCCATTCCCCGGCCTCGCGCTCCCCTCTCGGCTTCGAAGCCCTTCCTTCCGCGCGCGCCGGCTCCTGACTCCCCGTCCCCGGCTTTGGTGCGGAGGAGGTGCAGCCGCTGGGGACACGGCTGGGGGCGTTGGCGCCTGGAAGGAGATGCTCCAGCCCATGGCAGGGGCAGAGTTGGAGCCCTTGGCTGCCGCAGCGGATCTGAATCTCCCAGCCGAGGCAGGTCCCGGCAGGTAGGGGGCGGGGCTGGGCTCGAGCATCTCCCTCAGTTTTCTCCACTTGCTGCAGCGTGGGCAGGTGCAGCCTTAGCTTGGCGGAGCCAGACCCCTTGACAGACGCCGAAGATCCCTCCCCCTGACACCTTCCTTGACCCAGTGCGGAGCACTTGGCGACGCCTCCTCTTTCAGCTCTAACTTCCGTCTCATCATTGCTCTGGGCACCAGCTGCCTCTTGGCTGGCGGTGCTCTCACACTGGACTGATCTGCCCTTACTGACATCAGATTCGGGTCGTACGGGGAGAAACGAGTGTGACTTTATAAGGTGTAATTGAGAGACGCTGGCCTGTTGCCAATCTCCGCTTGATCACAGGCCAGAAGTAGAGTAGTGGTAAGAGGGAGTCTCAGGCAGTATTTTTTTTAAAAAAGATGTGTAATTGCCTGTCTAAAATTTTCCTTGCTTTTCATTATTTACTCTAAAGGAACAGTTAAATTTCCTAAAGATAAAGAACCACACTGCCCTGATGGCTCTCCCCACTTCTCACTGTGGTTAATTATCACTTGGAACATCAGGGTGTGCTTGAAGCTGGCGGGACTCCCAGACCCCAATTGTCTGATTCCGCAGTGGAGGCGTAGCACACTTCCTCCACAGTGTTTGGGTTCTGTTTTCCTTTGACTGTTTAATATCTTCTGTCCATGTCTGTTATCCTCAGGATTTCTCTGGGCCTGATAAAGTGCTTTGTGTGTTACTGAGAAGGGAAACAAAAGGATAGATAACTAACGGGGGGTTGGCTGTCCCTTCTGCCCCGTAATTGGGTTGTCCTGAGGGGACAATGTCAGTTACAATTCAAACATCATTTCGGAAAGGCCATCCCTGACCAACTTATACAAATAACACTCTCTGGCCACCCTTTCTAATGGTTCTCCTACCTGGCTGTACATTATAATCATCTGGAGACCATTTTAAAAAGCTGTTTTTTGGGACCTACTCCCACAGATTCTGTCTGATTCAATTGGTTGGATGTAGTCCAGATACTGGCATTTTTAAAAGCTTTCATGATGGTATTAATGGGCATGCAAGGTTGAAGGCCATTATCTATCAGCATGCTCTATTTTTTCTTATAGCACTTACTACTCTGTGACTTATTTAACTGATATATTTACTTGTCTACCTCTCCCCACCCACCATGAAAGCATGGGCCCCTGCTTTGGAAGAAAAGCAAGGGAAGGCCCAGATGAGTCAGCTCTTTGGGCATATGAGGTAGAGGTGAATGAAGGAGAAATGGGATCTGGGGAAGCAAGTCCTGCAGATGTCCCTGCTTCATCTTTGTCCAAGGGTTGACCTTATTTGGTTGACCCATCATTGTTACTGTCTGGGATGAGTCTCTGTTTCTCTCTGTAGGCCCTGCTCGATTAAGTTTCAAGGTCTTACTCAGCACCCTATGAAAAATACAGCTGCTCTTTGGAAAGTTTAGATATCAATATTTAAGTTTGGGTATATTCTATATAAATCTGTGCTCTTTTACATAAGGGTCCATGTATTCTGAATTAAAATTCCAGACACTTGCTCTGATAAGTAAAATTACATTTATGTGAATAGCAAGTCAGAGTATTTAGGATGGGGACTGTCCCAGAAACTGAATGTATGGTTGTCCTCTAAAAATATTCTTTGCGAAATGATTCTCTAAGAACATTAGCTCCCCAGAGGACGGGGTTGCTGCCTCATTTCCTGTTTAGTACTGAACTTAAGTATTTCATTTGTGTTATTAACAATTGCAGTTCCAAGTGATGTGAGCAATCACTTTGTAATTCTCTTGTGAGATAATGGATAGGAAGTCAGGTACCTAATGGCAGTCTTTTATTGCCACAGGCCATAAAAAAATTAGATTGACTGGTAAGTAGTCTTAATCAAAATTTGGCAAAACAAACCATGCATTTTACTTTTTGCTTGTCCTTTGAAAATAAATATGAAGCATGAGTAAGTGGTGGACTGACACTTCAGAAAGATTTGAAAATAAGACTGCTCAAGTTTAAATTGGAGTAATCATAATTTTTAGATCTGCCTAGATGTCTCTTGTTTTCTGTAGTGGTAGGATGAATCGTTGAACTACATGATTATTCTAGCCTTTACAAAAAATAACATTTGAAGCTTATATCTTTGGTTTATATTTTTTTCAGTTATATTGCTATTTATAAAGTTTTGACCTTTAGCTCAGATCTGAGAGTGACTTGCCATGTTTAAGTTTATGTATATAAACAGCCAGTTACCATTTTTTATTGGTAGGAAAGGAAATGTTCCTATTCCCACTGCTCTCACTTTGTTGTACTAAAGTCTGTGTTACATTTCTGTGCTATAAAATTGTAGCCTTGATATCGGATATGTTTTCCTTTACTTCATTTTCAGTATCTTTAACCTGTAACCTTGCCTCTGTTGCAGCAAGAAGAGTAGTATAAAAATGAAAAAAACATCAACATGTGCATTGAACGTGGCAAGAAAAGAATAAGGGCTACTATCACGATTACTTGAGTTTAGGATTTTACACTTAGGAGGGAAACTTAGATGAAACTCTTATTTCTTGGTTCTAATAAGCATCTCTCCTTGGGGACTGGAAATTTTCAAAACAGGTAAATTAAATTAAGTTAAATTATATATTTAATCTTTTTTTGTTGTTGATCTAGGAGAATTTTTTCTAGAGTCATTCTCATTCGGGACTATTGTTCTTACTCCATTCTGAGGCAATTTGAGATACTAAAGGATATTTTCCCTCTCTCTTCTTGTTATAATGCCTAGGTTTAATATTTGTAGGAAAATAATGGAAACCTATCACCTATTTCTTCTTTTACTTTGAAGTCTTTCGTTTTAAATTGAATCGTTTTCCTATATCTGATTTAATGCTTCATTTCTCTTATGTTTTGTCTTTAATTATTACTGTTAAAAACCACCTATATTCTTTATATTTGCGATTTTTCTTTCCTGGTTAAAAATTAGAACATAAAGATGAAGGAGGAAAATGAAAACTGCCCAGAGGTGACAACTATCAACATTTTAGTATATGTCTTTTCAAAGAGAGGTCTGTCTGATTGTGCTCCTCAGGCTACATCTATTTAGATATACAAATGGTCTCTCAAATCTTAATGCACTACTCGCTCGTAGTAGGAAGTCAAGTCTTTTCCTGGCATGACCCTCCATACGATTTTCAGTAGAAGTCCTTGGCCATGAGCGGCTTCTTGCATATTTTCATTGTTGCCTATAGCCCTATAGTTCCCTTAGCTTCGAGGTCTCCTGCTTTTGCCCTCCTTCTGTATCCCTCACTGCTGCTGTGCTGCTTACTCACTGGCTCTGAACCATACTGACATCCTTTAAACTGATGGTGTTCACACAGTAAATAGGCCATGCCTACCATGGTGCAGCTGAACCCCCCCAGAGCCTCATGTCTGGGGTTTTCCCTCTCTGGCCATCAGGGAGTCCTGATTCTTATGGCCAACTCTTTGAAGAGCAGTTGGGGCCCTGGTGACGAAATTATTTCTTTTTATTTCACAGCCATTTTCTTCCCAGAATTTACAGGGTGGATGGGTGCCTGGGTGTTGGAGAGGGGCAGTGTTGGGCAGCCATGAAATGGTTAAGTGCTGTCTTTCACAGTACCTGGCATCCCTGTGAAGGTAGCCAGGAATGGAAGATTTATTCCCCTTTAATTTAGGAGAGTAACTACTGCTTGCCTTACATGAGTGTAAGCTTTTCTAGGGGAATTTCTGGCATTTAGTATAGTGTTCAGTACAGAATTAGGCCTTCATAATTATTTGTTGCGTGGAATTAACGTATATCATGTACAGAGTTAACTATTGTGAGAGAATCAAAAAAGTATGATTCATTGTTATCATTAAGTTGTTTTTTTCTCTGATATATGGTTTCTTTTTTTTTTTAAATATAGTCATAATTTGTATAATTGGGCAGACAAATACAGAGATTAGCTGAGTAGTGACAATAGTAAATGCTGTGGGAATTTTGAGGATGGAGAGTATATTGCAATAGTGGAGCCTTGTCTCCTTTATGAAGGTGGGGTGAGGAAAGGTTGTCGTGGCGTGGGGATGGATTAGACGGGGAGTAGATGAGAAAGAGAATAGGGGGCTCGTCAGATCCAAGCCAAAGTTGCAGGGAGTGTTGGTGCAGTTGAATTATTCTGAGATCCTTTGCACCATGACTGTACACCCTTGCCACCTTTACTTCTCCATCCTGCCCTCCACGGAAAGCCTTGCTGGGAAAAAAAAATACTAGCACTTTCTCTGTTTACCTTTATCAAAAAAGCAACTAGAGAGAACATTTTTAATTCATTATGTGGGAGAACAGCTCGGAGTGACAGACTGTGAAGTCCTCTGCTCTAGCAGATGTGATGAGGATTTGGGTGTCCTGTAGCTACTCAAGCTTAACTTTCCTCTCCTAAATCTTCAAGGCAGGTGTCTCTCCTCCTGTGTCTTGTTACTCAGCTGAGGGAGCATCAGGACCACATATGTGGTAGGGGAGCTAGAGACCTAAAGAGTATTTCCTGTCTTCTGCCATTCAGAAGGATGGCACTCTGTGTTTCAGAGGATGGCAAGCTGGTTTGCACAGTATCCCAGAACTTCTCATAAAATCACAAGGTTTTCTCTTAATGCTCTTTAAATATTATTACTCTAGTAATGTTATATAATTTGAACTTTAAGGAAGGGAAGTGATTTTATTTACTTAGACTTTTGTAGAAATTTAACAGTTACTTTGATGTTGCAATTTCTAATAGTTTGAAGACATTCTTCACTGCTCTCTTAAAAGTTAAAACCTGAATAGATAGTAGGACCAATATCATTGTATTTACATAGAAGCTTGGGGTTGGGTTTGAGTAAATTCCTTGGATGTGGAATAGATCTCTTTGCTTTCTCCCCGTGACTTTGGGCCTTCGATAAGGTTAAAGAAGAGAAAAGGTGGTATCTTTCTTCTTACCCCATCCTAGACTGTTACAATTGGTGATCTGTTCTCTCATCTCCCTTCTGTGAAGGAGTCCTTTGAAGAAACATGTGCTTCTCAACTCAACCCCAGGCTCTCCTTTATATGAAAAACTCTTAAGGATACGAGCAGAAAAGAAGCAGATTAAACTGAAAGCTCATCTGCAGCTCAGAAAAATAAAGACATGGAGTTTTGAGGAGTGAAAGTAGCATGGTGTCAGCCATGGGTGATCAAGACACAGCCAGATAATGTGGATCACTTTCTTCAGACTACGACTTTTCTGCTGTCTGCTTGCACTGTTGATGGTGGTGGTGCTGGTCATCAATGTTACTCAGGTAGAGGTGAGTACTTAGTATATTCCTTCATAGCTAAGAGATTTGGGGCTAACTAGCTTGTATCATCAGGAAACTTATGGTCATAGTCCTTGTTTTCATTAATTCAATAAGAATTGGAGTGCCTACAATGGTTACATACTGTGCTAGTCACCAACGATACAGTGGTGAAGTCAACAGTTATGATTTCTTCACTTATGGAGCTCATATTCTAAATGTGCATGGGAGAAAATAATAGTAATAAGTAACCATAATCATATAATAATAATAGATGATAATTAGAAATTGTGAAAAGTACCATAAAGAAAGAAAAGTGGGTCACTCTGGAGCTTTAGAGTGATGAAAGAAAGGCTTTTCAAGGAGGGGACCTTTTAGCTGATTCCTGGCAAAAAGCTGGAGTATTTTAGGGAGGAATTTGACTGATGAGTCTGTTTTGAAGACTATGATATGGCACTCAAGGGCAGGGATCGTGTCTTACTGAATGCTCACTGGTGCCTGGTAGTAAGAAGGTAATATTCTATATAGTAATATTCTCCTTCCCCCACCTCTGCCACCCTCTGCATGAACTTATATCACCAACATGTATGGAGTAGTTTCTATATAAAAGATGCTGTCTTTTTAGTTCTGTTGGCTTGTGGTACTTCTCAGATTACAGGTCCAGCTTAATTATGGTATTTCTTTGCTTATTAGGTTTTGCCATGGAGTGAACATATGTGTCCCACAAACATACCAGCCCTGTGGGAGCTCAGGTTACTGTTCTCTTTCATGCTTTCAGGTGGTTCTTTCCCCAGCCTCTAGTAGTTTCATTACACACATGTGCTCTTAAGTACTCTGCTGAATACTCAAGTGGGACCCCTTGTAAATCTCCTGAATTCTCTGCAGCCCTCTCCTTCTGTTCCTGTGGATTTTCATCAGCTTGGTCTTTTAAGACTCTCAGCTCCACCATGCTCCACCTGGGTTCCCCTCCCTATGCTGCAGCTTGGAGATGCTCTCAAAGATATGAGCAAAGGACGGTTACAGAACTATTTCCTTTATTGCCTGTCTTTCAGCCATCATGTCTTTTGTTGTCTGATGTCCAGTGTCTGGAAAGTGTGTATATATTTTGGCTTTTTTAAAAATTGTTTCAAGTAGAAGAGTAAATCTCACTGTTTCTCTATCTTGGCTGGAAATGGAAGTTTTAGACTTGATTTTGAGGGGTAGGAGATAATGGAGAAGCTGGGGAGGAGAAGGATTAATGGACCAAAGAAAGGAGGAGAAGAAGAGGTCTAGAGCACAAATGGAGCATCATGAGTGTCCCTGTTATCATTTTACTATTAATCGTGTAGGAGGAATCATGCTCCTTCTTCTGACCTAAGAAGAAAGATGTCATGATGGTTGGCAACATAGATACATTTGCTACTGGAGGGTAGGACATTGAGGGAGTTCTTGCCTAGAGTGGAGGTAGAGATGGAAGGAGGGTGGATCCAGGAGATTTATGTGTAGGGGCTTGAAAAAAATGGGGTTGGGAGATGGAGCTGACCCTGCAGGGTGACAGAGGAGCAATAAATTTCAAGACCATAAGTGGCTTTGGGTAATATAGACATTTTAACAATATTAATTCTTCCAGTTCATGAACATGGGATATTTTTCCATTTGTTTGTCTTTTCAATTAATTTCATCAAAGTCTTGTAGTTTTCAGTGTACAGATCTTTCACTTCCTCAGTTAAATTTATTCTAAATTATTTTATTGTTTTTGATAGTGTTGTGAATGGGATAGTTTTCTTTATTTCTTTTCAGGTGTTTCATTGTTAATGAATAGAAATGCAACTGATTTCTATATATTAATTTTATATTCTGTGTCTTTACTGAATTTGTTGATTAATTCCAACAGTTTTTTGAGTCTTTAGGATTTTCTATATATAAGATAATATCATCTGCAAATAATGACAATTTTACTTCTTCCTTTCTGAGTTGGATGCCTTTTATTTCTTTGTCTTGCCTAAATGCTATGGCTTATACTTTCAGTACAGTGATGAATAAGAGTGGTGAAAGTAGGCACCCTTGTCTTGTTCCTGATCATAGAATAAAAGCTTTCAATCTTTTATCATTAAATATGATATTAGCTGTGGATTTGTTGTTTATAGCCTTTATTATGTTGAAGTATGTTCCTTCTATACCTAATTTGTTGAGAAGTTTTATCATGGAAGGATATTATATTTTGTCAAATTTTTCTGCATCTATTGAGATGATCATATGTTTTTATTATCTCTTATTCTGTTAATGTGGTGTATCATGTTTATTCTTTTGTGTACATCAAACCATTCTCGCATCCCAGGGATAAATCCCACGTGGTCATGTTGTAAAATCTTTTTAATATATTGTTGACTTCTGTTTGCTGATATCTTGTTGAGAACTTTTGCATCTATATTCATCAGGGATATTGGCCTGTAGTTTAGTTTTCTTGTAGTGTCCTTCTCTAGCTTTCATTATCAAGATAATACTGGCCTCATAAAATGAGTTTGGGAGCGTTCACTCCTCTTCAATAATTTGGAAGAGTTTGCGAAGGTTTAGTGGTAATTTTTCTTCAACTCTTTGCTAGAATTCTCCAGTGAAGCCATCTGGTCCTGGGCATTTTTATGTTGGGAAGTTTTTGATTGCTGATTTAATCTCCTTACTCATTTGAATGTTCACCTTTTCTTTTTCATCCTTCAGTCTTCGTAGGGTATATGTTTCTAGGAATTTATCCATTTATTTTAAGTTATTCAATTTGTTGGCATATAATTGTTTATACTGTCTTTTATTATCCTGTATATATCTGTGGTTCAGTTGTAATGTTCCTCTTTCATTTCTGATTTTATTTGAATCTTCTTTTTTTCTTAGATTAGCTAAAGGTTTGTCAGTTTTGTTCAAAAACCAGCTCTGTTTCATTGATCCTTTCTATTGTTCTCATGGTCTGTTATTTCCACTATGATCTTTGTTATTTCTTTCCTTCTGTGAACTTTGGTCTTAGTTTGTTCATCTTTTTCTGGTTCCTTGAGGTGTAAAGTGGGTTATTTGAGATCTTTCTATTTATGTAATATATACATTTATTGCTATGAATTTCCCTTTTAGAACTGCTTTAGCAGTAGGTTTCCCATAGGTTTTAGTATATTGTGTTCATTTGTTTTGAGATAATTTTTAGATTTTTCTTTGACCCATTGATTGTTCAGGGATGTGTTAATTTCCACATATCTGTAGATTTCCCAGCTTTCTTCTTGTGTTAATGTCTAGTTTTTTACCATTGTGGTTGGAAAAGATATGTGGTATGATTTCAGTCTTCTTAAATTTGCTAAGACTTGTTTTATGGCCCATCATGTGATATGATGTGGAAAATGTTCTGTGTGCACTTGAGAGGAATGTGTATTTTGCTATTGTGGTTGGAATGAATTTATATCCGTTAAACATCTGTTAGGTCCATTTGATCTAATGTATGGTTCAAGTCCAGTGTTTCTTTTTTGATTTTTTTGTTTGGATGATCTATTCATTGCTTAAGGTGGGGGCAGTGAAGTCCCCTGTTATATTGTCTATTTCTCCCTTCAGTTCTGTTAGCGTTTACTTAATATATTTAGGTGTTCCAATGTTGGATAGGTATAGATTTATAATTGTTATGTGTTCCTGATGAACATATATAATAAGCTTCTTTGTCTCTTGTTACTACTGTTTTTGGCCTAAAGTCTATTTTTTCTGATACCTGTATAGCTACACCTGATTTCTGTTGGTTTCCATTTGTAATATCTTTTCCATACCTTCAGTAGAGCCTGTGTGTGTCTGTAAATCTGAATTGAGTATTGTAGGGTGCAATATTTGGGTCTTGATTTTTTTTATCCATCTAGCCACTCTGTGCCTTTTTATTGGTAAATTCAGTCCACTTATATTTAGAGTATTTATTGACATGTAAGGACTTAATAATAATGTCATCTTATTAATTGCTTACTGGTTGTTTTGTATTTTCATTATTTCTTTTTCCCTCTGTTTCTCCCTTCCTTTGTTAATTGGTGATTTTCCGTGGTGGTATGCTCTGTTTTTCTTTCTTCCTCTTTTATGAATGTGTGCTTTTGCTTTGTGGTTACCATGAGGCCTACATATCATAGATAAAGCAGTCCATTTTAAGCTGGTAACTTCAATCACATACAAAGCTCCACCCTTTTACTCTTTCCCTTTTTTATTTTTGATATGATGAGTTACCTCTTTTTATATTGTGTAGTTATCAAATTATAGTAGATTTAGTTATTTCGAAAACTTTTTTCTTTAACTTTTATACCATAGTTAAGTAGTTAATAAGCCATTCTATTACAGAATTAGGGTTTTCTAAATCTGACTGTGTATTTTTACTAGTGTGTTGTATACTTTCATATGTTTTTATGTCATATGATTAGCATCTTTTCATTTCAATGTGAAGAACTCCTTTTAGCATTTCTTGCAAGGCAGGGCTAGTGGTGATGAATTCCCACAGCTTTTGTTTGTCTGGGAAAGTTCTTATTTCTCCTTCATACCTGAAAAGTATCATCGCTAGATAGAGTATTCTTGGCTGGCAATTTTTTTCTTTCAACACTTTATTAAAGAAATCATTAAATTTCTTAAAATTATTAAAGAAGTAAACTTTCTGCTCACTTCTCCCTGTCTCCTTCTTCTCAGATTTCAATTATTCTAATCTTTATACATTTGATAGCATTCCATAGATAATATAGGCTTTCTATATTCTTTTTCATTCTGTTCTCCTTTGATTGGGTTATTTCAAAGTTTCTGTCTCTAGTTCACTTATTCTGTCTTCCATTAGATCTACTCTGATGTAAATGATCTACTCTGATGTAAAATGAAAGATTGCATCTTTCATTTTATTCATTGACTTCTTCAGCTCCAGAATTTGTTCGCTTCTTTTTTATGATTTCTGCTGCTTTGTAAATTTCTCATTTTGTTCATATATTTTGTTGAATTGTCTGTGATTTCTTACATATGCTTGAGTTTCCTCAGATAGATATTTCGAATTCTTTATCAGCTAGATTGATAAATTATGTGCTTTGAGCTTGGTTATTGGTGGACTATTGTTATCTTTTGGTGATGACATTTTTTTTTGTTCACATTCTCTGTAGATTTGCATTGCCGCTTTTATGCTTGAAGTAGCAGGCAGCTCCTCAGATCTTTACTAGTTGCCTTCAAGTGGGGTAAACTGATTGTTGATCCTGATATATCTGGGGTTTTCTCTGCTCTTGTATAAATACACCTGTTCCACACTTCTTGCTTCTTCTTGTGACACAAATCTTAAGCTTTTAGGTCTTCTCTGATTCTTATAACCCACCAGGTTATTTGTTGTTAACTTCTTTTGTTTTCTAGAAGGTGGCACTATAGCTCAAGCTTGTGGTTTCTCCCTTGCCCACAGATACTGGTCTGTTTTTCTGGTAGCACTCTGTTTACCAGACTTGCACTTGCCACCTCATTTGGGAGCACACACAAGGAGCTGGTCACAGAGTGGGGGGTAGGTATGGGTTTAGCACTCAGAGTGTTGGGGGTTTCCGTGGACTGGGTGGGAAGGTTGTCGGTGAGGTTCTCCCATAGGCTTGAGTGTACTTCCAAAATCCTGAGCTTAGCAGGAACTGTATCCTTTTCATGCTTTTTGATGTTCTTATCTGCCTTTCTCCCACAGTCTCCTCCTTCCCAGCCATCATAGAGATCTCACCTTAGTACTCTGGATGCTGCTGGAGAGAAATGGGTTTCTCCAGCAACATCTGCCTCAGTGAGGGTAACTGGGCACTAACTCACCACTTCTCTTCTCCCTCTTGGGATAAGATGCTGCAGGATATAGTTCAGCCCATGCTGTGTCATGTTGGGGGAGGGGCAGTGCTGGCAAAGTTCCTCTTATGTTCTTCATTGCACCCAGACTTATTTTTCCCCCTTCATTGCATGCTGTTGTCTCCTTTTAGGAAGGTGGGATTTCTACAATTTTTCTTCTGTCTGAAGGTATCTTCTCAGGTCAGCACTATCTAGGTTTTCCCCAGCTTCAGCTCAGAGGGGTTGGGGCAAGTTTACTGGCTCCAGTGGCTCTGTAGCCTGTACTGAGGTGTATCTGCCTATTACCAGATGCGCATGTGGGCAAGACTCCTCCAAGGTCTCTTAGCATCTGGTGCTGGATACCACAGCTCCCTCCCAAAGAATTCTATTCTTCTCGTTATTAGACTTGTATTACAAAAAAAATTGTATTCAATTATTACTAGTATAATTTTTTTTACAGCTTTATTGAAGTTACTATTATAATTTGAATTTCTACTGATTCTAAGAGGATCACTAAAAATCCCTGTGTTTTGGGATTATTTTTACCTTATATGGGATTATTTTTTATCTCATATAGGATAAAAATATAAGGGGTTTGGCATAGATGGAGAGTCTGGGGCCTTCTTTAAGTGGATTGTAACAGGTAATATTAGCTACTGAGGAAAGTAATTTTTGGTTTTGTTTTGTTGTCGTTTTTTTTCCCCCTTACATATATCATGGCATAATATAAGATACAGTTTCCTGGGTTAGGTACTGAAAAGATTATGCACCCAATTTCCATGTGTGTTTGGGATTTGTGCCACAGCTCTCAAATGTTCTGTACCTGTTTTTCCATTCTTTTTTCTCTTTGCTTTTTAGATTGGAAATTTCTATTGACATATCCTCAAGCGCAGAGATTCCTCAGCTGTGTCCAGTCTACTAATGAGCCCTTCAAAGGCATTCTTTATTTTTTTTACAGTGTCTTTGATGTCTGGAATGTCTTTTAATTTTATTTTAAAGACTTAATTTTTTTTAAGAGAAGTTTTATATTTACAACAAAATTGGGAGGACGTGTTTTGTGCCAGTCTCAGTCTCAGTCTGTTGATATCCAGTGTTGTGTCTTCACTGGCCCTTGTTGTTCTTCTTATGCTTGCAAGATGCACTCAGCAGTAACCATCAGGAAACTTTGAAAAAAGAACAAGGGCCTCATAGGTCCTAAAGGGTACACTACATATCTGGGGCCACACAGTGAGGTCATGGGTAGAAAAAGAGGGGTAGCTGTGGGCCTGGCGTTCTGCTTTTATTGGAGTCAAGGGTGGGGGCCTGGGTTTCATGGGTTCACTCTTTATTAGTGAATTTAAAATATAAGAGTGGGAATTTAAAGCAGAGGAAGAGAAAAGCAAGTGGCCCAAATGGTCAGTTATCTAAATCAAAAATACCTGAAACAAAGGAGCATGGGGAGAAAGAGTACAGCCTGGCTCTTAATCTAGTTGTGTGGCTGGCAATGTGTTCTTTTCAGTGAGCCATCTTTGATGTGGATGCCTCTTTGAAATGGATCTGGGCAATCAAAGTTGAAGTCAGGCACTTGCATTACAAAAAAAGGAAAACCAACTGTCAGGGTTTACCCTACAGAAAGATTACAGAGATTTCCAAATACTACCTTTCCCCCACAGGTGCATGGCCTCCCCAATTATCATCATCATTTATCAGAAAAGTACTTTTTTTTTTTTTATACCAAGGATGAACGTACATTCATACATCATAATCACCCAAGGTCCATAATTTACCTTAGAGTTCACTCTTGGTGTTGTACATTCCGTGGGTTAGGAAAATGATAATGACATTTATCCATCATTTTAATATCATGCAGAGTATTTTCTTTACCCTAAAACTCCTCTTTGCTGTTTGGCATTTCTTTTTTATTTTTTCTTGGAATTTCTATTTCCTTACATTGCCCATCTGTTTTTGTATTTTATCTGCTTTTTCCATTAGCACCTTTAGCATATTAATCACAGTTGTTTTAAATTTCCTGATCTGATTATTCCAGCATCCCTGCTACATCTGAAGCTGGTTCTGATGCTTAATGTGTGTTTTCAAATTGTGTTTTTTTGCCTTTGAGTGTGTCTTGTAATTTTTTTGTTGAAAGCTGGACATGATGAACTGACTGTGTAAAAGAAACTCTGATAAATAGGGTTTTAGTGGTGTGGTAAGATGTAGGGGAGGCGAAGCATTTTATAGTCCAATGATTGTCTCAGTCCTTTAGTGAGCCTGTATTCCTGGACTGTGAACTTCAAAGTGCTTCTTAGTCCTCTCTCAGCCCCTTAAGTTGGACACAATGGTTAGAATAGGATGGTTAATAACATATGTCTCTTACTCCAGTTTGGTTAGGCTCTGATAAAACTCCAATAGGTTAGCCTCTGATAAAATAATTTCTCTTGAGGTCAGACCTTGTTAAGAAGAACAGAGTTCTCTGATACATTTCAGAATGATTTCCTTTGTCCAGTATTTACTGTGGGAACCTGAGTGAGCTCCTGGAGGTAAAGCTCCCAAGTGTGGTGATCCACTATGACTATTCCTTGTCTTGATTTCGCTGCTACAGTAAGATAGCCCTGTAAAACTAGTGCGCTCTAGTTTTTAAAACAATGTTATCTCAAATAGTTTTATTAAAATTTAAACTGAAGCAGAAATTTATTTGGTTGAATATAAGGAGATTTATTTTAGCTGTCGTTTCTGTTTTTGTGTCTTTCCTTTCAGTACCTGGACCATGAAACTGTTTCAGCCACATTTGTCGACAGTAGTGGACAGCTTGTTTCCTCCCAGGTGACAGGAATTAGCCGGAATCCTTACTGTGGCTATGAGCACCAGACTCTGTCCAGCCGGGAGCGCATGGAGGAGGACTCCTTACTGGCTGCCTCACAGTGGCAGGTGCCTGATGTGGGCCCAGTCCCCTTTTTGAAGAGCAGTGACCCTTCTTCCAGCTACTTTGTCATCTTGAACTCTGCAGCCTTCTTCAAAGTGGGAAGCCAGCTAGAGGTGCTGGTTCATATACAGGATTTTCAAAGAAAGCCCAAGAAGTATGGTGGAGACTATCTTCAGGCCAGAATCCACTCCCCAAAGCTGCGGGCAGGGGCCGTGGGCAGAGTGGTGGACTACCAGAATGGGTTTTACAAGGTCTTTTTCACTTTGCTCTGGCCAGGCAAAGTCAAAGTGTCCATAACTCTGGTCCACCCCAGTGAGGGAATCAGAGTTCTTCAGCACCTACAGGAAGAGAAACCAGACAGGGTCTATTTCAAGAGTCTCTTTCGTTCAGGAAAAATTTCTGAAACTACCGAGTGCAATGTGTGTCTTCCTAGGAGTCTGCCCCTGTGTAACTTTACAGACCTCTACACCGGAGAACCCTGGTTCTGCTTCAAACCAAAGAAGCTCCCGTGCAGCAGCAGAATCAACCATTTCAAAGGCGGGTACCTGAAGGGACTCCTGACTGCTGCAGAGAGTGCTTTCTTCCAGAGGTACGTGCTCCTTGCTCTAGAGGGTAATTTAAGAGTCCCTGTCCACTGTTTTTGGCCCATCTAGGAGACATGTCCCATTTTGGAGACTTTCTTGTTTTGGTTACGTGCTGCTTATTTCTCTCTGAATTTGGCCCAATTCAGGAGAGGTGGTGAATAAGAAAATACAGATTTGTTTTGTGACTTGTGTTTTAAAAGTGAAGCTTAGTGCTTATTCCAGTTCAAATTAAAGACACTTTACCCTTGAATTTTTTTTTTTTTTACCTACATACCTATGTTTTACTTCAGAACTACGTAGCACATCTATAGCCATATAAGCAAGATCACCTATTCACAGAAGAGATAAAAAAGTTATCTAAGAACCGGGCTGCTAGACGTCTTGTAGTCAGGGCAGTGTTTTAGCTTTACCTAATAAACTGAAAAAAAAAAAATTTCAAATGAGATTTTGTTAAAATCATATAAACATTTATTGACAGAAAAAAGACTGTGAATATGGCAACATTGCTGGGTTGATTGAATAATAAGCATGGGAAGCCAGGAATACCACAGCAAATTAAGTTAACAGTTTTGTATTTTCGAACGTAAGTATAAAATTTTTTCATCAAAATGATCAATATATGTAGTAAAGCATGGTACATATGCACTGCATTCCGTTCATGCAGTGATTCCATGCATGAACGGAATCATGGGATGATCATTATGAATTAAAATTTCTGTTTTCTTAAACAGTCCATATAGTTCTGAAGTAAAATAACATTTCCAAGAAATAAAAACTTAAAAAAGTTACATGGTCAAAAGTACAACTATTTGAAAGAATATAAAAAATGTTTCTTATTTTTAAATGAAATATGTACTTTTATAGCATTCCCTGGTAGAGAGATATTTTTGTTGTGTACATCTAAGCACTCTGAGGAATTTTATGTTTTATGTCCACTCATTACTCGGTCAGGGAGAAGTTCCTACCATAAGGTATGTGGGCCATAGGAGCTTTAAAAATAAAACCCTCTCGTTTTCCACTTTTAGAGTCACCTTCTGATCTTAACAGTTTTAAGTACACTTTTCAGGGACTCATGCCATACTTTCAGAAGGCCAGCAGAGGGAGCACTACTCAATGTGTTTACTGCACTTTTTTTGATCAGACTGTCTAGTTTTTTGTATGGCTTAGTACAAAAGGACTTTAGCATTAGTTATTATTATTTTTTAATCCTGGGTTAAATCTCAGAAATTCTATTTATTGATGACTATAAGCAGATTATTTCATTTCTTGCACTTTTTGCCTGTATATGAAGACTACTTAGATTACCCCCTTTTAGATTGAGTCGTCAGTTCATTTAGTGGCCTAGCAAAGATGAGAAAGCAAAGCTTGTAATTTCTGCAGATTCCAAGTAGGAAAAAGTGAGATCAAGGTGAGAGAATTAAATTAGTGTAAAATTTAAAAATATATCTAGCACCAAATTCTATCACCAAAAATGAAAAAAACACTTGTGAATCCAGAAGGATAAAATAATGTGTGTCCTTGCTCTTACTTGCATATCCTGGATGATGGCATTCTGTAATAGAATCATTAAGAAATTCTCCTTATCTGGAAGTTTGCTAGGAAAACCGTGTTTGAGGTGGCATAAGTTTCTGGAAACCAAACATTTGACAGACTCCTAATACCGATTTTATTTTTTGCATTGTTTACTCTATTAAAATTCTGAAAATTTGTACCAGGATAACTGAAAAGAAAAAGAGAAAGATTGAAATTGATCATCTGAAGGATCTTTGGGTATACCGGTTTGAGCCTATGGTCTGAATATGTTAAGCTGATACCCATTTTTACCTCTTTTCTTGGTGGCTCATGATGTTGCTTAATTCAGAAAGGATTAAGAAGCCTTGGTCTTTGGGTCCCTAAATGACAGATAAATAAAGTGATTTAATTTTTGTTTTTTACTATTAAGGGCAAAAAAAGTGTTGGTTTTGGGAAAAAAACAGCAGTACTTTGCTTATAAGATTCTATTAATACAAGGGAAGAGACTTTTTTGAAAGAATGAGCTTATCACATAAACTTTCCTTTAGCATGATTTATACTTTTAAAAAAAACTTCAAATCTCTGCAAGAATAATAGTAATGAGCATCCATATATCTTTAACTCAGATTTACCATCGTTAATGTGATTCTGTCTGTATGTGGGTTTATATGTGTGTCTGCGTATAATTCCCCCCCACCCCCAGACTATTTGAGAGTAAATTGTAGACATCATGGCATTGAACCCCATGAGTATGCATCTCCTTGGAATATGAACTTTCTCCAAATATAACCATAACACAATTATCATACTTGGGACATTTATGATTGATACAATACTATTATTTAATATGCAGTCCATATTCAAGTTTCTCCAGTTGTCCCAATAATGTTCTGTGTAGCTGCCTTTTTTTTTTTTGTTCCTGGCTTTATTGAAATATAATAGACAATTAGTTGCTCATATTTACACTATAAAATTCAATGAATTTTTTTCAATTATAGTTGGCATACAATAATATATTAGTTTCAGTTGTATAGAATAGTGATTAGAGAGCTATATGACTCACAAAGTGATTACCCCAGTAAATCTAGTACCCTTCTTCTCTCTACATATTTATTACAACATTATTAACCATTTTCCTTATGCTACACTTTATATCTCCATGTCTAATTTGTAACTATCCATTTGTACTTTTTAATCCCTTTGCCCTTTTTACCATCCCCCTAACCCTCCTCTCATTTAGTAGCCCTCAAAATATTCTTTGTATCTACAAGTTTGTTTCTGTTATTTTTTGTTATTGGTTGTTTTGTTCTTTAGATTCTACATGTACATGAAATCATGTAATATTTGTCTTTATCTGACTAAATTCATTCAGTGCAGTACCCTCTAGGTCCATCAAGGCAATATTTTTTTCCATCCCCTTCCTTTTAGTGTGTGTGTGTCTTTTAATCTGAAGTGAGTCTCTTATAGGCAACATATGTAGGGGTCTTGTTTTCTTATCCATTCAACCATCCTATCTTTTGGTTAGAGCATTTAATTCTTTTCCATTTGAGGTACTTGTTGATAAATATGTAGTTATTACCATTCTTTATTCATGTTTTTGATACATGTTTTTTCTTCTTAAAGAAGTCCTTCCATCAATTCTTGTAATACTGGCTTGTTGCTAATAAATTCCTTTAGCTTATTTTTGTCTGGGAAGCTCTTTATCTGTTCTTTGACTCTAAATGATAGCTTTGCTGGGTAAAGAATTCTTGGTTGTAGATCCTGGGTTTTCATCACTTTGAATATTTTGTGCCACGCCCTTCTGTCCTGCAAAATTTCTTTTGGGAAATCGGCTGTCAGTCTTATGGGTGCTCCCTTGTAGGTAACTATCTGCTTTACTCTTGCTGCTTTTAAGATTCTCTTTGTCTTTAACCTTTGGCATTTTAATTATAATGTGTCTTGGTGTGGGCCTCTTTGGGTTTATCTTTTTTGGGACTTTCTAGGCTTCCTGGGATTGTGCATCTATTTCCTTCACCAGGTTAGGGAAGTTTTCTATCATTATTTTTTCTAATAGCTCTTCATGTCTTGTTCCCCTTCAGGTACCCCTGTGACCCAGATGTTTTAACCTTTAATAGTGTCCCATAAGCTCCTTAAATTATTATAGCCTTGGCTTTTTTTTTCTTGCCGTCCTGATTGGGTGTCCTTGGCTTCCTCATCCTCTATATTGGTGGTTCGATCCTCCTCTTTATCCACTCCGTTGATCCCCTCTAATAATAATATAATGTGTTCTTCATTTCTGACTGGTTCCCTTTTATAATTTCCATTTCCATTTTTATGTTTTTTTTTTTAAATTTATTTTTACCTCTTTAAGTTCTCATTGAGTTCATCTACACTTCCCCTAAGTTCATTGAGCATCTTTATAACCAGTGTTTTGGACTCTGCATCTATTAGAGTGCTTAACTCCATTATTTTTGGATCTCTGTTCTGTTCTCTCATATGGTTTCTGCTGCTTTGTCTTCCATTTTGGCTGCCTTTCTGTGTCTTTCTGTGTACTAAGCAAAGCTCCTAAGGCTCCTGGTTTTATTAGTATGGCTTTGTGTAGTAGGTGTCCAGTGGCACAGTCCTGAGAGGGGTTCAGCTGCAGGCCAAGTTTAGCCCCAGCCTGTGCCCCTCTGGAGCCACCCTCTGGGGCCAGCTGTGTTTAAAGCTTCCCCAAGAGACCACGCCAGAAACCGAGGCCTGCTGCCACCAGTGTGGGTCTTGAGGATTGACTCAACAAGGAGCACCGGGACTCATGAAGGACACAACTGAATGTGGCTTGGAGGAGGCTGCAAGTTGGGGGAGGCGGAATTTCAGGGAATCCTCTGGGCAGAGCGACCTCTGTTATCCAGTTTGATGACGTCTCAGCTATGGTGGCGCTGAGTCCTCACACTGGGAGTGGGGAGGGCTCAACAGAGGAACAATGGATGCCTTCAGCACTTCTGCCTGGAAGAGAGCCTCACCTCCAGCCCTTGCTCTAACAACTCAATGTCCCTCTGTAAGTCCCTGGTGCCCCACAAGCAGCCTACCAGCGCTGGTGCTCAGAGTGAACAAGTCCATCACCGCAAAAGTCCTGTTGGACATGGCCCCTTGAGCAGCCTTGCATCTTAGCCCCCTCCTACTTTCTACAGTTGGAAGTTGATTAATTATTTCTCTCCCTAGTTGTAGGGCTCTGTTCATCTAGATTGCAGGCGACTTTGTTTGCTGTTTGTTCCATGTTTCCGTCCCAACTTTGATGTGGTTGCAAGAGGGATGAACAAAGCCTCTATCATCTACGCCATTTTTAGATGCCTCCTCTAGCTTCCTTTTTTATTTTAACTAATTTAATCTATGATCATACACAATGTGTTTAGTCATCTCTTTAATCTTCTTTAATCCAGAAAGGGTCTCTAGTTTCCTTTGTTTTTATGATGTTGAGAATTTTGATGTCACTCTTGTAGAGTGTCCATTAATTTGGATTTACCACTTTATTGTTTCTACATGACTAGATTGAGGTTAAACATTTTTACAGGAAAATTGCAGAGGTGAAGTTTTCTTTGTTTCCTTACCTTAAAGCTCTAGGTTCATGAAAACAGTTTTTATGTGTTCTTTTAAAAGTCATGTCTTCTCTTAAATGTCACTTTTTTAAGCTATGAAATTATGTTATTCTCTAATATAGCACTCTATGCTTTCTTACTTGTTTTTTGTCTTTCTCCCCCATTTTGTCAGTTTCATAAAGGAGGAGATCCTGTGCGTTTTATTTACGGTTATATCCTTTACATCTAGGAATGCCTGGCACACAGTGAAGTTTAAGAATTATTTAAGAACAAATCTCTTTTCAATTGACTTTTGGTGAAACAAAAAATAACGACTATAAGTTCTCCTATCAAGAGTTTGAAAAGTTAGCATTTTACTTTTTTGTTTGTTTTTGGTCTAAGTGTAAGAGGCCTAATTATTGTGACCTGGTTTCTGGAATAGTTATACTGAATTTTCAGTACTCTTCTCCTGGACTCTTTTCCACTTTTTTATGCAGCCTTCCACTAGATATTTTCCAGGCATGGACTCTAATGCTAAGTACTGAAGACAAAAGGTGAATGAGACACAATCCTTGTCTCTGAGTAGTATATGTTTTAGTAATGGGAACAAATACTAAAGAGCTATAGTAATGAACAAATTACCGCATGAGCACATATCTGGGGACAAGTGTCTCCAGTAGGACTCATCTCAGTTCTGAACAAGGCCTAAGGAATCTGACATGTGACTTAATGCTGCATAAACTTGCAGCCTGAAAGCTAGGTAGTGACAAAATAGACATTCTCATCAGTGTGAGCTGTTCTCTGAGTCCAGCAGAGTGATTCAAATCAGAATTTGTCATTTTACAGTTTGGTTTAAGGGCTAAGCAGTGAAAAATTAAGAAGCTATTTAATTCTTATTCAGTTTATATATTCATATAACCTGTTTATTTCAAGAGACTTAGTTAATTAAGTATTAATTGTATTGATTAACATCTATAAGAATATTTCATCTTAATAAGGCTCTGTGAAATCATCCATTTTTTATTTGCAAATAAAGAAAATATTGGAAAATAAATGTTCCTGAATCTAAGCTTGTATTCTTTTTATTCCTCTTAAAGTGATGTCAATATCAAAATGCCAATCAACTCCAGTGGACCTGATTTGGTGACCGTGATTCCCAGGAGAATAAAAGGTAAAAGGAGTGAGCTTGATGATTTGTTTTTTCTTGCTAAGTGGGTCGAGGCTTTGTAGTTTCACTGATGTTACAGAACCCTTTTTGCCATGGTTACTTCTGGGCACAATTGAAAATACTGAAAGGTATTGCAAACACTAAAGCCACAGGGACTACGTATATAACGCACATGACTCCAGCAGGGTGGGCACTAGCCACATGCATGTCTTGTGTGACTGGAACCAAAGAGCAAGGACCACCTAAAGGGGGCAGCCTTTCCCCAGTCTGTGCTGCATTGTTGCCATGCAGAAATGTAGACCTAGTTCAGCAAGATTATAGATTTTTTTCCACATGAAAAAATACCCCAGAAATCTTAATTTTTAAATGTGATATCTCCAGATTTGAAAACATGGCATCCAATTCAAAACTTTTAAAGTATTATGTGGGCTAAATAAAATTTGTCCGTGGCCCAGATGCAGACAGAACTCTGCCAGTCTGCATCTCTGGTCTCCATTATCATGTGCCACAAGAAATCCCAGTCTTTCCCTAATGAAGAGCTGTATTTGGTTTACTTGAACTTAGTGAGTTACTAATTTTAGTGGACATATGTGAAACATAATTAATGGAAATTACTTAACTTTTATCAGCCTAGCCCTCAACCCCAAAGCCAAGATGTTAGTAGACATGGTATCCCCCAGTAGAACTGCATTCCTCACACTTTCTAACGTCCAATACCTCAGGAGGCTCTGTCCCAGTACTGCATCTATCCTCCTCTTCCATAGCCCCAGTTGTCTGGCTTGCCCCCCTTGTGAATGTCTTTGGGTGTTCAGGGCGATGGTTCGTGAGAGGAGCTTTAGATGGTTTACTTGCACCTGACAAGTCTTGGGTTTCATCTAGGAAGTGATTGCAAGTTTGTGATATACTCTTGTGTTTAGAGGAAAGGCAGATTCACTGACTTGTGAGGCTTTTGATGGATTTTTAGAGGAAGAAAGCAACCATAAGTCAGTAGGTGCAGAATAGCCTGGCTTTGAGAAAACTGGCTTGGATCAGGTGCTGTACATAATTGGAAAGAAAAGGGCAATTGCTTTTATAACATCAAAGAAGTCCTGCTTGGCTGAACTTCACTGAAGTTCACCATAGTGACCAGCAGGGAGCACTCAAAGATTTTAAACGAAGGATTCATATCCTCCCCTTCCTCCTTTCCTTCCTTACTTCTCTGAAAAATTTTTTTGTTTTCAGATAATTTTAGAATTAAATAAGAGTTGCAGAAATAATGCAAGGTTCTCGTATAGCCTTCATCCAACTTCCCCTTATGCTAACACCTTAAGTACAGAACATTTATCATCAGTACAATATTATTAACTAAACTATTTAGTTTATTTGGATTTCATCAGTTTTTCCACTAATGCTCTATTTCTGTTCCAGAATCCAGTGCAGGATCCCACATTGCATTTAGTCACCATATTTTCCTTAGTCTTCCCTCTGTGACTATTCCTCAATCTTTCATTATCTTCCATGACCTTGATACTTATGAAGAACATTGGTTAAATGGTTTTTTTAGACTATCTTTAAATTTGGGTTTGTCTAATGTTTTCTTATGATTAGAATGAGATTATGCATTTTTGGAAAGAATATCACAGAAATGTGGTGTGTCCTTTAAAGGGGGCACATAATGTCAGTATGCTAATGATGTTAACCTTGATCCCTTGGTTAACGTGGTATCTGCCAGAGTTCTCCACCATGAACTTTGATAACTCTCTCTTTGTATTTAATCAGTATTCTGGGGAGCTACTTTGAGACTGTGGTAGGCTAAATAATGCACCCTCCTCCCCAAGATATCCAGATCCGAATCCCTCAAATTTTGAGTGTTACCTTATATGGCAAAATAAACTTTGCATGTGTGATTAAGTTAAGGGTTTTGAGATGAGAGATATTACAGATTATCTGAGTGGGCCTTAAATGCAATCACAGTGTCCTTTTAAGAGGAAGGGAAGAGATTTCATATAGAAGACAGAAGATGATGTGAAGATGGAAGCAGAGAGAGATTTAAAGATGCCATGCTGCTGGCTTTAAAAATGGAGAAAGGGAGAAAGGGTCCATGAGCTAAAGAATACAGCTCTAGAAAAGGGCAAGGAAACAAATTCTTCCCTAGATCCTCCAGAGAGAGCATGGCTCTGCTGACGCCTTGGTTTTGGCCCACTGATACTGATTTTGAACTTCTGGCCTCCAGAACTGTAAGGGAATAAGTTTTTGATGTTTTAAGCCACTAAATTTGTGGTAATTTGTTATAGCAGCCACAGGAAACTAATACAGAGACTACATAAACATTCTATTTCTGTTTAAACTTTCACCTACTAATTTTAGTATTCATCAGTAGAGCTTGCCTACAGCAGTTATTTCTGTGGTCTAATAGTGACTTACTGCATGTCCCATTCTTAAGACATTTGTTAACTGGAATTTTTCTGTAAGGAAGAGTTGTTCCTTCTTTCCCTAATTTATTTATTAGTATGGATTCATGATTAATAATTTCATTCTTTGGGTTATAATCCAATTAATTTGTTCAAATTGTTCCAGTTTTGGCAATTGAGAACTTTTCCAGTTTGGCTTCTTTGCCCTTTTGACGTGCTCTTGTTTTTTTGTTTTTGTTTTTGTTTTTTGAGTACTTCCTTTATGGCACCACAGATATTTCAGGCCCGTCTTTTTTTTTTTTTTTTTCATTTGATTAATTTCAAGTGTACAGTGCACTGGTTAGACATTTATATAGTTTATAAAATGATCCCCCTGACTGCTTCAGGCCCATCTTGTATTTTATTTGCCTTGGCCTTGGAAGAGTTCATAGTTTTTCCATCTTTATTATTTCACTTATGAATCTTATATTGTGGAAGGTTTTTTTCTCCTATGAAATTTTGTTATTTATGTATTAAATGATTTTCCTACAAGGTAAATTTATTCTAAGATGCGTATTTAGAGTCTGGTGGATTGCTTGATTGCCAGAGCTGCCTCCAAGCATGAGTATAATTCTAGTCAAAAGCAAAGCAACATAGCTTTTTAAAAAATTATTTTATTTTTATGTTTTAAGCATTTTTTTCAGTTATAGTTGACATTCAATATTATATTAATTTCATGTGTATAGCATAGTGGTTAGACATATAATTTACAAAGTGATAAGCCTAGTACCTAGCCTGGCACCATACATAAATAATATTATTGACTATATTCCCTAAGCTGTCATCCCTGAAAGCAATACAGCTTTTAATTTGACTAGACTACCTTATCAAGGGCAAGCATCTGGTTTCTTACAAGCTTTCCCAGTGTCACCATTACTGTTGAATTTTCCTAAGCATCTGTACTGTGGTTCCCAGACTATCATAGCCTTATGGCTCAGGGACCTTGATGGCTTCTGACTTTTTCATTATTAGAATATATGTAATGGAGCACACAGATCAGAAGCATATGGAGTTTTACATTTGTACATCTCTTTGTAACTGTGGTAGGCCAAATTCTGAGTTGATTCCCAGTGATCCATGCCCTTATTAATCCTTTCCCTTCAATTATATGACAAAGTTGACTAAAAAAAAAAAAAAAAAAAAAAAGATTATCCTGGGTAGATCTGACCTAACCAGATAAGCTCTTATCAGGAGCCAGGTTCTTCCTGAAGAAAGGCGCTTGAGTGTGAGAAGGATTCCAGGTGAGGGAGATTTTTGGTTAAAGATGAAGGAGGCCATGTGAAAAGTAATGTAAGCAGCTTCTGGGAGCTGAAGGGCAGTCCCTGGCTGACAATCAGTAAGGAGATGAGAAACTCAGTCACAAGGAAAAAGAAGAAAGTTCCTTATGACTACAAGTAACTGAATGTGGCCAACGCTAATGAGCTTGGGAGCAGATTTTACACGGAACCTTCAGAAAGGAACACAGCCTCCTGACATCCTGATTTCAACCTGTGAGACCTGAGCAGAAAACCCTGCTGTGCCACACCCCAGATTCTACACCTATGGAACTGTGGGGTAATAAATGACCCTTGTTTTTAAACCACTAAATTTGTGGCGATGTATTACACAGCAACAGAAAACTAATACATTATCTCCCAGAACAAGATGTAGAATGTTTAGAACACAGAGAATATTTCTAGCATTCCAGTGTAGCCCTTTACTATTAAAAACATACTTTCACATAATTACAATATTGGCTTTTCAATAACCCTCTATATTAAACTAGAAACTAACCTACTTTATAGATAATGAAACCAAGGTGCAAGTTCAATTAACTTAGAAAATCAAAGGGCTCGTATCCTACATATAAAATCCAACTAACTTACACCATTTGGAGGAAGGAAGCCCACTCCCACAACTGTATCAGTAACAGAATGTATATTTTTGTAAATAGTACCACCTCTACCACTACTTGTCCCTACAACTCTGAGAAACTTTGTCAAGTGCCTCTGTGACTTGCTTTCTTCACCTGTAAAAGATATGTTGATGAGCTATTCTCTGAGTTCCCTTTCAACATTCTCTGAATCTAACAGGTATTTCTACCTATATATTATTTTAAGCTTTCCTCTGTAAAATGCTTAGCTTTCAGGGGACAAAAATATAAAGAAAAAAACCAAATTCCCAAGGTTTTGAAGAAGGAATTCAAACTCAAATTCAAACCATTAAATTGCACGTAGCTAGAACCTTCTCATTGGCCCAGCACTTGACTGGGCGTGCCTACACAGCCTGACACACACTGCCCTCCTTCCTTATGTCCTTGAGATGGCACCCAGGCGTTCCTGTACTTGTCCTGCTCCATGGTCGAGGTGTTGCTCGACTCCACTTCTTTCTTGTCTCGTCTTTCTTCCCCTTCATGCACTCCCCTTTGGCCATCTTTTACTGTTCTTCTGCGGGTAATTCCAAGCCATAGAATTAAGGACGTGTGCACACGTGTACACACACATATACCCTTAATTCACACTATATCCCTCTCCAGCTCTTTCTAGATAGCTTAGGGAAATTTATCTCTCTGCTTCTCTTTGTCCCATTTGTGGCCCAAATGGCTCTCATAATGGCTAATGAATGACATAGGATGACGCCCTTTGGAGGAAAATGTAAGCTGTGGGCTTTAAAGAGAAGCCAAGACAGTTTAGAGAAGCATGGACCTTCAAATAATCAAAACGATCCCTTCTGATTTTGCATAAAGATCTTTATATTTGCCTTTACAGCCACCTTTATGTAAACGTCTTCCTTCACCATCTATATTCAGGGTAACCATGAAATTGAGTAGAACTCTGTTTTTTAATTATTTTTAGTCCACGTGTATAGTATATTAGGGATTATATTATTGAGCGAAGAGGCAGTTATCTTACGTGGAAATTCATTTTGAGTTTTAAGAAATGCTGACTTTTTAAACAACTTCGGACTGCTTAGAGTCATATTAGTCAGGAAATGTTTTTGTCCCAACTTGACCATAAGAGGGCAATATAGGTACATGTATTTTACTTAAAAAATATGTTATATTATCTAGTGCTGCTTGTTTAAAGACTTAATGTCAGGTTTGGTAATTGATTTGCTTAACTCTGGTAGTATATATAATTAACATTTGAATAAAAATGGTAATTGTTTCCTGTGTGATATACACTTTATAGCATGTATTTGACACAGAATAGTCGAGTCTACTGAATTAACCCTGGTAAAAATTGTAACTTCAAAATCACTTTTAATTCCCATTTTAGTAAATGTTCTCTTTGGGCCCCAGATGTCTGCTCTGAAGCGTTCTGGCCTGTGCAGCCATGACATGCTGATATAACCAAGGGAGCTTTGGACAAGGTGTGGTAACATGGTAAAGCCACACTTGGTACATGTTGAAATATTGTTTTTGAATAAGGCAAATAAATATTTGAATGAAGACAGTAAAGGGGTGTTAATCTTTAGTCAGAAGCCTAATTCATCTTTATCTCCACATTTTCCTCATTCACTCATCCATCCTTTCATCCATTCAATAAATATTTAAGTACCTACCAAGGTACTTAACATATTTTGTTAACATATTTGACATATTTTATCTTTCATCCAGAATCCCATAGTTTCAAGAATTTTAGGGCAACATATGGGTGAGGAAATTATAGATATCTCGGTGGTGTTCAGTCCAATGCGTGTGTGGTTATTGTCTCTTAGCCACCCCTTCTACCAACATCTGTGTTGAAATGGATTGTTCTGAATGAGAACTCAACTCTGATACCTAAACTTCCACAGCATATGATTCACAGACCTCTCCAGCACATTGGTGATTTTGATGCCCTCAATTCTGGTAACAACAAAAAATTTTACATTATCTTTCGTTTTCTCTTTGATAATCACATTTGCCAAACAAAACTTTTAGAAATGCTGATTACTTTTCAGTTTAGGCCCTGAACCTGCAAAAAATTAGCAGATGCCTAAGAAAAAAGGTTAAATAGGCATTATCTGTCAAATAGGGCACATTTCTTGAGAATAAAACCAAAATAATTTTGAATTAATATGGATAATATCACAAAATCAAATTAGATGAAAATAGTCACATAGGGACTCAAATTTAAATTTCTGAGTTATAAAAGCATTTGGATTTTGAATTATTGAAGCATTGTGGTTTAACAGGTGAGACTATAGATTTACTGGATTATGATCAATGTTTGAACCTTGGGGTGTAAAGGAAGTGATATAAAATGATTGGTGGTTTTCTAAAGATCGTGGATTTGAATAAGTGTTAGAAATGAATAAGTGCGTGCCATCAGGGAAAAAGCCAAAAAGAAATGGCTGATCTCTACAAACATCTATTTTTGAAAGGCAGGGTAAGCACAGTGGTTAAGAGTATGGGTTAGGGGCTCACCTACTAGGATCAGGTCCTGGCTTCACTACTTACCAGCTCTGGGGCCTAGGTTATTTTGCTTAACTGGTCTGAAAGGTAGGGATAATAATAGGACTATATTAAAGGATTACTGTGAGTGTTATGTGAGATAATACATTTACATGCTCAAAACAGTGTCTGGTGTGAAGTAAATTTGCAAGAAATATTAACCTCCCTGTCTGTTTGTCTTGAAGCATGTAACGTGTGTTGTTTCTACAGTGGCATTTTCCAAGGGAGGTGTTAGGGAGAAGGATGTTGACTCTTCCTTTGAAAGGGTCCTGTCACTGTGTTACCATGTGTAGCTAGGCTACAACCATGAATACACAGGGCTGATGTATTTTTAATATTGTTCATTGTACATAAAGACCTTCTGAACCTTTCGTATTGTGGGGAATGATTCTTTAGACTGTATGTCATTGGTTCTCTGTATTAAACGGTGGTTTTCAATTCAAATGTTTGATTGGGACCTATGGCTTAAAACTTTCTTTTTAATGGGCTGAGAAACAGTGGACTATTACTGTGCGTATGTAAAACATGAGTTTAAGTTGTTACTTGCCTGGCAGGCCTTTGAATGAGAAACTCTTCTCCTATTCTGGGATAATGCTGGACAATGCTAATTTCTACACATTTCCTTGGTTTTTGCCTGCCTTTATTTTTGGCTTTGATAAAAACATGCATAATCAGAGGGAATGCTCAGCGTCCCCTTTCTCCCTTTTGTCCACCCACATCCTCATGCCCATTTCAGATCTTCCCATTTTTGTGCAAAGGAGAACCTTCTGTAAAAGGGGAAAAGTCTGGGATTTCTTTGAGATGTAATGGCAGGAAATGTTTCCCATATGCCATCAGGCTAACAAATATAGGGGCATAATTGTGTTTCTTGGAACATTTTTCGTGTACAGTTTGTTGGAGGAGAATTTCAGAATTTTTCTTTCTTTCTCTCTCTCTTTTTTTTAATTTCATTTTTCTTTTCAGAAACGAGCAACCTAGAACTATCTCAAGGCTCCGGAACTTTTCCTTCTGGGTATTATTACAAAGATCAGTGGAGGCCTAGAAAGTTTAAGATGCGCCAGTTTAACGACCCTGACAATATTACAGATTGCTTACAAAGAAAAGTGGTGTATTTATTTGGTGACTCAACAATCAGGCAATGGTTTGAATACCTAACTACATTTGTTCCAGGTAGGTACTTTGCTTTTTGTTTCCCATATGCACGAAATCAGTTTTGAAATAAGCAGACTCACTTGGGTGCCTGAAGAAAGGCATCAAATGAAAAAACAGTTATTTCTCTGTAGGGCTAAAGAGGTATCCTAACCTGGAGAGACATGAGATAGTTTCTGATCAGTGGTGAGGTTGTGATATATTGATGGAAGCACTGGATTCTTATCGAAGCTCATATCACTGATCAGCTGTGTGACCTTGGGCAAGTCATTTGCTTTTCAAAGGGGCTTCACTTCTCCATGTGAGTTGAGGCAGCTCAACAATATCACCTCATGGGTGTCTCTCACTTCTAATATTTCCAGTTGCTTCTCTCTTAGTTCTTTTTGGTCCAACTCCAAGTTGGTATAAGAGATTTAACCGGAAAGAAGCAGCCAAACAGACTGGAGTTCATTTTAAGATATCCATGCAGCAAAGCCATCCTTGTGCTATTCGTTGGCATTTCATTGGGTGGCTCCGAGATGAAGCTGCTCTTACTGAGGGAGCCTGTCCAGGTAAGTCCCAGCGGTATTAGCTTCCTGGTTTCACTGCTGGACTCTGGGGCTACTCTCCAGATTTGGAATAAACCCCACATAATGGAGTTCCATACTTTATTAACAATGGGCTTTTTCCTTTTCCTGGCAGGGGTGTGGATAGGGTGAGGAAGGATGGATTCTGAAGACCCTGCTTACAATTTAGAGAGCTAATAAATAGTTCTGTGGGAACTGTTTTTTATGGCTATATATGGGCAGAGACTGTCATAAAACAAATTCTCAGTTTATTGTGAGTTGTTGTTTGTGATGTTTTTCTTTTTTCTCTCTTGTTTATTACATCAACTTAGTTTTACATTTAATTTTTAGAAGAAAAAGAGGAAATAGATATGACCCCAAAAAGTGAAAAGTTAATTCCAATTTTTGTTTTGCTTGTTTCTTTGTTGAACTCAGACAGCTGAGATCTGGTTGATAAAGCATAAATTAAACATCAAGAGAAAGGAAGTAATTTGTATGGCACTATGCTAGGCATGATTTGATGCTGACCAGGCAGGGCCCTCCGAGAGCTGCTTGATTCTTAAGTTCTTATGACGTAGCTCGGTTATTCCCTTTTATAGCAATGATTACAGTGTCTTGATCATTTTCCACCATAGCGTTTGCAGAGATTTTCACCTGATAAAACTTTGTGTCAGTGCTTGATCTTAATCAAAAGAAAGTGGTAGATTGAGCTTTTAGTCAATTTAAGTGGGGATAAATGCTAAGTAGTAATGAATTAAGCAGGAAAATCTAGAAGATGAACCTGGGACTGCACAGAAAAAAAGTGAAACTTTTACTTTAACCCTCAAGAGTAACATAGGACAGTTATATTTTGGTCCTTCTTCAGAAGGACCAAATTCTCCATCTGAGCATTGCTGACTTACAGCACTGTAGTAGTTGGCCCTAAATAGGTCTTAGGGAATGTTAATTGAATTAGGTTGCCAAAAGTTACTTAGTCTGTTTTCTGTAAGGCACTTATAGGAATATTTAGGAAAGACAGGCCCTCTTTTCTCATGGAGCATATGTTAAGTGATGAATTGTACAGACAAAGGTTTTTAGGAGTAACGGAATCAGTGATTCCTGGAATCTTCAGACGATCTTGGAGGAGCTGGTCTTTGAAACACAACTTAGATAAAGGGGGTGCAGAGAGAAGAGAATTCTAACTTCTGCTGCTGTCTTTGTTATTCTTATGACAGAGATAGACGTTCCCTAAGATATTAACATGATTTTCCACCCATAGGGTGAAATTGAAAGTCAGAAGAAACAGTCGCTCTTTTCTTTCCTTTATAGCAAAAAGGTATTTGGTTACACAATAACAAAAAGAGGTATTTGGTTACTATTATGTGTTCATAAAGAAAGAATATTTACCTGTTAGAAGAATAATGTGTAAATGCCAAGTTAATTTTTAGATATTCAACAATCAGTGCAATCAGGAAGATTTCTAGACCTAATAAGTAGTGGTAAACAGGTTATTTTGCTTCTGAGGTATAGACCTAGGTATAGAATCTGTCACTGGTGTTATTACTTGTGATGTGATGTTTATGGAGTGATTTAAATGATAATTATGTTAGAATGAAAGTCCATTGAGAAGGGGGCAGCAAGGTGCAATGAGAACTAGGTATTCCTTTTATATTTGTATTGTACCTTTTTGTTTTTGTACTTTTATTTTAAAATCTGTTCTTTGAAGCTACTAAGAGTAAAGAAAATATGTATGCTTGGTTTAAACACTTTTATGAATTTGAATTTTCCTTATTTTAGATTTAGTGGAGTTTAACTTGGGTAGTCCCAAGAATGTGGGTCCCTTCCTTGCGGTGGACCAGAAGCACAATATTCTGCTGAAATACCGCTGCCACGGTCCACCAATCCGCTTCACGACTGTCTTTAGCAGTGAGCTCCGTTATGTGGCGAATGAGCTGAATGGCATCGTGGGAGGGAAGAACACAGTGGTTGCCATAGCGGTGTGGTCTCATTTCAGCACCTTCCCCTTGGAAGTGTATATCCGGCGGCTCAGAAACATCCGCCGAGCAGTGGTCCAGCTCTTGGATCGAAGCCCTAAGACCGTGATAGTCATCCGGACAGCTAACGCCCAAGAACTGGGGCCTGAGGTGAGCCTTTTCAACAGTGACTGGTACAACTTTCAGCTGGACACCATCCTTCGGAAGATGTTCTCAGGGATTGGAGTATATCTCGTCGATGCCTGGGAGATGACCCTGGCCCATTATCTACCCCACAAGCTACATCCAGATGAAGTTATTGTGAAGAACCAACTAGACATGTTCTTGTCCTTTGTATGCCCCTTGGAGACCTAGCCTGCCCTGGAGAGGACTGGAGGAATTACTTTCAGTGACCTTCTACATCACCTGCATTACTGAAAGTTTATGGGTGGCTCTATGGGAAGATGGCTACATTGTTATGCAGAACGCTTCAAAAAGAGCTGGACTTTGTGTAATGATTAGTAAGGAGCTTAGAAAATACAGATTACATTATAGTTACCTATAAGATGTTCTCCAATCTTGACTTAGCCATGGGAGAACCATTATTAACAGCTTCCACACACTGTATTGCCATTGTAACCAAAGAAGTTAATGAGTGTGTTTGAACTAGCTTCTCCTGGGAGAGGATATTACTGTGCTAGAAAGTGTGAAAAATGTTCTGACCTAAATGGAACGGACTAGTTTGCCTGGCAGTGGAGTATTTGCAGCTCATCTGAAAAGGGAAATTGACTATATCTGCATGAACAGTGCAGTTAGTGCATCTTCAGCAGGTGAACTAACAAGGCTTGTAGTTGGTGGCTCCTGTAACACACTGAAGCCTGCCGTGTCTCAGGAGTTTCTCTTGATCTACTTTTTCTGAATTACTTGAAAAGACCAGTGTACTTGGTCAGAATTCTAGTGAGAATATGTACAATGTCCTGCTTTTATCTAGAAAAGGAGCAAAAGGGAGATACGAAAGCCGTATGTGTAAAAATCTCCGTGTTCAATTGGTATTTGCATTGGGTGATTGTTATTTATTTGAGCTAAATTTTACATGACGAATACTTATTCTAAAATAACCACTTTTGAAACTGGAAGGGTGAAATCTGTAAATGGAAATTTATTTTTGTGTTCTGAAGTTTGAGGGTTTTAAGAATTGACTTTTATGTAAAGAATGCTATTTATTATAAAGATGTGGAAATTGTTTCCATCTGTTTCAAGTATTTCTTTTTTGGTTTTTATTTTGAGTTGCATACCAAAATTAGAAATTAAAGTTAGATATTGAAATCTATGATGGGTATTTCTTGACTCGGGTAAAGGTACACACATTTCTCTCATTCTTGGAAGTAAAAAGCTGCTATTCCTACTGGCTATCTTAAAATAAATTTTACTTGACTGTCTTTTAATTTTAAGTGAGTTTAAGTTAATTTGGAGCCATTTAGTAAGTACTCTTTTCTTTTTCAGCCTATGTGATTACAGTCTGGTTTTAGTTATCCCTAAATGGACATGTGAAGAAACTGGGGAGACTTTAGAACTGAAGACAGATGCTTAATACATGGAAAAATGTACTCTTAGAAGAATGGGTCAAATAATTTTTTTTTTTAACTTAAAACAGAGTCTAAGATCTTTCCTATCCTTGAGGGCCACCTTCAAGTTTATAAAATATGTATCTCTGAGAAATGAAGATTTTAAAATTATGAGTCTGAAGAGTACCAAGTAGTTAAATATATTAAGATAGCTTAATTTTAATGGTCTTTACACTTTAGAGTAAGGATCACTTGGAACATTTTATAAAAATGCAGAATTAGGAACTATGCCTCTTGGGAATCATGAAATCACCCTTTGCGACAAATGCCCAGTGTTTTTGATGCAATGGTGGTATGCTACACTATTGAGAAACACTAACAGAAGAGGTAAAATAGAACTAAGGAAATAATATTCCTTGTCTATTATTTCAGAGGCTTTACTCCAAAAATATCTGATCATGATCTAATAGTGTAGGTGATATTAGCTTTATTTTATAGATGAGGAACTTGAGTTTGAATTTGAACTAAGGTATATGAGAGTCCAAAGCCCTTTTCAACTACAACTTGTACTTTTGTAAAGAGAAGTTTTCTTTTTCATGAAAGAAGTTTTGAGAATTTTCTCAGGAATTATTGGAGAAGGCTGAGTCATCATCCTCCCAGGAGTATTTCAAGGAGAGGACAGTGCCTCTCAGGGCTTTGGAGTGATGATACTTGTTTGTGCAAATATTTTCTTGTGATCTTATTCAGTTTCTGTTATTTAGTGATATAAGATCCTAAAGATTTGATGACACAGTTTCTTGAAGTATTCTCAGTCACCTCTTTTGTCTACTCTCTGTTGTTGAAGCTTTTAAAAAATGCATAAGAATAGAATTTGAAATATCTAAATCTCAGGACGATTAGATATAATATTTTAATGTCTTCTGAAAAGTTTGTTTTAGGCCAATACTGTATGGTTGTGAATATTAGCATGTCAGCCAAATAATATAGTTTGTTTTAAATACATATTTTCCATTATAAAGAGCATCATAATTTTTTTAAAATAATTTTTTATTTTTTCAATTACAGTCAAAATACATTATATTAGTTTCAGGTGTACAACATAGGATTAAACCTTTATATAATTTATGAAGTGATCACTCATAAATCTAGTACCCATCTGACATCATACATAGTTATTACAATATTATTGACTATGTATATTACATCCCCATGACTGTTTTCATCATAATTTTTAAAAACTGTAAAATCTAGAAGAAAATTTATGGCTGGAATCCATAATTCTATCATCTGAACTCAAAGATTATTACCATTTTGGTATATTTCCCTACTAGTCTTTTTTAACCACATAGCTGTAATCACAGAATATGTAATTGCAACTTGTGTTTTTTTTTATTTAACATACAAATATTTTTCTATGTTAAGTAGTTTTCATAACTAAATTATAAAAGTCTACCTAAGAGTTCAGCTAATGATGTTATCGTTATTTATATAAGTTGGCTATTATGGTTGGACATTTAGGTTTATAATAAAGTATTAAAACAGTGGCTTACATACAATTTCATTGGGTTAAAATATGGATTTTTATTTTGGAACCTGACAGGTTTAATTACATTTAGTGGATCTCATATTCTGGAACTCACATGATTGACTTGATACTATTTGTGAAAGGGAGAATCCATAATAAGCCTCATCTATATTTTATAGAAGTCAAATTATATTTTATAGAAGTCATCTATTAAGAGTAACCTTTCTTTAGCAAATACAAAACAGACCTTTGGTGTTCTGCTATGATTCATTTTACCAATTTGAACGACCATCATTTTATTAAATACCAACTGACACTTCTTGGCTTCAGGTATTAAGTTTAGATTGATACATCAGAGGGCTTGTCCAGAATATAGATGGTAAGCCTTTACATATCCAAGTGTTACACGTCAGAGATGAGTCTATTTCCGGGCTCTATTGAAAGAAATAGCAATTACTGAGAGGTACAGGGAAATAAACATCTAAGGGGGAGAAATTAAAAACAACCCTTCCTACCCCCCCCCTCAAAAAAAGTTTTTTAACATTATCTTCATGGGTCTGGGTAAATTCGGCTTTTTAACATTACATTAGCTAGTCACTTATGCCAGAAATCCCACCTTAAGTGTATTTATTCTCTTGTGCTAAGCATTATTCTCCCAAGGACTTATGTCTACAGTACGTTTTCAGTGCACTGAGAATGCCTGACTCCTCAATGTGCAATAAGTAAGATCTCCAAGGTGCTCTTTTTTCTCTTTCAAAGTGAGATCACCATTCCCGAGTGCTAGGCACGCCTAGAAATCTGGGGCAGTGGGTAAAAGATAAGAGGGTTGTCTAGGGCAGAAGTTTATAGGATACAGAAGGTAGAAGGGCACAAAATGCACCTCACCAACTTCTGTCTAACCTGTCTCTTGAAAGTGAACTTTTACATTTTCATTTTTAAAAAGTGTGAACTTGAGTGTATTATATTTTGATTTTTAATATTCTTCATTAAATGAGAGGAAATTAGACTTCTTTTAAGAAAGACCTCCTGGTGTTTAGATGCCCTTTCCTACTGGAGGACCAGGAATTTCCTAGTTATAAAGCTGGATTGTAATTGCGTGGAGGCGGGGTGGGGGGACGGAGGGCAGTTGAGGGAAAGCAATACACAGATGACAGTAGTAAGTGTCTCAGAAGGGAAAGAATCCACAGTGAAACCAAATGTCATAGGAAGAATCCTTTTAGCATTGTGCAGTGGTTCATTCTTTTTAAATTCACTCCATCTACCGTCCCCCACCCCACGAAAATATCACCAGGTTACAGGGCAAATGCTTTATTTGTCGCAGATTTCTCGTCCTTTAATTTGCCGATGACAATATGCGATAGCGATACTACTTTTTGATTGCCATATTTAAAAAGCTATGTTGTTTAAGATGAGACCCCACCCCAGCCCCCAACGCATACACACATTCAGAGGCCATACAGAAAAAGCGAAATAAGAGATGACTCTAATGAAGCAACGCTAATGCCTAGCAGTGGTCATTGAGACATTTAAAAAAGGCATCCCTAAGAAAAAAATGTTTTGTTTATAGACTTCTGATTCCTCTGCGCGGCTCCAGTCCAGGTCTTGGTGCCCGCCCGGGAGGGGAATGTCCGGGACTCGGGTCGGTACCTTTTTAGCCTGGGAATTTCCAGTATTCAGAAAAAATCCACGAACCTAGTCCTCGCGGCCCCCTCCCCGCCTCCTCTGCCCCTCCTCTGTGCCCACGCAACCCCTTTCCAATGAGAGTTTGACCGTATTCTGTATTTTAGAGAACAGTTCCTTAGCTTCCCCCGCCCCCAACCCCTCTCTAGACGGGTGAACAGAAAGCGAGCTAGCGCTATAAAGGGGGCCGGGAGAGGGGCTGGTCTCCTCTCGCCTCAGGTCAGACGCTGAGTTCTTAGAGAAAAAGGCTGCTTAACTGCTGCTGCTTATCATGTAACCTCAAAAGGAAACTGAACATCTTTCTCATGCTCTCACGTACTTGGGTTATTATCGCTGATTATAGCTGGAAACGATTTGCCTTTACGTATTTGCATGACTTGACTCTTCAAACACAAAGGTATATTTTTATTATTTGATATTTAGTATGAAAAGTATCTTAAATGCTGGGTTTTTTTTTTCCTTTCTTTTCTTTCCCCATATTCAAAGTCTTTCACTTTGGAGTCACTTTCTGATATTTGGGTAATCAAACTTGTTTTGGGGCAAAATATTGGGGGCAGTTTTTTGGGGAAAGAAAATCTGGGAAGTTTTTATAGTTGGGTAATGGCTGCGAATCATTTCTGTTTGCCTTGAAGGCCCAGGAAGGACTAAGATGCTGATGGAGAAGGTGGCTAGGATGAGTGATGAAAGTAAAATAAATTTAATGGAATAATTTATCTTTAGGCAGTGAGAAAGAACAGTGATACCCCAAGGCAGAAATCTCTCAGGAGGTTTGAGTGTGGGTTTAGAGGTATACTTTCTCATCTCACCAAGGTGTGATATGGAAAAATATATCTGAGTAGATGGAAATGTTTTATAACATGCCCTCATTAATTCTTGTATTACCTCTGAAATGTTAAAGACAAATATTACAGGACCATTTTGTGAATAAAGGAAACCTGAAATTTGATGACTTGGTGGGACCCCCAGATTTATAACAATCTTTATAAAGTATTTTAAGAGATTTTGTGCAAATAAAAGCACATTTCTAGGTAGGATAGATTAGGGATTCTCTCTACATGGATTAGTGAACTGGCTGTTGTAGGGTGGGGGTGTCCCAAAGAGGATGACGTCTGAAATGTGAATTTTAAGCTCTTGGTAATATATATTCCCCCACTTTAAAGAAATACATCATCTGGTTAGGTGAAAAAAGTTTGAAGTTTATTCACTGCTCTCAATAATCCCCGACAGAGGAGAGGCTTGGCCATACAGATCATCTAATCATGCCGATAACCCTGACATCTTTTTATTTGGCTTCAGAGGACAGTGTGTGATCTACCAGCCTTCTCCATTATAACATCTTGCTAAGGCTAAAGACACAGTTGGGCAGGATACAGGCAAGGAGCCCTGGGCCACGGGAAAAGTCAGTCTGGGATGAGTTAGCATAAGAAATCAGAGCGCAGCACAAATAATGTTAAACGTTTGGCAGCATCCTTTCCAGCATGGAGATAATGACTGTGGTCAGCATAATTTAATTGCCTGGATAAAGACTTTTCCTCACTGAGGAAATGGAGGCAAATCTTTCTCATTCTACTTTCTCCAGAAAAAAGTCCCTCTCTCAGAAAGCAAAAGAAACTCTCTCAGAAGTTAAGGAACCATGGAGAGCACTGCCAAGGGGAAAACTTTTATAATTGTTCTGAGACCCACAATGAATTGCTCCTGAGAAAAATGTCTCCCTTTCGCTCATAGCTGACAATGGTCTGGCTCTCTCTCGATTTTCTCCCCCAGGTTAACGGGAAGATCAGGAGGCTGAATGTCACCTTTTGGCTTTCCTGGCCTGATGCTGAACTACCAAGGGTGAGCAAGGAAGATTTTTCTAACCAAGTAGGATCCAGATGTTACCTGGGCCTTGGCTGATGTAGTCAAAATGGGTTAAGTGATATTTTTAAAATTTCTAAGGTTCTTGTATCTCTTAAATCAATCAATTTTTGAAGTTGCCTCAAAGTTAACATGAATTTTAATCAAAGACATTTTACTGTGATTTCTTGTGAACTAAGATTTTTTGGGTGGTTTAGCCTCTTTTAACCAATTTGAATCTCCACTGTTTTCCATGAGAGGAGGACACATGAAAGATACATCTACAAGGGGAATTCAGCTATCTGCTGACTGATAGTTTCAGGGTTATGTAATCTTTAACAGACTCAGAGAGCAGCAAACCCCCTACAGTTTTGGTGAAGCCACTCATTAAAGCTGGTCTGTGTGGTTTCTGATTAAAGCACTTCCTGTTCCTTTAATTTGGGACCATCTCTGAGGTAAAACACTTTCCTTCCAAATTTAGCAGAGTAAAATATTTTACTGCTCTTTGGGGAGAGTCAGTGGAGAGGGAATTAACATTTATTAAATACTTATATTGGGAATTGACCAGCAAAATCTCATTTAGCCCTCATAATAGCATTTGAGGCCCATGTAATTAGCCTTATTTTATAGGTAAAGAAATTGGGGCTCAGAGGAATTGAGCAAATGGTTCAAGGTCCCCCAGATAGTAAGCAGCATGGCTTGGATGTGAATCTGATGCGGCTTGTTTCCATAGCCAATGCCCTTGCCACTGGGATATTTGCAGAGCTACCATGGGGAGTGGTCGACCTTTGCCAGGGCTCTGATTTCCCTAGGGTCCCTCCATTTTCCTAGCTCATACCTGGCTACTACCTACTCCCTGTTCAGATCTAACCGATAAACTTTTAGTTGATAACCATGTAACCCTTCACAGTTAAGAAGATGGTAGGAAAAATTTTCACTTCTCAAAGAGTGAAATGGTGGAATTGATGGGAGTGGTCGGACATTAGAGGAGAGGCAGCCTCTTATTAAGCTGTTTTTGGACACAATAGCTAGGATTATAAAGAAAGGGGAATCCTGCTGCTTGTTCACCTTGCTCCTCTCAGGATGTTTCTTTCCCTGCTGGAAAGCTAAGGCTCGAAAGGGCATTCCTAGTCACACCTCTGGTGAAGGGCCCACGGCTGCTGAAAAGAAGAGCCACCTTGCACTTGTCAAACCCATTCACTAGCTCTCTACCATTCCTGCTATTGCAGAGTGAGTTGACTATCTGTATTTAACTTTTCAGAGGTAGCCCCCAGGATAGAAATTTGCATGTTTTGTATCTGGTGATTTTTGTTGTTGTTGTTAATGTCACATGATCCTTTCCTAGTTTGCATTGCCTATAAGCTCTTTAGTATAAGGTGAGTGGAGTAATAAATCAAGTTGGATGGTTAAAAAATAAAATGCTCTGATGAATTAAGGAAGAATTTTGATGTTTGTTTGCCTTTTAAGGCAATGCTTCTCACACTTAAATGTGCCTAAGAACTACCTGCAGATCTTGCTGAACTACAGATTCTGATTCAGTAGGTCTGGTGTGGAGCTTCTAATTCTGCATTTTTAACAAGGTCCCCTGTGATGCTGATGTTGCTGGCCCAAGGTCTCCACTTTGAGTAGCAAAATTATAAGGCTCCTTAAGTTCTAGTTAATAAGAAAAATTATGTTTTTTTTTCTCTATAAAATCTGCATGTCATTTTACCATGTAGAAAAATAAATTCTGTCATGGTTATGTTAAACAACAGTGGTAATGGTACATTTTCTATGCTTGATACCGAATATCTGAATTAAATTTCTCAAAATTCTGTTAATCACCTAGATGCTATATCCATACAATAGCAACTTCCAGATATTTGGAGACATTAAAAATGAATTTCTCACTTTTTGTTTAGATCTTTAGCAGTGTGCAGATACTTTTAATATTGGTGTAAGACTTTGGGACACATTTAAATGTTGGTTAGCATGTATGCATCCCCAGTCCACTGATTGTTTTAGTCAAGTTTTCTAATTGTTTTGGGGCCCCTTTTAAGAGTGGCTAATTCTGTAAATCATGTTTTCTCAAAGAGGGTGATATTGTCAAAAATCAAAATTGGTTCTTTGGGGGAAATTCCTTAGATATTACCACGATTTTTGGCCACCTAAAGGACCATCGTACATGAACAGATATATAATATATCTGTGGTTTTAAACTTTCATCAGGGGACAATTAGGGAAAAAATGTTTAAAAAGGCTCCTTAGGGAGTGTAAAAATGAGAGCAATGTTGAGACACACAACTGTAAGTACTCTACACGTACTTATTCAATTGAAGTCAAAAGGATTTTTCTCTGGCCTGTTGTGTCTTAGTGTCTTGCTTTATGTCTGCATTGTTGTCATGGATTTTTAAAAATATCTGCTTCGAGAAGAGGGATGATTTCTTTTATTATTATTATTTTTTATATTTCTTTACTTCAGGAACATTATCTTCCAGCATATCCTTAATGTGTTTAATATTTGAGAAATCTTGATAAAATATGCATACATAAAATTTATCTTTTTAACCATTTTTAAGTGTATAGTTTGGTGGTATTCAGTATATTCGTGTTGTGCAGCCATCGCTACTTTTCATCTTTTGAGTTATTTTTCATGTTCTTAAATTGAAACTCCATATACATTAAACAATGATTCCCTGTTTCTTCCTCCCCCAGCTCTTGGCAACCACCATTCTGCTTTCTATCTCTGAATTTGATGACTCTAGGTACTTCACATATGTGGAATCATACAATATTTGTCCTTTTGTGACTGGCTTATTTCACTTAGTATAACATCCTCAAGGTTCATCCGTGTAGTAGCATATTTCAGAAATTTCTTCCTTTATAAGGCTGAGTAATATTTCATTGTATGTATATACCACATTTTGTTTATCCAGTCATCTGTTGATGGGACACTTGAGTTCTTCCACCTTTTCGCTATTGTAAATAATGCTGCTATGAACATGGGTGTACAAGTATCTATTTGAGTCCCTGCTTTCAATTTTTTCAATGTATACTTAGAAGTGGAATTGCTAGATCATATAATAATTCTGTGTTTAATATTTTGAGGAACTGTCATGCTTTTTTCTATAGCAGCTGCACCATGATGATTTTTTAAAACTTGTACAGTGTTAGGCAGAGTGCAGTGAAAAAGTGTATATACCATGACTATCTGGCAAAAGTGATCTGAAGTTCAGAGTAAATAATCTGATAAGGGATTTAGCACTATTAAAACAAATCAACCTCCTCTACACACTGATTCCTTGCGTGTCCACACACTGCAGTGTGCATATAAATGAGTGCATGGCTGGGAATAACTCCTCTGAGAACCACTGAGGTAATGCACTTAGAACATATGGGTCAGATCCTTTTAAAAGTGTGGACCACTTGCCATGGAATCTCACATTTAAAAGAACCCGAGAGAGGTTTGTGGAGGTTTCAAAGGGTCAGAACTGCAAGGGTGGTCTCCTTATATGAGTAAAGATGAACTGAACCCAGAACACCTTGAGGACAGGAATTGTGTGTTTGAATTTTCACCCTCCTCTTCATTCTTCCACCTCTTTCTCTTACTTCTGTAATGTAAGCGCATGGTCACTCCCTGAGCCTTGGTTAAACAAATTACCCATAATGGAAAAAAAAAGTGAAAATTATTTATTTTCCAATCTGCGAGAAACTATTTCGAAGACTTTAAGAACTTTCTATTTTATAACTCTGTTACGGGTAAAGTAGGTGGGTTTAATCAGGGATGGAAGACAAGAGTTGGAGGAAACTGAACCCATCACTGGGCAAGGCTGCCGATTTACCCTTGGCATCTCTAGTATCATCATAGATGAAATGGAACTGTCTGAGGGATGGCAGATGCTAATATATCATGGACCTTCCCAGCCCTGCTGTTCTGTGCTGATGTTTCATAGCTTTTAAAAAGCCCATGAAAACAGTTTTGTTTGTTTATCTGTGTTATTGAACAGCATCCAGCATTAAGATAAGAAAAGGGTTCTCAAGCACAATCTTAATGTCAAAATCTAGGGATGGTGCCAGCCCAAGTGTTTATAGCAGACAAGAGGTGGAATGTACAGTGAGAATGTTAAAGGACAGGCTCTCTCTACCCGATACCTCCTGGGGGGAAGGACACAATTCAACCAATAACAGATTTGATGCAGACGGATTTTAGAGGATGTGATAAGCAGGTATAGAATTTAGTTTTGATGTGAGAAGTCACAGGCTCCAGTTGTGATTGAGCAGGGGAAAACATGAATATGATGGCTTTCCCGTACAAACTTCCAGGTGCTTTTAAATGTGATGGTAGTGAGAATGAGAACTATGGGGATAGTGGGAAGCATGTTGGAGAAGGAAGTATTAGGACTTTTCTACAGTGGAATAAAGGAGCAGAAAGGGTCAAATCCTTAAGTCCTCTAGAAATGTCTAGAAAAATGAAGATAGTTTGTTGGTGGGGGTGGAGGAGCAAAGAGGTAATACGGCAAGTTTAGTTTTCAACCTGTCGATTATCTTATTGGCATCGTGGAATTAGAACTCAGAGAAAAGGTCGGAAGTGGATATAAGAATCTGGAGTCTTTATATATAGGTCAAAGTTATACCTGTGGGAGTGGAGAAGCTTGCTCAGATTTCAAAAAAGAGAGGAGACAAGAATTCTCAGGTCTCAAACTACTTTATTGTCACATAGATTTGGAAGATAGTATGGAGGTTTTCCAGGACCTCTCTGGCTAAAATATCACCTCCAGCTCTCTCCCTTTACCTTGCTTTGTTTTTCTTTGTAGTGCTTTATTACTACTTGGTTATTGTCTATCTTTCCCAGTAGAATGTAAGCTCCATGAAGGCACAGACTGTCTTTTTGTTCAGTACTGTATTTCTGGTACCTGGAAGAAGGTCCAGAACATTGTAGCTGCTCAATAAATATCTGCTGAATGAATCTATGAATAGGTTAATTTTTATGATCAATAGAATTTAATTGATGATTGCTAGATATTGCCTTTTCATCTTTTCTTAAAACAAAATTTGATCTTTAACAAATACCGTTAGATAAATGGACACACACATATATTTGAGAATCTTGAAATATACAACCTAAAACTTAGTTTTGTTTCTATTTTTTCCCCTTAAATCGTGCTTTCCTGAGAGCAAGATCACCTAGTCCCTTCTCTGCAACAGCATGTCTTTATGAGAAAGGAGGTGTGACTTTCTTTAAAAATCCAGGCATTTCAACAATCTGGTTACTCATCAAATTATCTGTTTGCACCTACATTTTTTTTTTCTTTGTAATTTTTATAGAAGTTTATTTGTGGAGTCCTTGGTTTCTGTCAGGTTTCTTTTCCTTTTACTCACTATCCCATATCCTATCTCACTGTACCTGTGTGGGTGCCAACAGTTCACACAAATGTAAGTTTGTCACCTTTCTGTATAATTTTCTTCAGGACTGCTAGGTATGGTATGGTGTCTCATAAAATACAACTGTAGGTAGGATAGGCATTTAAACCAAGTTCACTCATCTTCTTTATTTTAAGAAATCATAAACAAAGGTAAATATGAATCTGTATTTCATATAGGTAAAAACTCTTATGAAATCTAGCCTCTCTTTTTTTCAGATAGTCTGAGTGGTACAAATGGTACTAGAATTATTGGGTTAAGTAATTTAAAGCAATAGTTCTCCAACGGATGGGGAATTCCTCCTTAAAAGACTATCGAAATCACTGGGAAAGTATTTTTAAGGGCCACACAACCCCATTTTGGAGGTTGTAGTATCCAGAGAGCACCTTACTGAGGGGAGTCATACCTTTCGGGCATCCTGGGGGAAGAAAAGGGTTGAGAATCACTGGTCACAGATTCTGAGGGTTCAAATGAACAGAGCATATTAAACTATAAGATGACTTGGTTTTATCTATCCTCTAGTCTTTATTGCAGGATTGCCTTTTGGTCCCCCAGAAAGTTCCCTACAATGTTTTGGAACTTTTATTAAACAGTATAGAATGACATAGGCTGATGGGAAGAGGACACTCTGTAGGGCAACAGGAAAAGTCTGTAAAACCCAGAATGAGGTTAAGAGATGAAATTTGAGTGCACTTGTTGGAGATAGAGACAAATGGGAGGGTGTTAACAGGAAAACCTGTTAGCTGAACCTCATGGCCATTTTAGTGCATCTTTAGGAATAGTTCATTATAATAGTTTTCTGACTTACAAATTCTACAACTATGATTTAAAAAAAATACTTTGGGCTCCTTCCTAACCACTTTGATTGAATGAATGATAAACTGCTCTGGGGGAAAAGTGCTATTCAGTCAACGAAGTATGACTAAACAGGTTTTTGTCCAATATGTAATCTATCCCTCCCTGCTCCTCCCAGCCTCATACACACAAAAGGGTGGAGATTTGCTGAATGATCATAATAATTTATGGGAATGGGAAGGGAACTAACATTTATTAAGTATCCAGGATATATCACATTCTTTACATATATTATACATTATCTCATGTGATTTTAGCAACTTATTTAGATACTAGTATCCCAGTTTACATGTGAGGAAACTGAGGCTCAGAGATTAAGGGACTTGTCCAAGGTTACATAGCTGGTAAGTGCTAGAGATGAGTTTGCAAGCTTCAAAGCCATGATACCACAGTGCTTCTAAGCACTTTTGCTTAAAGCAAGAGTTGGAAAACTTTTTCTGTCATGAGCCAAATAGTAGACATTTTAGGTTTTGTGGATTAAGACAAGATGGAAGATACTATATAGGCACTTATATAACTATTTAAAATATAACTGTTTAAAAATATAAAAACTGTTTTTAGGTGACAAGATGTACAACAGGATAGATTTGACCTACAGGCTGTAGTTGTCAACTCCTGGCCTTAAGTATTCAGCAAATGTAAGCAAAAGCAATTTTGGGGAAGGGAAGGTGATGGTTTGAATGAATAATTATCTTTAACGTTGTATGAATTTGCATAGTCTTTTAGTAAATGAGATTCCCTCATTATTTAACTCCAATATTAAATTATCCTTTCAATTACAAAATTTTTATAGCTATACATGTTTATTGAATTTTATCTGCTAATGTGGGTTGTAGTTGGCAAGATTTCATAACTGTATTTCACCTTAGTCTTTGACCATTTTCCCAGGCATTAATTTCATTAGAGATAAAAATATATATATAGTACCCAACATAGTATTCAGTACATTATGGATATATAATGATAGTAATTATTATTAACCTTATTAGTATATCAAAGTATTATATTATGTGTCTATAATATTTTATTTTTTGGAGGGTAATGATGTCTGTTCTGCACATGATCTATACTAATTTCTTCTTCTTGGCTCTTAAACATTTTTATAATTAGTCTTTCTCTCTGGCACTTGCTACTGTCCTTGTTTATAGAAATTCAAAATAAATCCTTGTAGACTATGTGAAGCCTCCTCCCCCCCCAAAAAAACCCCCGATAGTTCCCAAATCCTAAGTTTAAAATTCTGAATTAAAAGTTCTAGAAGCAAAATTTCTCTTGATAAAATGCAGCATATAAGGCATTCATGCCTTTATATAAAGCATGGATTATATTATTGTCCCTAAGCTAATTTGAAAAAATGTATTATCTGTGTTAAAAAGGGAAGGGAAAAGGAGAGTATGAATATGAAAGTTTTGAAAACACAAGTCAACATATAAATCAGTTTAATCGACATGTTTAATAAGCAACTATGTACTGAGCATTTACAAGTATAGTATCCTATTTCTACATTAAAAACGTGTTAAGCTCAAATCAACCCACTTTTCACATATAACCTCTTCTTCTGGGAAAAGAGGCTTAAATCATTACCTAAAAGATAGTACAATGATGCTTGGAAGTCTCTTAGCCTCATGCCTTTGAGATGCATGTAGGCCAATGTCTGATACAAAGGAAGAATGGAGGGTCTTTCTGTCAAAAATCTTAATTACTTCAGATACCCAAATTCAACTATGAAATATTCAATCCTTTGGCAATTAGTTAATTGCCTTCAGATTTTTTTCTCCTTATAATGTAACTATTACCATGAAAAGTAACAAAGTTATTTACATTACAATGTAAATCAGTTTATCAGTGTTTTCCTCCTGAAACCTGAGCTAACTTCCCAGAGGATGGAAGTTTTTTATAGGGGGATATATAAGGAAGAATAATTTTGGACTATGTTTTACTGCCTGGAATTTGCAGAATTGTATGGGAAAGAGTGACAAAAAAGAGAGTGGAGAGGAAAAAAAGGAGGCAAAGAAGAGCTGGGAGAAGATACTTTTCTTTCTTCACCATTCTGCTTAAAGCAGCAGATTTTAGTATCTTTTAAAGGAGGCAAAAGTTGACAATTTCTCACATTCAGTATTTGTGATGGTGGTTTCATTCATATTTATGGAAGTGAAATCTTTGAATTGTCAACAAGGCAGCAAAAGCAGAAGCAACCGCAGAACTCGTAATGCTCTGCCCTTTTGGACAGAGCTCACCTACATCATTATTTTTCTCTGTATGTCTTTTGTGGATAAAGTTCATCATTATATAGAAACAGGAAACACCCTCATGAGCTAAGAACAATTTAAGGGTGAATTTTTAGGGACGTGCACTAGTTTCATGTGGATATTTTGTGTGAGTTTTGATCATTGCTTACTTATTGATCATTATACCAGACAGCCCTTCAGTCTAACACTGAGCATTACTTCATCATATCATTTGATTTTGCATGAATCATATATACATTTTTTGTATGTGAATATTTTCTCAGATCTGATGGAAAAATTTTTCATTTCTTTATAAATGAGCTGTTAAAAGAGAACACAAATTTTGTTTTGTTTTCTAATATACAGACTTGCATTTCAGTCTGCTGCTGGGCTGGAAGGTATATCAGGGTACTGTAGGCTGATGTAATTCAGCCTCTGTTCACAGGACACCTAACTGATTATGATGTTTAACTGTGTGACTTGTCCTTGTACAAGGAGCCTCTTCTGCCCATCCATCAGAGGCCTTCTGAAAAGCAGTGGGGTTACTTTACATAGTGGATAACTCACTTGACACATCACAGGTGCTCAGAAAATATTTGTGGGACAAAGTGGTACATGGCACCTCTTAATGGATACTTTTTGTAAGAGAAGGCACTAGAGAAATATCCCAGGGACACTCCAGCGTTAATTTTGCCTTGACACAATCAGTCCATAACATGCAAGGTTGTACATACTGTACATACCGTACTTAGAAGTGTTTCAAGTTCATTCTGTCAACACTGAGGAAAGTGTTCTGAGATGTGGAAACCTTTTGCTAATTCATCTGTATGATGATTAAGTTACTAGACAGGTATATTTACCTGCTTTGAGAAATTTCCTCAATAGAAACATAAGGGTAGACTGTGCTTTGATATCAGATGTTAATGATTTGCTGCAAACATGACCTAGAAAATTATTTCCAAAGACAACTTTTTGTTTTTTCTAGGCTCAAAATAATGCGTTACACCATTTGTAAGGAAGCAGTTTATAGATCTTACTAACTACAACTGTTTGTGCCATAGCCTGGGAGGGTAGATGTCGTAGGTGATCTTGGGAAGTATGTGAGCCCTGATAGTACTGAGTATGTATATCTCAGTAATAGTAATAATATCCAAGTATATGACCAGAATGTGTACAGCTCTGGATATAAGCTCCACAAAGACAAGGATTTTTGTCTGATGCACTGTGACCCAGTGCCTAGAAAAGTATTGGCCATTTAGAAAATATTGCCATATTGAAGAATAAACAAATTTGAAAATATATGGTCTAATTTGTTCCTTTGCATTTAGAAAAATTCAAACTCTCAGAAATTTAAATGTTTCTGAGAGTTTAAAAAATTTTACAGTGACATCAATATAAAAATCAATATGTTACATAACATGATATCTGTTTTGAAAGCTCCTGAAAACATTTTACATTATTTACAAAGTTAATATGAGCCAAAGAATCCTGGACAAAAGATAGCTGGGTTTTTCTATTTATAAGATATATGAAAATAGTTGTACAGTAATCCAGGTGCTAAGAATGAAGGGATTCTAATTTAGGGGGCCAAAGGGCCTATTTCTAATGTCTGTGTGGTATTGCACATAAAATAATTTTGGAAGCATTTACATTTGTTTCTACCATGCAATTAAATATGTACTAAATAACAAGTAGTTGGCTATTTACAAGGGATACATGTTCTGGGAGATTATAGTGTAGTAGAGACAGGGATCATTTCAACACAACTTAAGAGCAATGATGGAAATCTGTGTGGGGACACAGAAGATGGGCCCTTAAGCCAAACTAGGGGTGAGAATGAGGGTGGGGAGGAAGGAGAGTCAGGAAAGTCTCCAGGGGTGTTGGATGTTAATCTGAGTCATGGGGAAGGTGAGCATGAGTTGGCTAGGTAAGGAATGGGAGAATGTTCTGTGCAGAGGCAGCAGCAGAGATGAAGTTCCAGAGATGTGTGAAACTATATTTTGTTTGATATTACTGTAGGTAATGAGGAAGATGAGACTTGTGAGGAAGGCAGGGCTGGAACACCTGCCATTCTAAGAAGATTGAACTCGAAGCTAAAGAGGATAGGGAGCCATTGAAGGATCCTTCACTAGAGTAGAGGAATTCTTAGACTTGGTTGTGGATATGGCATGTTGATGGCAGTGTAGAGGATAATTTCAGGTGGACGAAGCTGGATGGGCAATCATCTGGCTCATGTGAGAGGTGAAGGCCTGTCTTGGACAGTTTAAATTGAGATGGAGAAGAGAGGAAGGTTTCAGAATCAGATGTTCAACAATTATTAGTCCAATCTGGAACTATAAGTTTGAATGATATGATATTGTGTACATTCTGTCAATAAAAATTTAAAAAATCTTTATTAGTTTAAAAACTTGTTTCCTAAATTAAAAAAAAACTTTTATTGAGAACAGTATTGTTTTACATTTTTGCAAATCTCTTAATTTCTGGCTTAGGAAGACACATACTTACATGTCTTTTAATTTGTTGCAATATGTCGTTTTGATTGAAGCATATGAGGAAAATTTGGCCTTATACAGATATGTAGTTGGAAAAGAAATATTTTAATAGCCTTTTCAGATAATTGTGGATATTCTTATTTAATATTATGCCAAAATAAGTGGTAGTTCCTTATAGGATAAATGGAATGTGGAATCTGAAACCAGAACAATGAACTTTTTGTAGTCTAATACATTAATATCCATTGGTTTCTCTTATACCTTGAATGGAATGTGTGATTTTGTAACATCTTGAATGGTTCATTTGGAAAATATTAGTTAATTGAGTTATGTACATTTTCCAAATGTTGCCACATTTCATTACATAATATAAAAAAAGTCACATTTGTTGATAACACATCATCACTGACTTCATCAAAAATGTCTTAAATAATGGGAAACTATTAAGCTCAGAGTATCAGACAAAAGTTTCCCAAATTCTAATTCTCATTTGAAGGCTTGGCTTTTATCATTAGCAACAATACTGTCGGTTGTTCCTTAATATGACAGGCTTAGTTTGTTCATTTAAAAATATAAAAATATATAACGACATGGACAATAAACTAGTGGTCACCAGAGAGTAGGGGGAGGGGTGAGGAGGGAGGTAGATGGGGTAAAATGGGTCAAATATGTGGTGATAGAAATCTAACTATAGGAGGTGAACACACAATGCAATATATATATATATATATATATATATATATATATATATATATATATATATATGTCTTACTGTTAAATTGTACACCTGAAACTTACTGGATTTCGTTAACCAATGTCATCATAACATAAACAAACAAAATAAAATAAAATGATGTAGGAGCTAAATAATTAATAATAATAATAATAATAATAAAATATATATCTGATGCCTAAGTTTGAAGAACCACATTTTGTCAGACAAGTAAAATTGGTGTTCCATGAAAAATAGTGACTAGTTCAGCTCACAACTCCAACATTATCTGAGTAGAAAAATTGGCAATATCACATCGTTCAACCTAATAAACCAAATGCTTTTCCAGACAGTCATCATAGAATATTAAAAAATATGTATTTTTCAAAGTTCAGGATTTAATAAAATTAATGGTTGTTATGATTTCATCTAGGACTTTCTTAAGTGAAACTGGCTTTTTTCCCTTTTTTCTTTTCCCGCAACTGGGTGATGGTGAAGAATACAATGACTACTAGTTCATTTTGTTGTCACTGCCTCGATTTGTAAGACACCAGAAGTTTTACTCATTGCTTTTGTACCATCAGTACAAATGTCAACACAATTGTTCCAGAATAAATGATTATATTAAAAAATATATACACTTAGAAATTTCCAGCATTTCTTATGTTTGTTGGCAGGCATTCACATAAAAGATCTTCAATTATGAGCTGGGGCTGATATCTGATGAATACAACCCAAATAGCAAGTACAGATAGTCGCAGATCTGTTTATTTCTAAGGCAAAAATGTGGTTCTGTCCACAAGATCAGTTTTCATGTTTGAAATTAAATCTTTAATTCAGTGACTTACTATATCATTGGAAAATGGCAGTGCCATGATTTCTTTTGCTGACTTTTCATCTAGAAGGCATTCAGCAAAATAAAATCTACCAGGCTTTACTGGTTGCTCACTTGTGTTGTTCACTTCTTTAGCTAATAATGCAGTACAGTAATTTGGCCTTCAGGATACTTCGCAGACTTTTTCAAGTTTGAAAAGCTGCACCAAATAATTTTTGGCTTTTCTAAAGTTCATTACACTACATTTAAAAATTCAGTAGCTTTTACTTAACTGGCAACATAGTACAATTAGTTCAGCAATGTTCCATTGTATAAGACACAATAAAGTAAATGATTAACGTCTATAAAGCCAAGGGAAAGATAGCATCGTCATATTTTTATTGCTTATTTACAGTTTCTTCCAGTTCCTTGGAATAGACTTCTCCCTTTCATGAGTCAGGGAACTCTGATAAGTCATTTTCACCCTTTTCTATCACATTAGATGTAGACCGTGCATCTGAGCCTTGAGGAAAATGAGTCCTCTAATCTTTTTTAAAGCAAACGATCAGGGTCCAGAGTCAGACAGATGAGGATTTAAATCACTTCTCCACCTGTAATGAACAATGTGACCTTGGGCGAATACTCAAGGCTTCATTTTTTGAGTATAATTTCTATGGTCAGGAATCTGGGAATGCCTTGGGGTTCTGTTTGGTCAGTGCTGTAGCTATCTGAAGGTCTGACGTGGAGCTGGGGGATCTACTTTCAAAATGGCGCACTCACATGGCTGGCCAGTTGGTGCTGCTTGTTGGCCTCAGTGGACTTGTCCAGTGTCCTCATGACATGGTGGCTATCTCCCACCATGTTTAGAACAATTAAATAGACAAAATTGAGTTTGTATTTCAAAATTTAAATGAAGCAGAGTATTTTAAAATTTTCCCTTTGTAGTGATATTAACAATCATTCTCGACTGTGTCTGTGGGGGTTTGGTCTTCTCAAACAGTACAATTCCTTTAGCATTTCATGGAAAACTGTTTATATTGAGACATTAGTCCTTCATGGACCATATTTATCTATATTAAGTTCTCCAGAGGCCATGATTTTGAAGTTTGAATTTTACATACCAAGCAAAACAGGAAATAATTTTAGGGGGAGAATTAATTTTGTAAAAAAAATTTGCCATGAATTTTGTCCATGAATTTATTTGGCCATTTAAGGCGTTTATTATACATAAAATGTTAGAGAGGAGAAAAAAAATCCAAATAGATTTTATTGAGAGGCTCCTGACGGCCTCTGCGCTCCTCAGTGTCATGCCCAATAAGCTGTTTCCAGATTCATATTGTCTGCCCAAGTCTTTTATGTTCATTATGTATTTCTTAAATAAAGACCCAGGGTCTCAGCCTGCCACTGGAGGTGCTCTGCCCTAGTTATCTTTTATATTTAATGTTATCTTCCCTTTCATTATCCTAAAAGTGGCTGTATGCATTTATCTGACTCTTCTTAGTTCTTTGCTCATGCTGTAAACGCTGTAGGTTGACATCCCACCATCCTGTAGTGCCTCTGCTACTTCCTTTGCAAAGATTTTCCTCATGACCTCTTTTCCTCCACCAGACTTGTTGACTCTCTTTTTAGAACTCACTGAACTTTGTATCCTTCGTGATAATCATAATCAGTTTCTTTTAATTAGCATGAGTGTACTTATCATTCCCATGAGATTATAATGTACTTGAAAGTATAATGTACTCGGACATAATTCTTCATCTTTTTCTCTTGCCAACTCCTAGCCATGGTTTTAGCAAATAGGACTTCAATAAAAAGTTGTGTAAATTCATTTTAGAAAGTATTTAAGATAGGAAAGGGCAAAATTCCTGTTTCTCGGACACAATGTAAATTTATGCAGACGAAGGGAATTACATATATAAATACAGACACATACATATATGTGTGTTTATTATCATTTTGCTGTGTTCCAGTATTAAAGGATACAAAGGTACAGGGCGCTGCTTTTTATTCCTAGGCCCGCCCCAAACAAAACGAAAAGTTAGTTGTTGCCCAGATTGTAATTCAAAGGCAAGAAAATGGCTTCAAATTATTTTCGATTTGCGAGCCGGTCAAAAGGAACGCTGGCAAACATTTACTAAGTTGAGAAGTTGCTCTGAGGCGCTGGAGGAGATGGGCCCTTAAGAACCTCCCAGAGACGCCTTCAATCGTGCTGGCGAGCAGCTCGCCGCGCCAGGGCAGGCGGAGGGGTGCGGGGCGCGCACCGATCCGGACTTCCTTCTCGCCGGAACCAGGCCGGCCGGTTCCAGCTGCCTTCGCGCCTCCCCCGCAGCCCAGGGCCGCAGCCGCGCGCCCTCGCCCTGGGCCCGGCTCGGCTTCTTTCGACGGGCGGCCGGGGCGGCGGTCGGAGTCCCGCTCGCGGGAGGCCGCGCTGGCTCTGGTTTCCAGGTGAAGGTCACGAAAACAAGCCGCGGGGCTCGGCGGGGCCGGGCGGGCGGGGCGAGGGCGGAGGGCACATTGCTTCATCCTGTACATTTTACTGGAAACCGATCGCATCCGGGGGAGGGGCCGGGAGGGGCACGGACGCCGCCAATGGCCCGGCGGGCGCGGGGGAGGCCTGCGAGGCGGCGGCCCCTCCCCCCGGCCGCGGCCCGAAGGCCGGTTAAATAGGCGAGCCGCCCCGGCGCGCCCGTCCCCGCGCGGTCCTCCCAGCGATAGGTCGTCGAGCTTCCCTCAGGCAGAGCCACAGCCGGGAGGCAGCGGCGCGCAGGAAGCCGGCAGCGTGGGTGTGTGGGGTCCCCGAGCGCCGCGCCCGGGAGCATGATCGTGGACAAGCTGCTGGACGACAGCCGCGGCGGAGAGGGGCTGCTGGACGCGGCCGGCGACTGCGGCCTCATGACCAGCCCGCTCAACCTGGCCTACTTCTACGGCGCGTCGCCGCCCGCCGCGGCCCCCGGCGCCGGCGACGCCAGCTGCTCGGCGTCGGGGCCCTCGGCTCCCGGCTCGCCCAGCTCCGACTCCTCCGACTTCTCCTCTGCCTCGTCCGTGTCCTCGTGCGGGGCGGTCGAGTCCCGGCCGAGAGGCGGCTCCAACGCCGAGCGGCTGCCAGGTACCCACTGGCCCGGACAGGGCCGGGCCCAGCACCCAGCCGGGCGGGAGGTACCCCGACCAGGGTTAGGTGGCCTCTGCGCCTTCCTTAGTGGCAGTACACAATAATCACAGTGGCCATCACTTATTAGGCGACTGCTGGATGCCTGCCCGGTGCTGGGCGTTTGATATATATAACTCGATGCTCTTTGACCGTCTGGCCTTGTAGCTTGAAACGCCACTCAAGAGCTGAGTTCTGACTTGGGAGATGGGGGAGAACGAACCACATTATTAGATCTCTCTCTCTCTCTCTCTCTTTTTTTTTTTTTTTAAACCAGCTTTATTAAACTATAATTCATTTACTGTGGAGAGGTTTTGGATCTGTTGTAGGTGAACTTTTTTTCTTGTGGCTTTTTAGTGAAAGGGTATGAATACTGTGTTTGAGGTTTTTTCTTAAGTATTTGTGGAACTTTTAAGTAAAAAGACTTTATTCTAAAGAAAGCCGATATTACCAAGATGTAAGGTGAAGCTAGACTGAAAACCAACTCTATGCCTTTAGTTTGTGCTGTTGGCGACTTTCGGGTCTGCCCAGAATTTATGTTCTCTTATTCTGTGTACTTTAGAATAGTTAAGTGTGTCTGGCAAAAAAAGGCAAGTTTCCTTTCCTCGATTATGAATTGGTTAGTTTCTTAATGAACCGAGTTGCATAATTGGGGGGAAAACAGGATGCCACTGTGGGTGGACTAAAGAATGGCTAGATAATCTCAAATGTTGGAAAATCTAAACAGTATGATTTAAAGAATGTTCCCTTTCAGGTGTTCTCTACCGCTAGCCACTGCTGTTTTGGTTGTCTTTTATTTTAAAAAATGATTTTCTATTTCCATTTAAAAAAGTGATTTATACCACTTGGTTGAATAGGTGTTCCCTGTATGTTAAGTGTGCAGCAAATGCAAAAATGTGTGTGTGTGTGTGTGTGTGTGTGTGTGTGTGTAATTAGAACCTTTTCTCCCACATTTGGCCTTTATCTGGCTGAAACTGTTTTACTTGTTCTTTGGTTTACCACATAGCCATCGGGGATTTCAGAAACTGAATTTTTCTCCCTGTGACGTTTAATTAACTGCAGTCATTCCAGAGAAATATGTTAGATTCTGGCAAGCTATCCCTAAACTTACACATAAAACCAAGTAGTTGTTTAATTTGCCTCACCATTCATTTGTTTCTCTCAGATATTTTTGAGACATATGTTTAGATTATGCATTATTTCTTGTCCCATCTTTTTTCCACTGTCAATGGAGTGGCTGAATTATTCATTTCCTGACTTTCTGCATGTTTACTTTATGTTCAGCTCATCCCAAGAGGCTGTGACATAGTAGTGGTCAGAAGTGGAATGCTGTACTCATAGGCTACATTTTAAAGTATATTTTAAAGTTTAAATATGAAATGAGATTACTATTTCCTTTTTACTTAGAAGGCCTCTGTGAGCAATCCCCAAAACAGTCAGTAAGGGGAAATCCTGTGTGCGTGTGTAGAAATGTATTTAAGCTCAGTGAATTTAGGCAGCTTTCTTGGTGTAACCGATGTGAGCAAAATAAGAAGAAACAAATTTAAGACATTAATTGTTAGGCTTTGGTACATTGAGGTCTTTGGAGGTGGTTTGTTTGGGCTTTCTTAGGTGAGTGGATTGATAGATTTTTAAATTTCTATGTGGACACAAAGCCTTCGGTTTGAAAGCTAAAAATTCATCATTTATTTCTTGCTCTCTCAAGGTTTTTCAAAAGTCAAGAATAGTTATAGATTTATGAGAGTCAGACTGGCAAAATCTGGGATCCTGTCTCATGGACAGATAGAGAGGCTTAATTTTGGTTTATCTGTTGGCTGCGGGGACCCCCGAAACTACATTTTTATGAGCTTTAATTCCTTAGAGTGCTTGATGAGGAGAGGTATCAGGCAACATAGAATCTTAAGAAAGGCTGAGAACTGACATGTAGGCCATTGACCAGAGCGAGTTGGAAAGGCTTTGCAATCTGGTGATTGGGAACTTTGTACCTTAGACTGCTATGCTTTTGAAGTTATTAAGATTTGTGTATGATTTAATTGGGATATGTTTTCTTTTCTTTTGAACAGTTGAGCCCCATATGGGGGTTGGAAGGCAGCAGAGAGGACCCTTTCAAGGTGTTCGTGTAAAGAACTCAGTGAAAGAACTACTGCTGCACATCCGAAGTCATAAACAGAAGGCTTCTGGCCAAGCCGTGGATAATATTAAGGTGGCACCTATTTTTTGGTTTGAGTTGGGTGGCAGGGAGATTAGTCTGTCAGGGTTATTATTCTCTGCTGATCTAGGTCCAGTAAGTCTTTTGTAGACCACAGAGTCCATAGGACAGAGCATATGTCTCTTGCTGTCTGCTGTATTCCTGTCACTTAGTCCAGTGCTAGGCACTTGGTAGGTGCACAAGAGAAATTTAATGAATGAATAAATGAAGGCAAACTAGGGGCGAGGAAATAAATGGTGTTCAATTGAAATGGAACATTTTGACTAGAAAGGGAAAACTCAAATGGCCTTATTCATTTCATCTTGACCTGGGTTGAACTGAAGTGAAAGTGAAAATGGGGGAAGTTGCAAGATAGAATGAAAATTATGATAGAAAATAAATATTGCTATAATAACTATATCAGAAATTTAATGTGAGCTGTAAAGTGAGAGAGATAAGTCTGTTTATTGATGTATATTAAGAAGGAAACCAATTTAATATTACACTAAATTGGAAACTTTTTTCCCTTATAGACACAAGGTGTGAACGGAGAACAATACACAGGTAAGAGTTACTTCTATTCATGATATTATGGGGGCTTTAGAGTAAAATAATGTAGGGTGGTTACGGGTAAAATTTGTAAAATAAAATGATTACAGATTCCACATTTCTTTCTTGGGTATAGAATTGACAAACACAGTTTCATATAGTGGGAAAAGGAAAGGACCTGATTCATTGTCTGATGGACCAGCTTGCAAAAGGCCAACTTTGTTACATAGCCAGTTTTTGGTAAGTATGTCACTATTTTTCTCTGAATACCCTTTGGAAATTATTCCTGGAATAATTTCGGAAGGGAATGTGCAACTTATTTTTTTTCTTTGCAGACACCACCTCAAACACCAACACCCGTGGAGAGCATGGAAGATGTTCATCACAATGAATCCAAACAGGACAGCAGTGCCAGTCTGCTTCAGAACATTATCAACATCAAGAATGAATGTAGCCCGGTTTCCCTGAATACTGTCCAAGTTAGCTGGATGAGCCCTGTGGTGGTACCTCAGAGCTCTCCCCGAGAGCAGTGTCAGGACTTCCATGGAGGGCAGGTCTTCTCTCCGCCTCAGAAATACCAACCGTTCCAAGTTGGTAGCTCCCCACACATGGTGGATCAGGCTCCCATGTACCAGTATTCTCCACAGAACCAGAATGTGCAGCAACTGCCGCAGCACTACACCCACAACTCAAGTCTGGAATACACTTCTTATCCCAGAAATTCCCAGTCTCCCAAATATGAACAGAACCTCTTTGATTGTCAAGGACCACAGTTCTGCCCAAATGAAAATTTTGCATCCCTTCTAAGTAGTCATGGGGAATGTGAGAATGTTGCTGTTCCCATTCAGACTTCCCCCAGTGTTCAGCAACAAAATGATGCCCACCTGCAAAACTTCAGCACCATGCCACACAGTGCATGTGAGGCCTTGGCGGGGCACAATGCAGCCTCTGTCCCTTTAAGTACTTCCTTGCCATTCCAGAACATCATCGGAAATCCAGTGAACACCACACAGTTAGGGAAGTCATTTTTTCAGTGGCAAGTAGAGCAGGAAGAAAATAAATTGGCAAATATCTCCCAAGACCAGTTTCTTTCAAAGGATGCAGATGGTGACACGTGAGTACTCCTTTATCTCACGTACCTAATTTGGTAAACCATACTTGCTGTACGCAGTGGGCACAATATACTCCCAGAGTATACCAGGTTAGAACGTGGTAGTAGTTGGCTAATCAAGATGATTATAGGTAGAAACTGCTGTTCAATGATAGCTAATATTTTAAGAAAGTTTTTTTTTTTCTGGCTGAACAAATGACCTGTTCTAAATTAATAAAATATATATGTTTTCTTTGAATAATTGGTTTTGAAAAACCAGCATAAACTATGTATAGAGAAAAAAACAGATCATGGTTAGTTGGTCATTATCAACTCTGAGCTAGTTGATTTGTAGTTTGAACACTTATCTGTCCTGACATCTTTGTGGCCTTGAGCAAGTTATTTAACTTCTCTGTGCCTCAGTTTCTTGACCTGTAAAATGATAATACTTCCCTCTAGGGTTTTTATGAATATTAAAAATAATAAATTTAAAATGATCAGTATGGTGCTTGGCATTCTTATTTCTGACAGCCTAACTCATCCTGTTGCAACTCAGATGTATTGTTAGCCTAGCAGAATAGACAAATTATGCTCTGTAATGTTTCATTTGAGTGTACTAACATATCAAGAAAGGGGCTAAAAGAGGAATTTTTTTTTTAAAGATGAACTTAGTGAAATCAAAAGTAATTCACCTCTTTTCCTCTCCTTGTTTCCCAGGTTCCTTCATATTGCAGTTGCCCAAGGGAGAAGGGCACTTTCCTATGTCCTTGCAAGAAAGATGAATGCGCTTCATATGCTGGATATTAAAGAGCACAATGGACAGGTGAGGACCTTGACAGAGTGAAAAGGCAAAGATGTGGTCATAGTAAAGAGAATGATAGCCAGTCTCATATTTGTGTATAGGTAATTTCAGAACTCAAGACAGGAGAGTTTAGTTAATATTAACTATGAGATGTTGACTCTTTGCAACTACCAACCTTGAAGGTATTAATGTTAACTTTGTAGTTATGTGACCAAAGACTAACTGGGTGTAATAAAGCCGTACCCTGAGTTTATTTTAGTTTCCTTGTGTTACACTATCTTATTGCTTATTAATAGGATTAACTTTTTTCTATGTGGGTTTTCCCCTCAGTGTTAGTTTAGGTTCATATTCCTTGTTAGGATAGTGTTATATGTTTTTAAAACTTTTTTTTCTTCTGAATGTTCACAGAGTGCCTTTCAGGTGGCAGTGGCTGCCAATCAGCATCTCATTGTGCAGGATCTGGTGAACCTTGGGGCCCAGGTGAACACCACTGACTGCTGGGGAAGAACCCCTCTGCATGTCTGTGCTGAGAAGGGCCACTCCCAGGTGCTTCAGGTAAGAGGCAGCAAGCTAGGCTTCCATTATCATAGGGCCAAAGAGATAGGGCTTGGATGTTAGAAATTGGGGATGTGGGTTGTCTGTTGCAATAACTGATTTGAGTTGACATGTTCAGTTCTTGGAATACTAATAGATAAGTACTTGTGTAGCTTGTCTTTTGCTAACAGATATCTATTTTAAAATTTTGCAGGCAATTCAGAAGGGTGCAGTGATGAGCAATCAGTTTGTGGATCTTGAGGCAACTAACTATGATGGTAATCAACTGAAACTTTATTGAGTGAAAAACCATTTATAGAGAGGGGCCCATTAATAAGTTCTAAAAATTTATAATTAAACCCAAAATATACTATAGATAAAATTATCACTAAGAGCCAATGGAGGGATTATTTAGATTGCCTTACTAGTTCTTGCTGAGCCCATTTGTAGGGCAAGTTAGAGGCCATCCTCAAGGTTTGTAGTTATAGAACAACCGAAAGACTTGATGGGGTGCTTAACTGCTGCTTTTTACACTTTTTTAGGTCTGACTCCTCTACACTGTGCAGTTGTGGCCCATAATGCTGTGGTGCATGAACTCCAGAGAAATCGACAGTCCCATTCACCTGAAGTTCAAGAACTTTTACTGAAGAATAAGAGTCTGGTTGACACCATTAAGTGTCTGATTGGAATGGGAGCAGCAGTGGAAGCTAAGGTAAATTCACAGAAGAGTTTGGAGATGAGATAGGGGAGAAAAGTGGTTACAGCAAAAGTAGAAATTAAAACTTTTTAAATTAATGGAATGAGTAGCAATGTGTGGATAGTTAAGTAGAAATTAAAACTTTTTAAATTAATGGAGTGAGTAGCAATGTGTGGATAGTTAAGAAACTTATATTTTAAACGATCATCTCATCTGCAAGGAAAAAATGCTTGAAATCAATATCGTCATTTTTGCTTCCATTTTCATACACTGACTATCAAGGTAGTGCTTTTTGCTTCGTCGTGGGATCTAGATTTAATCTTTTTTTTTTTTCAAACACCTATAGCACCTGATATTCCTAGGTAGTCTCCCATCCAAGTACTAACCAGGCCTGACCCTGCTTAGCTTCCTAGATCAGACTAGATTGGGCACATTCAGGGTGGCATAGCAGTAGACTAATCTTTTTACTTTTTAACTGAAAAATATTTTATTATCTTCAAATTTGAGGTTTATTTACTGAGTATCTCTTATGTACAAGCAAGCACTGAGTTAGGGCTTCTGGGCGGGGGCGGAGGGGGTAATGCCTAAATCATAAGCTTCTTGGGTCCTTGGAGAGCTTACTGCTTAATAGAAGAGATGAGAACTATACCTAATAATAAGTCTACAGGGTGGTTATTAGTCTGGAAAAATAGGTGAGTACGTTATAAATGGTTTATTGTATTATATTTCAGTACATGATAAAATAATATTGCCTATGTTTCTATATTTTATGGCCACCCTGTATGCAAGGGGTAGACTGTGATAAGAGACGTATAGGCAAGTTAATAGGGAATTCAAGAGGAAGGAGAGATTTCATCTAGTTCGGGGTTGAGGAAGGCTTTGTGGAGAAGGGAGCATTCAAAGTGAGTCTGCATAGGTAAGTCAGACATTTGAGAGACTGGGTGAAAAGCATATCAAGTTATGGTGTTTGGATGTTCATGTTTTTTTCCCCTCTTGCCTTTGACAAGGATCGAAAAAGTGGCCGCACAGCCCTGCATTTGGCAGCTGAGGAAGCAAATCTGGAACTCATTCGCCTCTTTTTGGAGCTGCCCAGTTGCCTATCCTTTGTGAATGCAAAGGTACTTTTAAGAAAGCTTCAGTCACTGCACAAGAGTTAGAATGGCCTTCTTTAAACTTTCGAGCTTTCATGAAAGTTCTCCTTCCTTATGGGTGTCATTTTGTCTCTTGGTTTTCAGGCTTACAATGGGAACACTGCCCTCCATGTTGCTGCCAGCCTGCAGTACCGGGTGACACAGTTGGATGCAGTCCGCCTCTTGATGAGGAAGGGAGCAGACCCAAGTACTCGGAACTTGGAAAATGAACAGCCAGTGCATTTGGTTCCTGATGGCCCTGTGGGAGAGCAGGTGAGGTTTCCAGAAGGGACAAGAAATGCTTTCAGGCACTTGGTCTGAAACATAAAGGGAGGTGAGGTTGTACAGGGCGGAGCCCAGCTGGTGCTCTTCAGACAGGTTCTGTCAGTGTTTGTGTCTGTCAGTATTAAATGAGTTGGTATCTGCAGAGTGTTTAGGATAGTCTCAGGCTAGTGAGTGCTCAGTAAATATCAGCTGTTAAAATTATTCCTGTCTGCTAACTGATACTAAATAAGAAATGAGAAGGTTATTTATGCAATTTAGAACCCAGAACTATTTTATACTTTAAACAAAATTATGCTTTACTCACCATAAGGTTATATGTTATCTTTAGGGATTGAATAGTTTGTTTTACATGACTGTACTTCTCTTGATAACAAGAATTGAATTTTTTAATAACTTAAGATATTTTTGATGGAAATCTTTCCCCGGGGAAAATGCGGGTGATTATGGCTATGGGTAGGTCATTACATACCTTGATAATCACAAAGTAAAATATATGGAATGCAATTTAGTCATTTCTTTGATTCACAGCTCTCATTATGACCATAATGTTAAGGAACACGTATTTGTAGAGCTCTTTATAACTTAAAACGAAGCTTTTGATAATTCGTAAAGTTTTCATGTATATTATACCACTGAATAGTTACGAAGACTTTGCAGTATAACAGTTCAGTTGAGAAAATGGAGACTCACAGAGGTTCCAGGGACAGCAACCACCATTCAGTAGTAAATGGCAGAGTCCTAACTAAGCCTGGTATTTGTTTCTTCAGGTTTGCGATATGCAGTCATATAGTGATGTTCTCAGGGATTATTGAGTGTGGAGAGCCGTTTAACTCTGAATGTTCTCAGATTACTCTGCTTTTGTATTTTTGTGTCTGTTTGTGTGGGTGGCGAGAGGATTTTTTCCTTTGTTTCTTTTGTCAGACTATGGTCATTGTGTCTTCTAGCTGCTATCAGTTGCATCCCCTATTTTCTAATTTGTTGCATTTAACCTGCTCTGGGCTGAGAGACTGATTATAAAATTGTCAGACTGGGGTATAAAATCAATCATTAGGCTCTGAGTGAGCCTAGGGGCTTTGCTGTGATCCATAGTTATCTGCAGATGCGCTAATTCTTGGATATCAAGACATGTTTTGACTCAAAGGGTATTAAGGATTTATTTTTGCGTGTATAGATAGTTTCTGGGTTCTTGTTAGTCAAAGCTGACCTCAAGATAGGTGAGATATTATAATATATTACTGCCTTATATTAAGTATCACAACCAGCAAGAGTAAAGATTAGGAAAGGAATATAGATCTTATTTAAGCTGTTGGAGATTTTCAACTTTAGATAATTTTAATGGAAATGCTCTTGCGCCCAAAGATTATTGTTGGAGATCTGTAATAAGCTTTGAAAGGAGTTAAAATATTTTTTAAAGTCACCGTAAAATCTTGACATGTTGTATATTTCTTCATATATATACTTAGAACTTGACAGGAATGGTGTAGAATATATAAGGGGGAAATGAAACTCTGAAGGAAATGTGGTATTTTGACCATAAAAAAAGAAATCTCACAAATACTGTTCATTTCCATTCCAGATCCGACGTATCCTGAAGGGAAAGTCCATTCCTCAGAGAGCTCCCCCGTATTAGCTCCATCGACGTGGAGCCTGGTCGGCAATACTCACTGTCAGTTAGGCAGTCCTGATGTATCTGTACATAGACCATTTGCCTTGTATTGGCAAATGTAAGTTGTTTCTATGAAACAAACATATTTAGTTCACTATTATATAGTGGGTTATATTAAAAGAAAAGAAGAAAAGTATCTAATTTTTCTTGGCAGATTTTAATATTTCACACCCAGGTATCTGGGATCTAGATGTCTGAATATAATCTAAATGGTAAAATTGACTTTAATTAACAGTAGCTTTTGGGTAGGAAAAGACTTTGATTTGTGGCATAAGGCATTGCTTATGTAGCTGTTGCCATTCTAAAAGCAGGTAAATTGTAAACATTTTGAAAAGAAAAATGAAAGCATTTGGAAGGAAAAAAATAAGTCTGGATGTAGTATTGAGGGTTTGTTTGACCTGATTCAGTACCTGATAGTTGCTGGTGTTGGAAGCCTCTACTCATTAGAGTAGATGGAAGGTGCCATGGTTAAAATTTGATTTTTCAAACTGTATATAATTGTTATTTTTGTCTTTTAAAATATTTGTACGTATTTGGTCATTAACATAGTCACATTTGAAGTGTGTAAATCAATAAAGCAGAAAAGAACAGTCGTCATTATTTTTAAAAACTGTGCACATTCAGAGGAGCAGTGTTATCACTCAACTACAATCTTTGTAGATACAGCAGGTGGAGGGTGGTTCCCCCGGTGGCTGACAGAGCGCTGTTTGAATTGTAAATATGCTTTTCTCATGCTTTGAGATGAGACACATTAATTGTGAGGAATTGCATGTTCTTAAAGAGAACACCTCTTTATGACTTGCCTTCTAAGATTCATCATTTACTTGCTCTGTTAGGAATTTTGTTTTATCTTTATAGGAACACCAAAAAGTCAATATGGAAACACGTCTTACTGATTTTCTTTTGTCAAATAATGATAATGCTCCATGATGTTTTATATTACCATTCAGAAAAAAATCTTTTATTTTTTAGTAATCTTAATTCTATTAGTAAATTTTGCTTACTTCTGGCATACCCCAAGGAATGTATTTGGACCTGATTACATACTAATTCATTGTAATAAATTTGATTCATTAAAAACCGTTTTTTAAAAAAATGAGAAGTCTCACAAGCAACTGACTGACTAATCATCTTTTTTGTAGCTTAAATCCTTTCAAAAAAGATAACCTTTGAATTGATCACACTGTTTGATCCAGTATGTCTTGTGGACAAAAGTTATAGTTATTTGGTATCTGTAAATATGGCTATATTATGAACTAGTCCATTCATACTCATGGAAAAATTTATGTATGGTTTTAAATAAACATTAATTCACTAGTACTATTCATCTTAAGGATGTGTATTTTCTTTTCCTAGTCCCTTGTTTATGTTTCCCTAAGTTGAAAAGCTGCTATTAATTACTAATCTAAATACTTTTAAATTATCTAATATATTTTAATTTAGATTTTTTGGAGATGTTTCCTGAAGGTATATAACATCAAAAAACTCTGCCAAGTTCGTAGAGTTTTATTAGGTTTGAAAATGTGGAAGTTTAATAGGTACTGTTGACCATTTGGAAGTTTATATGCTAAAAAAGCTGTCTTTATGATTTTATTTTTCATACTTTATTTTATGGGCACAGCGAACATAGGAAAAACAGTTTGGAGGTTACCAGGATAATCTTGAGAGATGTAAAACTGGAAGTAGCCATAAATGGGACCCTTCCCTTTGCCAGCAATCCATTTTGACATGTGAGAACAAGTACATTAATGACTCTGTCAGCATCAGTCAGTTACTGCATATTTTAGTTCTTATAATCTCTTCTGAGAATCTGGTGAATCCTTTCCCTGGAAAAATGTACCCATGCATAGATACACAAATGCCACATACAATATCAGGCATCATAGCCACCAGGAGTCCATGACTCGTGAGTTAAGAATCTACCACAGTACCATTTCTGTAGATCAAATCTAATTTTTTCTCTTTTATATAAATGCAATTTTAAGAGTAATTTGCACTGTAAATGCAACCTGATAACCAGAACAGTAGAAATGATATACCTTCATTGAACTCAGATGTATAATGAGCTTTTCCCCAAGTGAGCTTATATGTCCTCTCAACCTAAGTTCTCTCATAATTACCTGAATCAGTGCTTTTAGCAAGCATGTGATTTTTATGTGTGTGCAAAGCTATATGATAGATAATATGAGGCATTTAGACTTAAAAGGCATAGTTCTTATCCTTAAGATGTATATGTGGAAGTACGCACTTTATTAGTACCATAATAAGGGGAGAAGGAATAGATTCAGAAGAATTTATATGGGGAGAACTAGGGAACTTCAAGGCAGAGCATTTGAGCTGTATCTTCAGAAGCGCTGGTTTGGACGTTCATAGAAGGGGAGTAGAGGGAGGTAAAAGAAATGGAAAATGACATGAACCAAGGCAATAGAATTTTGGGGAGAACTACAGGTTATTCAGTGTAGTTTGATTAGCACCTGGATGGCCAGTAAATTTCATCTTATGTTCTACCTCTGGTGATAGTCTCATGAATAGCATACTGAGAAAGATCCTCAAGCAGTCTAGGGGCTTTGCAGGAAAGGATACTGTGACTGATTAGTGATACCTACCACAGGGATATTGGGGGTGGTACTTGGAATATGTTTTAAAGAATGAGCCCCACAGAAGCCAAGACTATGCGTTCATTGCTGCAACCTCAGTGCCTAGCACGATGTCTAGCACATAGTAAGAGCTCATAAATATTAATTGTATAATGAGTGAATGAATGTATACCAATCCTGGTTGGGATCACTGGTTCTAGGGGAAGTGGTGTTTCAAGCCAGAGTTATATTATTAAGTATTAATGAACTAATGGCTATCATCATTTTGAACTTAATTCAGCCATATAATTTAACAGTGACGTCAATGATGTATTAATGAAAGCGGCCACAGTTGCACTCTTAAAAATCAGATAGGGGAGGGTGGGGAGGTAGATGGGGTAAAGGGGGTCAAATATGTGGTGACAAATCTAACTCTGGGAGGTGAACACTGTAAATATATATATGCTTTACTGTTAAAGTGTACAGGTGAAACTTATTGGATTATAATTAAAAAAATAAAAATCAGGCAGTCCTTTGCAAAGGACTAACTGTAGTTGGTATTTCACTAAGGAATTTCCTGACATGTCAGAGACCAAATCTTCCAGCTTTATTTGTTAATCAAATCAGTAACATTTAATATCCTTTCTATATTTTTACTTAATTAGAAATAGAGAATTTCCACAAACTCCTCTAACATTTAATAAATGTCAACTTCTTAAACTCAGTACCCACTGACTTCCATTTTCTGATAACATCAGTTCCGTACTGAACATGACCTCAGGTAGAAAGCAACTCAGCCATTGGCTAAGTTCTCAATGGTCCCTCTGAGATCAGGCCTGGGTGCAAGGTTTTAGATTAGTTATAACTAGATGACTGGGTTTTGCTTTTTCTGCTAGTGCCCCAGATTTGTTCTTGAGTGGAGGGAAGGAATGGTTGTCTTCATCATCAGAGGCCCTGCACCTAGCACAGTGTCTGATGTGGAGTAGACAATCAGTAAATACTTCTTAAATTGAATTTAATTTTATGGCTCCCTTTTAAATTTATATTTTTCAGCATATTTTATATTTCAGTGTATAAATGTTTTACCATATGGAATTTATAATTCCAAAAATACTTTTATCCTTCAGCTATACACCAAGTCTCTTTTCACTATGTTTTCTCAGTCCCCTCACTTCACCTTTGGAGCCTGTGTACACCCAGAAACACTGCACGGATAGCACATTTTGAGGAATGTAAGAGTGGAGATTGTTCTCAAAGTGTGTCTAGCTTTCTTATGGGTATTTTTGTCCTCCAGCCTCATGTTCCCTGCTCCCTCCACCACACTATTCCCCTTGCCTGTCAGCCCAAGTGGGTTTTGGCATGAGAGCAGCCAGACAGTCCAGCTGCTGAATGCCCTAGGTTCATGGTTTTAAAGGACATCAGCATTTTTTATGAAGCTTACTAAATGTACAAATGACTTGGCTCCACCCCAGACTTCCTGGATCAAAAGTTTTAGGGTTTTCAGGGCTCTTAGCAGGTATTTTGTGAAGATGATTCTAGTACATAGTTTTAGTCTCAGTTAATTAGGAAATGCAGACTTTGGAGGGTAGCTGTGGCTGGGCAGTAGCCACATGGTGTTAACAGAATGGGTTGCTGGAATGCCCCAGAATGGGGATGAGGTAGTGAACTGATGAATGCCTACTGTGAGCCAGGCAAATTGGATTCTGTGTTACAGAACCTAGCTTTGAAGGAGAGATCAGGAGATTATTTGTTTTGTTTTGTTTTGCTTTCAGAAAACTAATACTCAGGTGTATTAGTTTCCTAGGACTATGTAACAAATTACCACAAAGTGGGAGGCTTAAAACGAGAGGAATTTATTCTCTTGCAGTTCCGGAAGCCAGAATTCTGAAATCAAGGTTTGGCAGGAATGGGCGCCCTCCAAAGGCTCTGTCTTTGCCTATTTCAGTTTCTGGCAGCTCCACGTATTCCTTGGCTTGTGGTAGCATAATCCAATCTCCGCCTCATCTTCGCATGGCCTTATTTTTTTCTCTCTGCGCCTCTCCTCTGTGTGTCTCATAAGGACACTTGTCATCGGATTTAAGGCCCACGCAGATAATCTAGGATGACCTTATCTAGAGATTCTTAATTACATATGTAAAGACCCTTTTTCCAAACAAGGTAATGTTCGCAAGTTTGTTCGCAGATTTTTAGGATTAAAACGTGGACATTATTATTTTGGAGCTTACCATTAAGCCCACTACACCAGGGAAAGAGACTTCACAATCTTTTCTGTATTCAGTATTTCTCTTACAAAGCAAGTAAGATGAACGCTTCTTTTTGAACAATCCTATAGTTTGTCTTTAGAATCTATAACATCTTTTATACATAATTACTGATTTAATGTATGATACATCATCTCCATTTCATTTATTAGCTGTATTATTTATTAGCTATATTTGGCATTGACCAGGAGACTCATTTAGCATTGATAAACTTTAGTAGAAACAATAACATAATTATTGAGCTGTAATTTCAAAATTATTTTAATGAATAAAAGAGATTTAATTATTGGAAACTTATAGCTGAGTTTCTTTGATAATCATTAGTATCCTGTTCTCTGGTACACATAAATAAACCCGTTACTCTTCACCTTGGATCACACTATCTAGGGTTGCCCATGTTGGAAGCAACATGATTACAAATTAAATGTTTAGACCATCTGACCTTGTAATGATAACACCAGAGTAGGCACTTACTGGAAACTATAGATGTTTGAAAGTGAAGGTTTGACTCAAGGAAATCCATGGTTTCAGACAATAAATATTGGTCTACTTTACAAAACTTCATTGAAATATATTGGTTTAGGTCTAGATATTATCGTTTAAGTGACAAGATTCTGGCTATTAATCTGAGAGTGAAAATGAAGATTTTCGTAGCTTTGTGTTTGGATCTGTCACATGTTTCCTGTTAGAACAGATTAGTACCTTTGGGCTTGACAATAGGAACACAGATTGCAAAATAATACTAGCTTCCCTAGCTTAATTGACTTAAAGCTTAAGTTTGAAATCACTGTTTATTTTTTCAGTTTGTGGTATCTTAATCCATGTGGCCTTTTCTCTGTATTTGCAGCCAAATGTCTCTCAGGCAGAACTTTAGTTTCGAGTAATTGTACAAGAGTGTAGGGTACCTCCTGAGTGTCCCTCATGGAAGCCTCAGGTGTCGGCTGCTCTGAACGTGAACTGTTCCTCTCTTTAGGAGCTTAAGTTTTCTTAGTTTGAACATTTGACTCAGTGGGAGCCTGCCCACTGAGATCATGTCTTTCTGAATTGGCTCCAAATGTTTTTTTTTTTTTACATTAGGTATCACTTTCATTCACCGTTTAAAAGCCCATCTCTCCATTTTTTTTCTCCCAAGAAGTATCCCTTCTAGAATGACATTTAATTTTTTAAACAAATTCTCCTTTTAAGGCTCTTGCAGATATGGAAATAAGGATCGTTCATCTTCAAGGTAGCAATTTTGTCTGGTGTAACGTCTTATGTCTATCTCAAGAACATTTAAAATATATTACTTGGGAAAACAAACATTTGGACATTTTGGGTGCTTCTACCAAAAAGATTCCTGGAAAATTGTTTACAAAGGTAAATTTCTGGACTCAAATTGTAGAAAACTTAAAAAAAAAATAACATTAACGTTTCTTAAAATAAAAGAGTCACCTCTAGGGCCCCCCCAAATTTGGTCTATTTGTATAGACCAAATAAGGCTATATTTTGATAGGCAGATTTTCCCAAACAGACCCTCTAAATTTGATGAAAATCCATCCAGTTCTTTTCATGTGGTGCAGTTGACAGAGAACAAGATTTATAGACAGAAATTTAACTTACACAGATTATCAATTTCCATATACATTCTAATTATACAGATCAATGAGGTACTTCATTTAAAGTTCAGGAATATATAGACGATGGATAGGTTGCTTTTTACAACATTACTCTATTTCCAAGGCTATATAAATGAGTTACTTTTGTTTCTTTCCTCAGCAGAAGTTGTTATATCAAGTCTGTTATCAAGGCCAAAATACCTGTTGAATTAGTCCTTTTTAAAAATTTTTCCCTGCCACCACCCGTGTCCAGGTTTTTAAGACTTCACTCCTGGATTACCACAGTAGACAAACAAACAAACAAACAAACTCATTTTGTTACAGTAACATTTCAACACACACAAAAGTAGGGAGAATAGTATATTTGAATCCCCATGTACCTATCATGAAGCTTCATTAGTTTTATTTTATTTTATTTTTTTAAGTTTATTGGGGTAACATTAGTTAATACAATTATATAATTTTCAGGTGTACATTATAATTTGACATCTATATATTCTATTGTGTGATTACCACCCAGAGTCCAGTTTCCTTCAGCTACCATATATTTGACCCCCTTTACCCTGTCTACCTGTTCCCTCCTCCCCAACCCCCTACCTTTTGGTAACCACTAGTCCATTGTCCATGTGAGTCTCTGTTTGTCCTGTTCATTTGTTGCTTTGAGGTTTATATCCCACATATAAGTGATATCATGTGATTTTCAACTTATTCTGTCTGGCTTATTTCGCTTAGCATGATTATCTCGAGGTCCATCCATGTTGTCGCAAATGGCAGTATTTCATCTTTTCTTATGGCTGAGTAATATTCCATTGTATATATGTACCACTGCTTCTTTAGCCAATCATCTATTGTAGGACACGTTGGTTGCTTCCATGTCCTGGCCACTGTGAATAGCGTTGCTATAAGCATCGGTGTGCAAATATCTTTTCGGATATGAGTTTTCAAGTCTTTGGGGTAAATACCCAGTAGAAGGATTGCTGGATTATGTGGTAGATCAATTCTTAGTTTTTTTGAGGAACCATCATACTGTTTTCTATAGTGGCTGTACCAATTTGCAGTCCCCCCAGCCGTGTATGAGGGGTCCTTTTTCTCCACATCCTCTCCAACATTTGTTATTAATTGTCCTGTTGATTATAGCTATTATAACAGGTGTGAGATGGTATCTCATTGTGGTTTTGATTTGCATTTCCCTAACAGCTAGAGATGTCGAGCATCTTTTCATATATTTGTTGGCCATTTGTTTGTCCTCTAGGGAGAAGTGTCTGTTCAGGTCCTCTGCCCATTTTTTTGATTAGATCATTTGTTCTTTTGTTGTTATTGAGTCGTATGAGTTCTTTGTAGATTTTGGATATTAGGCCCTTATTGGAGGCATTGCTTGCAAATTCGTTTTCCCATTTAGATGGTTGTCTCTTTACCTTGTTGACGATTTCTTTTGCTGAGCAGAACCTTTTTAGTTTGATGTAGTTCCATTCATTTATTTTTTACTTTTATTTCCCTTGCTTTTGAGGTCAAATTCATAAAATCCTCTTTAAGTCCAAAGTCCTTGAGTTTTGTTCCTATGTTTTTTTTCTATGCATTTTATTGATTCCTGTCTTATATTCAGGTCCTTAATCCATTTTGAGTTAATTTTGGTGTGTGGTGATCGACAACAGTCTAGTTTCATTGTTTTGTAAGTGGCCTTCCAGTTTTCCCAGCACCATTTATTGAAGAGGCTTTCCTTTCTCCACTGTATGTTTTTGGCTTTTTTGTTGAAAATTATTTGCCCATATAAATATGGGTTTACTTCACTTCATCAGTTTTAAACATTTTGTCATTCTTGTTTCTTCCCCCTTATTTTTTCTGGAATATGTTAAAGCCCATCCCACTCATCATGGAATGCCTGTATATACCTCTAACAGATAAGCAGCTCTGTCCCCCATTGCTTTCTAATTATTTTTCTTCTAACTTCATTTTTCTCACTAATTCAAATTTTTTCCAACCATTTGGCATGCTCTTACATAAACCTAAAAATGTTTTCAAAGGCTCAACATTGCTTATTGAATCAAATGCAAACTCACGCCTTGGTTTACAAAGCCGTCTTTACTTGAGCTTTCCCTGTCAGTCTAGTCTTATCTTCCATTTCTCCCCAACAGGCTCTCAGGTGGTTCTCCTCACTGCTCAGCCAATGCCTTGTTTATTCCTTTCTCTAGTCATGTTCTCACCTACTCAAACTCCTGGAAAGCACTGCTTGGGTGCCACTTCTTCCAGGAAGCTTTTTCCAAATTAATACTGACTTCTCTCTTTCCTGAAGTTTTGGGATTTAAACACAGTTCCTCTAACTTTAAATCTGGTATTTTCTATGGCATCCCAATCTTAATAATTGTAATCTGGAAAGTGGGCTCTGAATCACTGACTGGCACTTGTTTTCAAAGACAACTTTAGAACGTTTAGGTGAATGGTACCTTTAGAGACACAAAGAAGGTCAGTGGTGCTGGACAGAATCGTGTGGTAGGCAGAATTCTAACATGGCCCCATGTATAACTCTTGTGATTTTGTTATGTTACATGGCAAAAGTGACTTTTCAGATATAATTAAGGTTACTAATCAGTTGACCTTACTATCCAGGTGCACCTGATCTAATCACACAAGACTTTAAAAACAGTTTCCTTTGGCTGGTCATGGAAGAGTAGGTCAAAGAGACTCTTAGCCTGAGAAGGATTAGAGTCATTATTGTCTTTGAAGATGGAGGAAGGGGTAATGAGCCATGGAAAGAAAGAGGGATCTCAGTCTTGTATACCAACGAACTGAATTATGCCAACAAGCTGAATAAGCTTAGGAGATTCTTTCCCAGAGCCTTCAGATAATTTCCCAGTCCAGCCAACACCTTGACCCGGGCTTTGTGACTCTCTCTGCAGAGAATAGTCAGACTTCTGACCTGCCAAACTGTGAGATACTAAACTGGTGGTGTTTTAAGCTGCTAAATTTGTGGTAATTTGTTATGCAGCAATAGAGGACTAATACAGTATGAAATATAGGGTTTGAGCTTGTAGTAAAATTTTATGCATTTCCTGCTATTCTTTTTTAGTACTATATAAGTTTAAAGTATGCAGTGTAATGACTTGACATACGTATATTGCAAAATGTTACCACAGTAAGTTTAGTTATCATCCATTACCTCACATAGTTACAAAAAAGTTTTGTTTTTCCTTGTGATGAAGATTATTAGAATCTACTATCTTAGCAACTTTCAAATGTATCATATAGGAGTGCTAACTAGTCATACTGTACATTATATCCCAGGACTTTATCTTATAACTGAAAGTTTGTGCCTTTTGATCACCTTCCCCCAAATCCCCCATTTCCCACCCCCCACCTCTGGTAACCACAAATCAGTTATCTGTTTTATGAACTTTTTTTTTTTTTTAAGATTCCACCTGTAAAAAAATATATGGAACATTTCACAAATTTGTGTGTCATCCTTGCTCCAGGGCCATACTAATCTCCGTGTCATTCCAGTTTTAGTCTATGTGCTGTCAGAGCAAGTACCCTGCTGTTTTTATTAAGACTCCAAACCAGTCAGGAAGGTTTTCCAATTAGTGGGGGCACTCAGCACACGTGGTCATTGCATAGGCTGGCAGTGCCCTTACTTTATGTTATCTTGCTCTTGTCCATCAGTTTCCCACTATAGATAGAAAATTTCAAGGAAAGTCTAGCTTCCATATTGCTTATATTTTCAAAAAGTTTGTAAGAGGGTCCTTGAGCAGGGAAAAGTGATTAGGACAGTTTATCTGAACCAGCAGTAGTATCAGTTCACTGTGCAGTCAAACTCTAACCATTTACCTCTGCTATGAGACTGAGGCAGGTTTTGCAGGGAATGTACCCCTAAGCTCTGCAGCACCCAAGAAATCAGATGGTAGAATTTGTTTATAAAATCGATACAGATACTCACTTCATGAACCGGTCAACAAATAGTTAATTCACATCTATAAGTTTTTGCAAAAGTAAAGAGTCATGTAACTAGCACAACAAAAAATATACAGAACAATTTATTCCCCCACTTCTCTGAAAACTCTCTCCGTAGTCAAACTCCACCAACCTTTAACCTCTGATAATCACTGAGAATTGCTTATTTTACATTACCCTAGGCTCTTCTTTGATCTTCCAACCAGTTTTGTCCATATTTCAGCTATATTACTGCTCAGTAGCACTCATAAATACATTAGAGAAGTGAAATGGAATTTAGACAGTTGCTGTACTTATGCTCCCATGGAATCATTTAAGCAAATAACTTGACTACTCGGAAGTAAAAAAAGAGGGGCACAATGTCAATTAGGTTTTTGTTAGTAGCCTATTAGTTCTGCTCTCTTAAAAGCTCCAACATCTGTACAGCTCTATTTCACTACCCCCGCCTTGATCCAGACTTCATGATCTTGTCCAGGTCATTGCAATGGCTTCCATACTGGTTTCCAAGCCTCTAATACTTCTTTGCTTAAACTTAATCTCTACATTTCACCTGGAGTGAACTTTCTAAGACTCTAAGACAGAAAACTCTCCATTGGCACCCTGCTCAGCCTCAGCACCTTAGTGTGTCATTCATAGCTCTTCATGAGCCTGTGTTTACTTCTTCAAAATCATCCTTTTTAGATCTTATTCCTTGCACTCTAGAATGTTCCAGTTGTCCCAAATTATTTGACATTTTCCTAATGTGCCATATATTTTATGTCTTCATGCTACCCTGAAAGCCTTTCCTCACTTTATCTGCTCAGTGGACATCTACTCATGATTGAAGACTCAACACAGGCTATCTTCTGCCTACTTCCTAAAGACTACTTGATTATTCCCAATTTTGTCCCCACAGTCACCTGTCTGCCTACCTGTCATGATGCCTATAATTCCTTGCTGCATACCTATACAATTTTTGTTTTTTACTTACTAGAAACAAAGCTCTTTGAGGTCAAGTCTGTCTTTTATTCACCTTTGAATCCTCAGTGCCTAGCACAGTGCCTGTCATATAAAAGGTGCTTAATAAACATTTGTTGAATGCATCAATGAACAAAGTTTTTACTGTATTATTACCTTTGCTGTTTAATAATTTTCATTAATATATTTTAAATTTATCTATTTTTTTATGTTTTGGAAAATTTTTGATCAAATATTCTGTCATTTCACGAGAAGCTGATGATCCTATTTTATGTGATCGCTTGGAGTTCTCTCTAGCCTTCTATTGGTCACTATTCATCTATCTCTGTGTGACTTGGTAAGTTGGAATTATTTCAACAGGGCTTACCCGTGGCTATCTGCTTGCGTATAGAAACTCAAGTTGCAACTGTAGAAGTAAAAAAGGGAAAAACGAGATGTCGAAAGTGAACATGCATTTCTCATTAGTGGCTAACTGGCTTTGAACTTCCTCTCCATTGGGGCTCAGAGTAAAGTCAAAGCTTTCACTATATGCTCAGTTCTGGACTGGCTACAGGTCACACTGTCAGCTCTTCCTCTGTTGTATTCAGTGTCATATTAACTTTATGAACTTTCACCCCAGGAATCTTACTCCCAAGGTGTTTAGGTTCAAGATATTTGCCATGGAGGTGGAAATTTAGTCTTTCTTTGTGAAAGTGAAGACATTAAATCCTCTAAAAATACTCTGTCCAACTAATCATGTCATTTCATTGTAAAAAAACATTGATATAGGATATGATTCTTATTAATAAAGCAACCACATTTATAACCAGCTAGCTCTTGCTTGGGAGTGAGGGCATGTGGGAAAAGGGAGGAAATATTCCATAGCTTCCTTTCATTATGACCAATGTTAGACCTGGATGAGAATCTTCCTCTCCCCAGTTGAATGCCTGAAAGTGTAGTAAGCTTGGAGCTTTCTGGAAAAGAAATAGTCATCTCTTAAGATATTATATACTTCAAGATCCAAATTTTAAAGAAAGTGCTTAGCACCATGATTTCAAATTTTCATATTACCAATTTAGGTCACAGCAGTCTTTCTCAAATTTGCATTTTCACTAGGATCAACTAGGCAGCTGGTTAAAACAGATATGCCTGGTTTCTATCCCTGGAGATTCTGATTCAGTAGGCTTGAGTTGGATCCTGGGAAGCTATATTTTTAATAATCTCTCCAGATGGTTCTGATGCACAAAGAAGGAAAACTCTTTTCTTGAGTTGTTGGAGCTGGACAGGGCAATGTGATCATTCTGAAAGGAGCTCTTGGCATTCAGAGTTTGTTGACAGAGCAATCCACCTTTATAAAAACAGGTTCTAAAAACTGAGACTTTCTGTCCTAAACCTCATCTATTTGCAATGTCTGGAAGTCTATTTGGTCTCGTGGAAAACACTCATGAGCAGAAGGCAAAGGTGGCACTCAAGAAGGAGTCAGGCTGAAAAGGATCAGGAGTGAGCTGGAAAATCTACTCTTCAGTTCTGCTGGGATAAACATTCCATGGAATTGAGTTTGTGGAGCGCCACTGCTGTACTGTGAATCACTACTGTACCACTGATGCATCGTGGAGTGAACTGAGTTTGCACCATTGCATCCTCCTGCTATGACTTACCTCTGGTAATAAGGGTAGTGCCAACCTAAAGTTTGGACATGTTTGACACGGTGGTAGTACAAATGAACCAGGGGGGAGAACAGAGATAAAAGATGGACAAGTACTTGAAGAGGTGAACAGATATGTGGACATACTGTCTTTTAACTTGCTTTCTGCTATGAGTTGAATTCCAAAAGGTTGGTTGAGTTCTCCAGGTTTGGTGAAGGTCACCAAAAGGTAGGTTTGGTCACAATGTTTATAACATCCTTCTGCTCTATAAACTCTGGAATTAAGGGTGTCTAATGGAGAGGTGAAGGCATGGTGGTAGCTGAGGATTTTCACTTAAGTTTCATTGAATAATAAATAACTTACATAATATTCTTGAGAAGCATGACATTTTAGAGAGACCTTTTAAGCAACCATTTTCCAGGTGTTATTTTGGCCTTGGGAGATTTAGAGAGTGGGAGCAGCACACTCAAAACTTGTGGCAGACTGCAGATATGTTTCAGTGTGTCTCAATAGCCCAAATGTCACCTGTTACAAGGACAAGAAATTGCCGTGGTTTCTTTGTAAAGAAAAAGATTTTGCAAAACTGACAAGCAAATTTTTATCTACTATATCCCCATTTCTGGGAGTGAGGACATTAGTAGAAATTGTATTGTTCTGAATATAATGAGACATAATTATTTTTAGGTTGGAAAATTAGAAAAGGGCACTAAAAATCAAGGACTTATAGAATAAAAGAAGAAGGAACTTTAGAAGTAGTGAGTTCCACCCCATGGAATAATCTTTAGGTCTCCCTTCCAAGTGGTTGTCTGGCTTTATTTTGATAGAACAGGATAATTCAGTGCTGCTTTTCCCTAATAAATCACTAAAGTTCAAATGTAAAGAAGGTGGATGAGGACCTCTACCTGCTTTTTGTCTCTCTCGAGACTAACCTGCTGTCACCAAGCCCAAGTTGAATGATAATTTCCTGGCCATTTGACTTTGAGAATATCATTCAATCTGTCAAGCCTTTGAGTTCTCCCCTGTAAAATGTTATCACCTATAACTTGCATGGATTGAATAACAATATATGTGCAAAATATCTGGCATATAATAGGAATAATAAGTTGTATATTTTTGCCTGGATAAATAACATTCGTATGATGAGTCTCCATTATTGATTGCATTCCTCCTAAGTAGGCTAGGCATGAGATTGTATTTAACAGGGGACACTGAGAAGGAAAAACAAATATAATTTGGAGGCATAGGTAAAGGTGAGCCTGTTAAAAGCAAACAACCTGAGGTACCTCTCTTCATAGACAGCATCCTGCCTGTATTTTGACAAATGCATGAGTGTGCAAAAAAATATCTTATTTGACATTGTCCTAAAATGACCAAGCTCCAATGACAATGCTTACATCTCTGGCAAACACTCCCCAAAAGATAAGTTTATTTAAAACACGCAGATACAAATCTTGACGTTTTTCTGTGAATTAATTTTTACTAATTACATTTTATTTTGTTTCCTTCACACTACTCTGTGGTAGACCAATATTATTGTCTCCCTAGCACTTTCTCCCAAAGTTTAATTTTCACTGTTTTCCTTCTGGCTTCAGTCCTTTCACCAACTTGGCTAGTGCCTCCCCATTGCTTGCTCCAACCCCCAACCTCCTGCCCTATGTATATATCATGGGAAATGTATCCAGAGTTGGTAACTTCTCATCATAGTGATAACACACTTATATAAACCTCTTTACAAACTGATTTCACAGACATGGCTTGGTTTACTCATCCTAATAATCCTGTATAGTAGGTTATCTCAAATCTGAGAGTGAAAAATTGAGGTTGGGAGAGGTGGCAAAGCAAATAATATCAGATCATGATGTAGTTCATCTTATCTTTTATTAATTATCCACTTTATCTATCATACAAGATTGTCTCCTTTGCAGAGAAAAACCTTGTATTGATCACTGCATCCTGTAATTTACATTTTAAAAGTCTTGATTCTAGGCATTGCTTTAATTAGGACACTACTTTATGGAGTCTCTTGCGTGGCTTCGTGTATGCCTATGTTAGGGATGGTCAGAAAAGAACAAATGTCTTAGTGGTTAGGAAACTGCTGAGTATCAAAAAAAGAAGAAGGAAATATATCATTTATATAAAAAAGAGAACATTTGGGTTACTAAAAAAAACATGATTTGAATAATTGAGACTGCAATCCAGTCTCGCTAGTGAGATTTCCTAAAGGCTGTTCTAAAATCTTGCTGAACTGCTAGTGAAAAAAAATTGTTGAAAAAACAAAAGCTATTCTACTAGTGCCATGTTATGGTTGTAGACAAATTTTAAGTAATAAAGGGCTATTTAAAGTATTTGCGGCAGTTTTATGCAGCTGATTTTACTTAATTCTAAAGAAAGAACAATGAACATTCTGGCTGAACCTAATGGAACTGTAGCTTTAGCTACAAAATTATTTAATTTCCACAATGTTCTTGAAAGATTGGTAAATAATTTTCTTTTTTGTCACAGAAGAAACTCAGATATGAATAATAATAAGAATAAGAATAAACATAATATTCTTTTTATAAAATTTTTATGTCTTCCCCATAGCATTTGCTACAACTGAAATTCATTTTTTTATATTAATAGAATTGGGCTGGGGAAATAATTTGGGAAAAGGCAGGTGCTGTTGTGCTTCATAATTATTTTGCAAGTTAAATCATTACTTTGCTTTTGGTTGGTGACTGAATGACAGACACTCTTTTATCTGAAGAATAAGAGTCAATGATTGCTAATGGAGAGCTACGAAATCTTTAGCACTCATTGCATTGTTTTTCCACTCTTTTATTCTCTTAATTCTATCTGACATATATCTGCCTTTCCACACAGATACATACACACTTTATACATACCTGTTATTGACTCTAAAGTAATACGACTTTCTTTTTGACAACATTGGAATTTATATATCCAAATACAGCCTATTACCTTCAAAATGAAAGCATATTTCCACATTATTGCCATTTTTAAGCTTTTGGGATTTCACTATTTTGGAAACTTTTGTTTTTTAATACCTTCAAGAGTGTTAAGTTTTGCTCCTCAGAGTGGAAATGATTTTTTGAAAGAGCTGAAAGTCATTGGAAGACGAGTGAGACAGATGACCCAGCTGAGTAACATAAATTGCGGTAAAACATGAGCTGACAATATGAGCAATCCAGCCTGAGGAGTCCCCATGTCTTACTGCTCTAATCTCTTTCATAAAGAGGTTTATTTTTTTTTAATTTTTATTTTTTTATTATTATTTTTTAAATAAAGGGATTTTCTGATCCCAATGTCTTCCCTTTGCAGAGTCAAAATGTCAAGGCCTTGCCTGACTGAGCCTGATCTAACTTTACAGACTTACTTCCCATGCTACTGCCATTAACTGGCCATGTGACCTATTCGACTTTCCTTCAGTACCTACCAACTCTGTGTCTTTGTCCATGTTGTTTCTTATGGAATAGCCTTTCCTCCTTATTCTCATCATTTTGTATTTATTACCCCTTTATTCCAGAAAAATTTTAATGTGACTCTCTTCATTCCTGCTGCATTCCTACTTATCTTTAAGGATCTATATAGAGACAGTTCTCATATCTTCCCAATTGCAAATTAATTTCTGAGCTTCAGTAGTATTCTGTGTTGCCTTTTACTTTGTAGTATAGCTACTAGAATCTAAGCTTTTTAAGCGCTTTCAGTTTTTAGGACAAATTTAGCCAATTTCTTCTCCTGTTAAATGAGAATAATATTAACAGAATATTAACAGAACTGTATTATTCTTTCTCTTAACCTTCGTAATTCATTCATTCATTCATTCATTCATTCACTTATTTAGCAATGATTAATATATTAAAATACACTATGCAAGCATATGATGAATATAATGAATTTTTCCTTCTTGTGGAGTTCATAGCTTACTAGGGAAGCCAGTGACATAATGAAAATATTGTAAAACAGTGCAATAAGCGCTATTGTAGAAATAAGTACAGGGTTAAGTTGTGAACCAGAGCAGAATAATCAATTCTGCATTTGAGTGGTAGGGAACAACAGCTCTATAGAACAGAAGACACTAGATCTGTTTCTCAAAGGACAAATAGGTGTCACCAAGTAGATAAAGATTGAAAAGGCATTCTAGGGAGGAAAAGATATATAAAGGCGTCAATATATAAAAAAGTATTATATCTTTAGCCAGCTGCAAAAATTTCAGATCTGGAGGGTAAGAAATGAGATTGGAGAGAAAGGCAAGCAGCAGATTTTGGAGAGCCTTGTGTACTATGCAAAGGAGTTTGGACTTCACTGTAGTCCAAAGTAACTAAAGTAATTAAACCACAGAGGTAACAGGATTGGGTTGTAATTATTTTTTGTGGTTTTATTTTTTAATTTTTTATATTCTTATTTTTCAGTGACAATTGACATTCAATATTTTATATTGTTTCAAGTGTACAGCATAATGGTTGGACATTTATATAATTTACGGAGTGATTCCTCCCAATTAGTCTAACACCCACCTGGCATTATATTTAGTTATTACAATATTATTAACTATATTCCCTATGCTGTACTTTACATCCCTGTGACTATTTTGTAACTACCAATTTGTACTTCTTAAATCCTTCCCCTTTTTTATCCTCCTCCCATTTGGCAACCATCAGTTTGTTCTCTGTATCCATGTCTGTTTCTGTTTTGTTTGTTCGTTTATTTTGTTCTTTAGATTCCACATATAAGTGAAATTGTGTGGTATTTGTCTTTGACTTATTTCACTCAGCATAATACCCTCTAGGTGGGAATGGGTTGTAATTTAGAACGGTCTGGAACAGTGGGGAATGGACTCTGGAGGAGGATGGTGGAGGGAAAGAAAGCAAAACAGGATTCCAGCTGTTTTGCTGGTTAAAATGCTGATATAAAAGTCCAGGTAAGGCTTGATGAAGGCTGCACTAAGGCAGAGACAGAGGGAAAGGGAAAGTCTAAGAAATATTAAGGAGACAGAATAGATGGGATTTGTGGCTATGCTTTTGGACTGATGAAAGGATCAAATGTAATAATATAGCCTCAAGAATAAAATATGCGCTCTACAAAGATGAAGAATTATCAAATAGCTAGTTATAAAATTTATAATATAAAATACTTTACATATTACCTAAAAGAGACTGTATTGGAAATGTCTGTTAGATAAAGACATGTTTTCTCTAATGTATCAAAAATAAAAAACCCATGTGTGACTTTCATGGAAAGATTCAAATGAATGAAAATTCAAGCTAATTTGATTATTTTATGTTAAATCTTTAATCTAGGTCCAGTGACCATGAAACACTAAACTTTGGGGAAATGCTGGCGATGAGATGGAGTGAAATGGGGAGAAAGACTGAGAAGAAAGGGGGTAATATTAGCGTAGGACTCTCACAGATTCATGCCTTATGCTCTAAAAGAGCAGAATTTTTTCAGTAGAGTTGGGGCCTTTGCTACCTAGAAACTTTTGAGAAGAGGGTGGTCTCCTCCTCAGGGGCATTAAGGAAGAACATTACCTTAAGTCGTTCTCCATTATTTTCCCTCTAGGCAAAAGCATGCCAACCACAATGGTTTGGAAAGAGGTGTTGCTTTGCTACTTCCCCACAAAAAGTGAGATCTGGAGGAATCTAGGTAAGTTGTATGCATATGGCAACAGTAAAATGAGCAAGAGCCTGCCAGTTTCTAATGGCTTCATTCATGTACTGCCCCGGGGGAATTGTCCCCTCCTTGCTCTAATTCAGGAAAAACCCAGGATTGACTACACAATTATGAGTTTGGGTGGTCAAACACTGAAAAGGGGGAAGAAATACAAACAAAGAAAGGCAGAGATATAAAATGGAATGTGTTGTTGACTTATCTGTAAGAGTTTGAGACCTGGGATGGTGGGAAATGAGATTGGAGAAAGAGGCAAAAGCTAGGTCTTAAAGGGCCTTGAAGTCTGTTTAAAGGAGTTGGTGTGTAGGAGAGAGGGATCCCCGGAAATAACTCAGTCAAGGAAGAACCAGGATCAGGTTGTAATTTAGAAAAACCTGAAGGCTGTGTGGAGGATGGGTTGTGGCCCATAGCAGGCCTGGAAAGGGTAAGATTTGAAGTCCCTGTTTGCCCAGCAAGAACTGTGGGATCTGATAAGGGTGTTTGCATTATACTGCTCTCCAGGTCCAGGAGAAATTAACTCAGAGATCCCTCTGTAAGCAAGGCATCAGGTCTTCATTACCCTGTCATCTTTCATCACATATAAGCCTTTTTCATCAGGCCTCTCAGTGCCAACCTGAGATTCACTGGTTCTTGCCACAGGTGGAAGGAGGAGCAGAGAACAGGAAGTTTCAGTGGAATTCTATTAATCACCATGGAGAGGCAGCTGGCTATTAAACCCACATAGAGTGTGTATGAGCTAAGAAAGTTTAAAAGTGTGGCTGAAACCCAACGAACACCTCACTCTGGTTTTGCCCTCCCTACCCTTGGGTGAGAATGAGTCAAGCAAGGGAGTACTCAGGCAGAATGTTGGGGCGGTCTGTCCCCAACCCCTCCCCCCCCAAAAAAAAAGTCCCTATGGTCATTATTAGGGAGAAAGGAAGATTTCCAGGGGTTCTGAAAACTTTCTGATTTTTCTATTTTTTTTCTTAGTTTTCTTTTCTATTTAGATGATTCCATTCTTTAGCTTTCTCTCTTCTTTACAAAACCTATCATTGTGTCCAGTAATTAATAGGTTCTTAAAATTTGCCAATTTATTTTAAAAGATTAAACCAGAATGAAGAAGCAAGATTTGGATGTAATAGATTTGTTGATTACTGGGGGTAGAAAGACAATTTCAATGATTTATGCTGCTGCCATCGACCCTCTAGTCCAAAAGACATCTTAAAGACTCAGTGGCTCTAACTTGATCTCCCCCTGTGACTCTAAGTGGCAGTTACCCTGCCTGTAAATGTGTAGAGCGTGAGAATCTTGTTTTCTTCTTAGGCAATCCTTCAGACAGAACTGAAATCCGCTTCCCATAATGGTCACCCACTACTCATAGTTCCACTCTTCTACACGGAACAACTTTTACCCTTTTCTCATAGTAGAGAGGGGGGACAAACAAGGCTAAAATCACAAGCACAGCAACTTTTGCCTCTGGCAAATGCTAGAACCAGTGCCATATGTTTTGCAATAATCACTCCTTTATTGAATTTGCTGCCCTTTGCAAACAGTTCTTCTGTCCCCTCTCTGCCCCTCTTTTCCTTCTCTTAATTCACTCTTCTAATATGTAAAATATATGGAATCTGATCTTTACCAACAGTAGCATAAATTCTTGGTTCTTAAGCCATTCTTAATATGGAACACCATATACAATCTTATCTTGGGTTTTGGATTAAGGCCTCAGTTTCCACAAATTGAACTTTAGTGGCTTTTTTTTTTTTTTTTAATCTGGTGAGACTCTGTAGCTTTGCTGAGAAGGATATGATAGAGAGGGAAAATGAGATTCCAGAATCTTCCACAATCCCTGTTAAAATCTTTAGGACTTAGTACCTTTGATACTAAGATGACTGTGCAAATTATCTTAAAATAGCAGGTAGGTCACAATTCAAGATGCAGTTTTGAAATATTTTCTCTCTTTATGACCTCTCTTGCTCTTTCTCCAGAATAAGTGGGTGGGCAGGTGGATGTGCGTGTAGCAAAATATAGGAGGAAAAGATAGGCCAGGTAGATGAATTTTTCTTAGTGTGGTTGGGTCTCATGGCTTTTCGTAGTTGTTTTGCTTCTTTCCTTCTAGCCCTCTTTTGACGAACTCCTTCCCCGCCTCTTCACTCTAAACCCCAAAAAAACCACAACCACAGTCAAATAATTAAATACCTGAAACAAATAAAACTGCCTCGGTGTGAATATGCCTCTCTGGTCACGCCATCTTTCTTAGACACTCCTCCCTCATAAACAGCAACGGGCAGGATTTCTGGACTGAGCCAGGCACACAGCAGACTCTGCACCCTCAGGCAGAAGAGAGAGTGATGGCCAGAGCTTCTGGAAGGGTTTGGGCCTGTTGGTTCTTGGAAACATGGGGGAGGGTGGGGCAAAGGCACACCTAAGAATCCTGGCAGACTCAGAAAGGAAAGGAAGAAAAATCTCCTGTGTTTGCAGGCATCAGAGTCATTTGTTTATTTGACAAAATCTGTGACTTGGTTGGCCCCTTTGGCTCCTGCCTGAGAGAGGGTGAGAGAAATCTCCTAGGATTGCAGATCTGACATGACCACGGAGCTGATATCAAACAATTTTCTACTGTAAGATTTTAAGGAGATCTTTAAAATCTACCCTATCTCAGAATTATAAAGCTCCACTTAAAATCTAAATAAAGAGTTAAGTTCTAAAACAGCAGTTACGCATTTTGCAAATTTCCTGTTCTTACAGTCCTAGCATATATGGGTGACAATTTACTTGAGTGTACTAAAACTCACCTGGGAAGCTTTTAAAAAATACTGTTGCCTGAGGCTCACCTAAGACCAATTAAGTCAGAAATACTACCAGTTGAGGTATAGATATCCCTGAAAAGTTCCTGAAGAATTTAATGAGCAGCCAAGGTTGAGAACCATTGCATTAGTTGAACCAAGATATCAACAAGTATTTCTAGAGGATTATTCAACATTTAACATTGTGTTACATTATGGGACTAGAGATAAGAGGGGAAACAAGGTGAAGGAGGATGATTCTTCAAGGAGTTAGGCCTGGTCAACAACGTCTGTGATGCAGAAGAGTCCCATAATACAATAATTTAAAATGCCTCTTACCTTGGATGACAGGAGGATTGCTGGTGACTTTGGTAAGGTTAGTTATAGTAAGATTTCAGTTGGCTGAGAATATAAGGAAATGAAGACAAATGTGGACTGAAATTTTAATTCTGGCGATAAAATGACAGAGAGTCTTTAAAGGGATAAAGGATCTAGGAGTTTTTTTCCCTCCCAGTTTTATTGAAATGTAATCGACATATAACATTGTATTAGTTTAAGATATACAATGTAATGATTTGATGTATGTATATATTTCAAAATGGTTACCGCAAAAAGTTTAATATCTTTTACCTCACAGTTACAATTTTTTTTTCTTGTGAAGGGAACTTTAAGATAGACTCTTAGCAACTTATAAATATACAATATAGTATCATTAACTAGAGTTACCATGCTGTACACCATAGCCACAGAGCTTATTTATCTTATAACTGGAAATTTGTACCTTTTTGAGAGCCTTCATTCATTTCCCCCAGCCCCCACTCTTCCCCTTTGGCAACCACCAATCTGTTCTCTGTCTCTATGAGCTTGGTTTTTTTAGATCCCTTATATATATATGAGATCATAAAGCAGTTGTCTTTCTCTGTCTGACTTATTTTACTTAGCATAATGTCTTTAAGGTCCATCCATATTGTAGCAAATGGCAAGATTTCCTTCTTTTTTTAGGGCTGAATCATATTCCATTTTATATATGTATATGTATACCACATTTTGAATTTTTAAAAATTACTTTAAAAATGGGTGAGATGTGGGTATATGTACATGCTAAAAGGAGAGAATGGATGAAGATATAGTGTTGAGAGTGAATAATGATCGAAACATGGTTCCTGAAAGAGATGGGATCCAGAGTGTGAGTCAAAGGGATTATCCTTAGGCAGCAAGAGAAAAGAGACTCTACTGCCACTGTAATGGAGGGGAAGATGGACTTGCTGGCATGGATGCAGATAAATGTTTAAGCATGCACCTGAGTGGGAATGTGTGATGTTTGTCTGATGGTCTTTAAATCACTGTGACATGGAAGTGGTTTGTGGCAGAGTTTCTTAAAATGCCACTCCCTCCTGAGACTTCTGGAACTGTTCAGAGTGACAGCTGGAGTTGAGCACAACCACATCTCTCATTCCCTTCACTTCCTCCTGACACATGGAATAATGAAAAGAGTTGGGAGCAGTTTTATCAACATTGCTAGTTAATTAGAATGTTCCTTTCTTTCCAGAAGGGTAGTTGGTTGATACAGTGTTATAATACACTGCCAGAAATGTTTTTAGCCTTCTTAAACACAGAGGCCCAAATTATACAGTGAGTAAGAACAAAGCCATTATGAGGAGCCAGGATTCTGGGCCAGTGATCTTTCATCTTCATCTTCCTGTTTGTCTTCACTTCTCAGACTTAAGCCTGGTAATGATGTGGTGAAGGCCTTGAAAGATGGGCTCAAAATATAGTTTGCAGCAGCTTCCAAAGGGCAACTTGATATCAGCATGGTGAAACCACAGGTCCGGTTCAGTAAGTTTGATATCCTGCTTGAATCTGGCAGCTTTTGGACTCAGTTCTGCAACAGATTGTTGACACGAGATTCACCTAACTGAGAAATTGATTAAGATCATTAAAAGGATTTTTAAGTTGTGGTAAAATACACTTGACATAAAATTTACCATCTTAACCACTTTTAAGTTACATAGTGTTAAGAATATTCATGTTGCTGTGTAACCAATCTCCAGAACTTTTCATATTGCAAAAGTAAAACTCTATGCTCCTTAAACAACTACCACTCATTCTGTCATCCTCCATTGGCAACCACCATTCTACTTTATCATATGAATGGACATACATCATATTTAACATTTTGTGATCAACCGACTTATTTCACTTATCATAATGTTTTCAAGGTTCATTCATGTAGCATGTGTCAGAATTCACTTCCTTTTTAAGTCCGAATAATATTTCATTGTATGTAAATATACACCATAATTTGTTTATCTAATCATCTATTGATGGACATGGGTTGCTTTCACCTTTTGGCTTTTGTGAATAATGCTGCTATAAATGTGTGTACAAATATCTGAGCCCCTAGTTTCAGTTCTTTTGGGTGTATACTCAGAAGCAGAATTGCTGGATCACATGATAACTCTATTTTTAACTTTTTGAAGACCCACCGTATTGCTTTGCAGAGACTGCACCATTTTACATTCCTACCCACAGTGTACAAAGGTTTCGATTTCTCCACACCTACACAAACATTTATTTTCTGTTTTTCTTTTTTCTTTTTTTGATAGTAGTCTACCTAATAGGTGTAAGGTGGTATATCATTGTGGTTTTGATTTGCATTTCCCTAATGATTAGTGATGAACATAGTTTTATGTGCTTATTGGCCATTTGTATATCTTCTTTGGAAAAATGTTTTTTTGAATCCTGTGTCCATTATTTAAATGGATTGTGTGTGTGTTTTGTTTGTTTGTTGTTGTTGAAAGTAAGAACATTTAAAAATTTTTGTGACACGTATTTAGAGTGACATGGTAAGGTCTATTTAAGTCTAACACCTTTTATTTTTCTCCAGTGTCCCTGTTGTGAAACATGGTGGGCTCCTTGAGATAAATTACAATTTGAGGTAGTGTTAAGCGTTCTTTAATTTTAACTCATGATAATTTGGTCAGCTTTTTCAGAGAAACCAGATGCTGTATATCTTGACATAGCACACGGGAAGGTATCCATTATTCTCTGTGCTGATGACATGGTCCTACAAGGAATGATTGGTTTCTACCAGGAGGAAAAGCTCAGTGTCAAGGATGCTCTTTTTTTAGAATGTGTTCTTGTGAACTAGAGCTACACAGCTCTATTGAACAGAGAAGAGTAATTGTGTTTCAGGGGTGAGAGAGTAGTGGTGTATGTTTTGGGACCTATTGGAGCCATGAACATTCAGTTCTGCTCCAGATTGATGGCTCCATAGGAACCGCATTAAAGCTCATAGGCGGCAGGTACAGATGAGTGACAGCTTCTCCCCTAAAAATCTTTCAGACTGAGGATATCTTTTAGTGCTACAGATATAGAAATTTAGGGCTTTGCTGTTAGTGCCTTGGGAAAGTTCCAAAGCTGCTTTTTTGAGAAAAGTCTTATTTAGCCCACTCTGTTAAGGTCATACTAGGGCAAGTGCATAAATCACATTTTCTAGTTTCCTCACTGTCTGGAGTGAGACGGTACAAGAATCTTTTTTTAATCAGCTACAATTAATAAGTATAAAAATAATGAACTCACCAGTAAACTCAATTTTGAATTGTCTTCTGTGTAAGGTATCACAACCCTATTTTAGAATATTTTAATTATCCCTGAAAGATCTCTTCCCCGAGTCCCAGGCAATCACAAATCTACTTTCTGTCTCTATAGATCTGCCTATTCTGAACATTTTATATAAATGAAATCATACAATATGTGTTTTTTTGTGACTGACTTCTTTCACTGAGCATGTTTTCAAGGTTCATCCATTTTCTAGCATCTATCAGTACTTCATTCCTTTTCATTGCTAAACAATAGTCCATTGTATAGATATACCACACTTTATCCATTCATCATTTGATAGGCATTTGAATTATTTTTAGGTTTTAGCTATTATGAATATTGCTTCTATGAACATTTGTGTACTAGTTTTGTGTAAATGTATGTTTTTATTTCTCTTGAGTAGACATCTAGGAGTAAAATTGCTGATTCTTATGGTTAACTTATGTATAGCTTTTTAAAGAAACTGCCCAACTGTTTTCCAAAGTAGTGATACTATTTTATATTTCCACCAATAATGTATGAGGGTTTTAGTTTCTCCACATCCTCACCAATACTTGCTATTGTCTGCCTTTTGGATTTTAGTCATTTTTGTGGATATGAAGTGGTATCTCATTGCAACTTTAATTTAAATTTCCCCTAGTGACAAATGATGTTAAGTATCTTTTCATTTGTTTATCGGTCATTCTAATATCTTCTTTAGTGAAGTGTTTATTCAAATCTTTTGCCTATTTTTTAATTGGGTTATTCGTCTTCCTGTCATTGAATTGTTAAGAGATCTTCATATATTCTGGATGTAAATCTTTTATCAGATATGAGTTGCAAATATTTTCTCCCAGTTTGTGGCTTGTCTTTTATTTTTCTACTGGTTTCTTTTGAGTTACAAAATTTTTAAATTATGATAAAGTGCAATTTATTTATTTTTTAAATGGATCGTGCTTTTGCTATGTCTAAGAAATCTTTGCCTAATCTAAGGTCATAGAGATTTTTTTCTCCTATGTTTTCTTCTAAAAGTTGTATAGTTTTAGTTTTTACATTTAGTAAGAAATGTTAGGTCTATGATTCATTTTGAGTTAATTTTCGTGTGTGGTGTGAAGTAAAGGTCTAAATTCATTCTTTCCCTTGCGGAATTCTAATTGTCCCAGCACATTAGTTGAAAAGATGACTTGTTTAATTGTTGACTCTACTTTTATTGCATTTATGCCTTTAAAGAGAAGCAGGGAGGGCATAAAGAATTAATATGAATGAAGATGAAGGGACTATTCTGTGTTAAAGTTTTAAGCATTTACATGAGAGAATGAGCATCTGGCTAATGTTTTAAAGAACAACTTGAATCACGATTTTGTTTGTTTCCTTCATCTCCCCCATTCCCTCCCCAACCCTGCACTGAACATCTGCTTCTCTCCTGCAAGAGGAAGTGAAAGATTTAGGTCATGCATAAACACAAACTATCTTTACTGCACTGTTCCCTTTTAAGAAAAAAAAAAAAAAACCAACAAAGAAACAACAAAAAAAAACTACCCTGCTGGGTCAGTTTAGTATTGAATTACCCTATATCAACAGTTCTATTGCTTTTTTTGAAAGTTGGCTTTCCCCAGAAGCAGAACTACTTTTGCTGGTTTTTGGTGTTATGTAATAAATCTCACTGGTAATTTTCAAGAACCTTTCTTTATATTTTCTTTACTAATGAATTTCTCACAAGAAATATCTTAAGAGATATCACTAGAGTGTGGAACCCTTCTGTGTATCTGTGGTGCTGGGTAGGGATAACACCGAATAAAATATGTTCAGTTACCTTCTGGGGTTGATTGATACAAAGCAGCAAGACCAGCATCCTTGGGGAAGTCCATAGTTAGAAAAATACCACCCATTCTGCTATCTTAAGTCTTTATAATGAAGCAATGATAGCCTCTTCCTTTTTGGAAATTTATTGAGTTTCTCTGTTTTATGGTGCTGACCCAGCAGCTATGCTGTGACACTTTTCTACTCTGGCTTTGCTAAAGATCCCTCACAATCCAGGCTCTGGAGGCATCATCATCATCATGTAATAATATGTGTATAGAACTTATTACATACCATATACTCTTTTTTTTCCTGCCATATATGTATATAAACTCATATATATGTGTGTATATATATAAGTTCATATATATGTATATGTGTGTGTATATGTATACGTATATATGTATGTATATATGTATGTGTGTGTGTGTGTGTGTGTGTGTGTGTATACACATATATATATATACTCATTTTAACATGCTCTGGGAGCATACGTTAAAACTGGCTTTGTTGGAAGAAGTAGATACAGAAGCAATTGAGGTTGTATTTGGAGTATGGAAAACTCATAAAATAGCTTTGAGGCCAGAAAGAAAGGCTTGTGATGATGCTTAAGGGATAAAGTTGAACAGCAGGGTCTTTTTCTGGGCTCTAGAAGTTATCTGAGGCAAAAGTAAAAAGGAGGAAACATTGGTCTTTCACTTTGATTAGACATCTTTCGATATCTTTCCTTAAGCACCTCAAGAATTTCCATCCTCTCCCATCTCCATGCATCCACTTTAGTGCCTTAGCTTGGCACTGGGCCACTCCAGGGCTATCCAGGACTTGTCCTTGGCAGCCTGGGTCCCCACTGGTTCCTGCTTTGTGTTTCAGTGTGGCAGCTACTTTTTGGGAAGGGACATTTTTAGCATCAAGGAGAAGGTCTTTTAAGATTCCAACCCACAGTTGGTCAGTATACATACATTCTGGCTTCCTTTAAGATTTTAGCCTTATTTTAAAATTTATATTTTATTTCATTATTTTTAACTTTTCAAATTATTTATTTATTTAAGATTTTATTTATTTTTATTTAAAAATTTTTAAAAATAAATACAATTTATATTTTAGTATAAGGCACAGGAGCAGTTTTTTTGGGAGAAAAGATACAGAGAAGAGAGATTCTAGGGGCACAGGAAGTCAGAAACGAAGGGCCAGGGAAGGGAGAAGAAGTTGGAGAGCCTTCATCTACCTCAAAATTTTGCTGAGGGTCTTGCCTGACAGCAGGGCTAATAGAGAAGCAGGTCATTCATTGCTGCTGCCAAATCACACCAGCATGGTGACCATGGTCTTCTAAAAATGGGCACCCACATTTGTTGTCTCACGTAGGGGAATGCCTCAAACGGTGGGACTGTCCAGACAAATAAGAAAGGAGACAGACGATTACAGGTGGGAGTGGGGGTGCTAGTTTTGGACAGGTGGTGCCTGGTGGCATCAGGGAAAATATGCCTTAGGTAACTTTTTCTTTCACTGATGCATGAAGACTGATCCTGCTCAGCTGGGAATATGACCAAAATGACCTTAATATGCCCCTTAGCTTGGCTAAAGTTTAGACAAGCTTCTTCCTGACTGTAGGTCGCTGACCTCTCTTTTTTTAAGAGCACTTACTTTAGAAAACTTGCAACTGTAAATTCTTTCCTTGCCTTTTGAGATGTAAATATTTTCCTAACTTCTTGCCTGCTTTATAATCCAGGACCATCTTTTTCAAGGACCTGGAAGCCATCCTTTGAAATGTAATCATCAAGACAGATAGCACCCAGATGTCCCAGTCTCTGTGGGAGGGTGGGGGCCTAACTTGATAAGCCCATGTGTCACTTGGCAAACACAGATGGCCTAATCACATTAACCAACCTCCCTACAACGTCCTCCGGTACTTTTTCATTAGCTCACCCCAGAACTTGAAGACTCTCCTGCTTTTTGTTTTTAAGAAAGTTGAGTTCCATCTACGGCAATAGACTTGACCCCTTTTGCAATAGTCTTGAATAAAATCTTTTTCCTTGTCTGTTAAACTCTATTCTGTGCAATTTTTCTTCGACATATAGAAACTCACATAATATTTCACCTAAACTGACTCAGTGAGTTTGGAAAGCTATTAACCAAGAAGATAGGATAATTTTATCATGGTACACTGTTATTTGGACTCATTATTGGGAGTCTGACACATAAACATTTCTATGCTCTTAATCACCTTCAGTAAATCCCAAACCCAAACCAGAAAGCTTCTCATCTTTCTTCGCTGTGAGATATACATGGAATATATAAGGTACCTCAAAGATACCATACACACACACACACACACACACACACAATTAGTAATAGCTATCATTTTTTTGTAGGCCTACTGTGTGCCAGGCACTATGTACTTTATAAACATTTTCTTATTTAATCCTTATAGCATTTCTATGAGTTCACTAACATTATTTACTTTACAGATGAGGAAGCCAAGTCTGAAAGTTAAGTGACTATCTGAGATCTCTGTCAGAAATAGGATTTGAACCCAATTAATCAGTCTACAAATCATGACATCAGGCTTTTAAATGGTTGTCCTTCAAGTATTCACCAAGATAGCTGTTAGAGTTCTGGCCCAGAGGAAAAGTTGTATTTCCAGAAGGAATTAAGGAAGACCTAACAAATTGTACCTCCATCCCACCTACCAGAGGCATTGTAGAAGATTTTATTATTTCTTGGAGAACCTTATCTCAAATGGTACACCTAGCCCCCCATTTTTCCTATATCTGTGATCTGTAGTTTCTACTTTGTAGCCTGGCCCAATCTCTTGGAATGGCCATTCTGATCTTGAGGGTTGCCCTGACAAAGACAACTGGGGGTCTCCCCTTTTGTTTCCAGCACATGGTATGTATTCCCTCAGTGGACCCTGAAGGTGGTAGCAATTTCCTCTCTGATGTGTGCATGGGAGAGATCCCAACCCTTCCCTTGTTATTTTCTCAACTGTCTGTCTTCTCAGCAGCATTTGGGTGATGAATACAACTCAAACAATGCACTGCAATGTCACTAGTTCACAAACTGATGACATCGGAAGGTGCAACAATAATGAGAGCAACAGGAAGCAGACAGCAATGGTTCTACTTATTTCAAAACAATGCCAGAGAAGTAAATCTCTCTTAAAAAACCTAAGTCTTTCTAGCTTCTAAGTTTTCCCCCTGAAGGAAAAAGATTCTTCTAGAACTAACTTTAGTACCTTTTATATCAGAATCTGTGCTTAAAAGTACAGATTCAGAAGCATCACACTGCCTAGAAAAAGTATCTTTAGGGCTATAAATGGCTCTGTGCACTGAGGCAGGTGATAATCATGTTTTTACCACAGCACTCATCCCCTTTCATGTGGAACACAGTGAGATTTTGTTCTGTGAACCTGTGGAAAGTACTCTACAGGTAGGTGGATTTGGGCCACTGGATTCAGGGATGTGATGGTGAGGTCACCAAAATGTTTTGCTTCCAGCTTTTCTCCTTTCTCCCTATAGGAGTGGCTCCCCTGTCACTAGGCCTCTAACACATACAACTCCTGCCTTGGGTTTAATGTAAGAATTTTACTTCTAATTTTTACTGGTGTCACTTCTAGATATTTTTGCAGTGTTGATGACATGGTTGTAGAAATTAATACATGCTATCCTAGACAGAGAGAGTTAAAATAATTTAAAATAATAATTTCCCCAAATTATAAGTGCTTTGTGGAAAATTTGGAAAGTATAAAAAGGACATTACTCATAAGCCCATTAACATAGAAGCAATCATTCTTTTTTTTTTTAGCTTTTTATTCTGAAGCTGTTGTTTTCAAGTAAAAAGACATGGCCCTTGTCCAAAAAGACCTTACAACTTCAAGGGCAACACAAATGAGAAAAAGTAAGGCAAAATAAGATTGAAAATCAGATAACATGTAGAATAATGATGACGATGATAAGAAATAGCAATTCCAAAGATTCTATGAACATACTTATTCAATATTTATTTTAAAATGAGAAAATTATAGAAATCCACAGAGTCAATTTAGGAAAATAGGTGAGTCTTTTTCTGAAGCTCCTAATGGACAAGCTACAGTTAATTAGTGGCTGTAAAACAGTAAGTGGTGAGCATAATGAAAACAACTAATGAATAAATTTGGGGTTAATTAGGAGCCCAAGAAGTCAGATAACAAATGTGAGATGATTTAGTACATACTGTATTTTTAATAGGCTCATTGATTTATACAAAATGTCATTGAGACACGTACTGCCTGAAATCAGTCTCTTCCAGGCTTGTCTGCCACTTATTGCATATTCGTAGGCAAATTACTTCACCTCTCTAATGTTGTTTCTTCATCTATAAAATAGGGAAAATAGGTTGTTATGAGTATTAGATGAGAGAATCCATCTAATGTATTTACTACAGTCCTTGGCTCATAATAAATGCTCAAGAAAAGTTAAGCATCATCAGTGGTATAAGGTGGTGGTTAAGAGAATAAGCTTTGGTCAGACTGCTTGCCATTCTTGTGGCTTTTTCCTCCTTGCTTGTAGGACTAAATCATCAACAATAATCTCTATTTAAGTACTCCTCCCTCAAGAGTTTGAAAATGAACCAGCTTTTGTCTTTGAATTTCTTTAAGATAATTATGAATTTATCAAAGGCATTTATCAAATGCTTCTAGGAAGTCAGGAGTTTCCTAATAAAGACTTTTTCATTATAAAAGATTATTAGAGAGTAGCAGTTATTTCTACTACAGAAGCTACATACATATTCACTACTGAGTTGGCAAAACCGAAAAAGCAAGGCTTCACCTTAGAAAATGTAATGTTGGATACATTTTGAGTTCATTGCAACTTGACCTTTTGCAGCCCTCAGAGTTACCCCATGATGGGAAGATGGAGAGATGAGACAGAGAGAACCTGAATATATATAATATTTTGCAATATTTATGAAAAAGTCAAGAAATTTTTACACAGTATTCAGGGTGTTAGGCATGAGTTTAGGATACTTTGTAAAAATATATATTTTAAAGACTAGTATTTGTTATTTTCATATTACAAAATTAAACAATGTTTATTTTAGAAAATTGAGAAAGCAGAAACAAAAGAAGAAAACACAAATCTTACCCTTTTAATGCACTTCCTTTTAGTTTTTATAAAATAGTTATATTTAACTATTAAAATTACATTTATAATTTTAATATGAATCTTTTAATTTAAAAATTCCTAAAGAACCAGTTAAGTCAACTTACTTTGGTTTGCTGGGCATTGATTTTTTTTTTTTTTCATCAAAGTCCTTATAGTATATGTTGGAGGAGCTTAGTAATTCAAAATTACTGTTTGATTCCTCTTGAGTTCCAGTAGGATAGAATTTTGCTACTCAAAGCATGGTTTGGGAACCAGTAGCATTAGCCACTGGGATATCTGGGAATATACTAGAAATGAAGACTTTTCAGCTCTAACTCAGACATATTGAATCCCAACTGCATTTTAATATGATTTCTAGGTGATTTGTCTGCACATTAAATTTCGAGTAACACTGCTATAGGAACAACTTGACTAAGTATGTTTTCCTAATGAGGACAGTTGTCAAAAGCCTGATTAGTCCCTATTCTTCAGAACATCCTCTCCTATCAGACAGCAGCTTCCCTGGTTCTCACTTCCAGAAAAGCACTGTTGGAACAAGTCTGATTAGAGACCCACCAAAGAGCCTGCAGGAAAAGGTTTCGTTACCAATCCCAGCCAGGAGATCAAAGACACAAAATGAATCTGGGACATACCAAAATGCCAATAAAACTCTAAATCTAAAGTCTGCATTGTTCAGCATTTTATTATATAATCAAAGTACTCTTCCTGGGCTCACTGTTGAATGACCAGGAAACAGTGTTGAACCAATTGAAAACCCAATAATAAAATTCATCAATAGCATTTTAATTAGTGTGGCTTTTGATGCAGGGGTTTATTGACTTGGAAAATTGAGGCTGACTTAAAGAAGAAACACACAAACAAACAAAATTCCAAAACAGCACATTCTGGAAATAGAACAGCTTTTAAGATGGGAGTAAACATGTGCTTTCCCATCCTCTCATTCTTTATTTGCTGGAAGAGGAATGTATCTACAAAGCTGGGTTGTAGCAATTTCTTGATGAGCATGACTAATAATAATAATAGCCTACACTGACAGCATTTTATGATTCACAAAGTACCATAGTAGTGCTTCTCAGTGAGGATACTGATTCAGTAGGTGCAGGGTGGGGTCTAAATTTGCCTTTTTAACAAATTCTCAGGTGTTGCTAAAATTGCTGGTCCAAAAATCATATTTTGAGTAGCAGGTTCTTACTATTATTTCTCTCAAGATTCACAGACGTTCTGTGAGGTAGGTGGAACAGACATATTTTCCCCCCTTCCTCTTCAGAATATTGGCTCTATGAGGGTAAGGATTTGGGTGCATTTTGCTCATTGCTATATCCTAAGTGCCCATAATAGTATGTACTCAGTACACCTTTGTTGGATGAATAAATGACTGCATCTTAATTTTACAGAGGAATTTAAATAATGCTTTAACCAAAGTTATATTCTAATAAGTGGCAAAGCTGGCATTTGACCTAAGAAACTACTTAAAACAGAGAGCTTGGTACCAAATGAACCTACTTTAGTGGTTTGACTTTTTCTTTCTTTTTTTTTCCATAAAGGTAAATATTTTTTGAAGGAACCTTTTAAATTGAAGTATAACATAGAAAAAATGGACAAATCATAAGCGTACAATTGATTAACTTATACAAAGGGAACATACAGAACTACCTTTCAAATCAAGAAATTACCAGCTCCCCGGAAATCTCCCTTGTAATCCCTCCTAGTCATTAGTCTCTCCTTCAGTGGTAGATGCTGTTATGACTTCTATTAGTTTTGAATTTGATAGAAGTAGAATTTTATAATATATGCTTTTTAATAGTGTATGCCTTCTTTCACTCAATATTACATTTGTGCTCTTGAATATAACAGTAATTTGCTTATTTTCATTTTATAGTATTCCATGATGTATATTGTGCACATTCCATGAATATACCACAATTTATCATATACTTTACTGTGATAGACATTAAAGTTGATTCTAGTTTTTGGCTAATGCGAATAGTGCTGCTGTGGACATTTTTGTACATGGTTTTCGGTGACACGTGTATATTTCTATTGGTTATGTAAAAGAAGTAGAATATTTCAGATTTTGGGTATATTCAGTTATTGTAGATAATACCAGCCAAACAGTTTTCAAAGTGGTTTTATTAATTCTTTTGTATTTCTTTAAATTTTAAAATGTTGATTAAATTTTCTAGGTAGTCATTGAAATTATAGTTTACCTTTTGCTGCATGGAGAGTTTTGATGAATTTTACTATTGTGACTTTTGGATTAAGATGGTAGATTGAGCACACATTTACTTTTCTTCCTTCAAGCACCTCATAAAACAACAATAACTAGATTTTTTTCTTGAGGAAAGTATAAACTTAAACAGATAAAGAAAATGAGAAAGGAGACAACATCAACATTATTTGAGACATTCAAGGAAACTGAACCCTATGCCAACAGTAGGAAGCTGAAATCTAACCTAATTTATACCACAGAAGTCGTAAAAATTTGAGGAATTGGCACATGAGCAGTTCTGGAAAAAGAGAAGTAGTGCTTAAAAGGACAGTATTGATTTAAAGTCAGTTTAAAAAACCGTTGGATCCCCTTCTCCAATCCACAGACTCACAATTGTTTTCCACCCTCGACTCACTCTGGAGGATGGCTGAGGAAAAATTTTTATTAGAGAATGTAAAACAGAGTATCCCTGCACTAGGATTTGTCAGACACAGTTGAGGGTGGGTGTATAATACTGAAAACATAGGAATTATGCAAATTATATTCACAGTAGAAACATTCACAGGTGAGGACCCCATTACCACCCCACCCCTCTTTCATGCTTAGTTCCCAAAATGTTGAAGGTGGATGTATATCTTCTAGGTAGGAGATTAGAAGATCCTTCTCTAGAAGCTTTACCAGAACCAAGAAGAAAGAAGAAATGGTAATGACATTTGGGGAGAGAAATCTCCAAGGAAATGGCCCAGCTAGATCAACAGTGAAGCCCATAGTAGTCAAACCCCAACCACAGGCTCAGGCTCAGAACTTCCAATCTGGTCTTTTAGGTCCCTACTCTTAACTATGAATAGGCAAGCAAGGTCACCAGCTAGCTGAGCTAAGATTTCACCATAAAATGTGGAGACCGCAACAAACACACAGAAAAAAAACAACCTGGAAGAAAAGATTTTCAGGGGAAAGACTACTTTAAAAAAATTATCATTAGCATTCTCAGAGAGATATAAGATGATTTTGCGTTCATGAAATAAGAACAGGTTGCTTTAAAAAGAGACAATTAGTAACTATTAGAAATTAAAAAATATATCAGAAATGAAAAGATCAATAGAATAGTGGGAAGACAGAACTGAGGAATTTCTAAGAATGTTGAACAAAAAGAAAAAAAGAGAAAATAGAAGAGAAAATATAATAAAAAGACCAGATCATGAGGCCCAATAACTTTATAACAGGGAGCTCGAAAAGAGAGAAAGAGAAGAGGGAAAAGAGAAGGAGGAAATCATTACCCAAATAATTAAAGAAAAACTTTTAAAACTAAAGGTTAGAATTTTCAGATTGTAAGGATCCATAGATCACCCAGCAGAATGGATTAAAAATAGACTCACTCCAAGGCACATCATTTTGTAATTTCACAATTCTGGAGAAATGAATGAAGTTCTACAAACTTCTATAAATAAATAAATAAAAAGTCACATGCAGAAGATAAAAAATCATAGTAGTACCTCCAAATTTTTGAGGAAAAAATGATTTCTAACCTAGAATTATATGCTCAGCTAAATTCATAAGCAAATGTGAGGAAAGAATTTAAAAAATTCAGATATTCCAAGTCCGAAGAATTTTATCTCCATGAGCTCTTTCTCAGAGATTTGCTGCTTGATATGATCTGTCAAAAAGAGGGAAGTAGACTAAAAAACAAAGTCATGGAAAATAAGAAACAGGAAATTTAATATAAGAGAATGGAAAGGACTCTTCAGAATGAATGGAGATCCTAAGACAATAACTAGGCATTAATATCCAGAATTGAGCAAATCAGAAGGCTCCAGAAGAGATTTTCTCAAGAAGATGAAATTAATAGACTGACATTGCATTTCAGAATATATTGATAGCAGTTTTAGACATTTGGCAGAAGGTGTGGGATTGATTTGGTGATAATAGAAAACCAAGTATATGAGCAAATAAAAAAAGCAGCAGTTATTAATTGTTCCTCTGTCTCTACCCCACCCCCAACAAAAAACGTTTGTACAGGAAATAAAAGTAATCATGGCAGACAACATGTCTCTACTGTGAATGACGTTTACATAGTCACAAAAATGTAAACACTAAATGTTGATCTGACCAAAATTTCAATACAATTTTATTGAATGAGTGAGGAGATGGAGGTGGTTATGGGAAAAGTATGTGTTTGCGGTGGTGGGGAGAGAGATAGTTTAAAGAAAGCTAAGCCTCATTTTCCCAGTAGAAAATCAATAGATAATTACTAAAACTGAAAAATCAAGAAAATTATGACATATTCATGTTATTTACTGATATAGTGATAAATTCCAAAAGAATCTTCTAGAATAGAGGAAAGATGCTATCTCTGGGAGCAGATTGCTATTTTTATATTAGGTCTTATAAAGTACTTATATATCTTCAAATTATGTGAAAGTATACCGCTGATAAAAATAGAAAGTTAGAATAAATTTTATTCTGATTCTACCACTGATGACGCTTTAACTTTAAAGTTTATATTGTTTGTCTATAAAAATGAGCATTTTTAACTATAGTTAAAATATGTATTATTTTGACCAGTTGTTTGGATCTCTATTCCCAGTGAATCATTTGCAGGTATCCTAAGGAACTTACTTGGAAGTGACTTCTGTTGTTTCTCCTGTATATGTAAAGGTTCTGGAAAACAGTGATGAGAACAAAAGAGAGGGAGCAGGAAGGAGGAGAAGTTTTGGATACTTCCCCCAAATGGATTAGTCCACGAATTAAGGAGAGTCCTTGTCCCTGGATAATTCAGAATGAACATATTTTCCCTTAACGCAGAGCTAGAGCAGCAAATTTACTCTGGGTGACTTCGCAGTGACCAGTGTGGAGAAGGAATCTTGTAATATAATTAAAAAACCATGGCCCTATAATTGACACAGATGTCAGAAATGAGTCATTGAAAAAATGATCATCATTCTTACTGTGAAATGAGACCGGTCCAGGTGAGGCTGGTCTCTCAAAGAAGGAAACCCCAGCATGGTGCAATATGTGCTACAAGTAAGGCCGTGGGTGTAGTTTTGGACACCACATTTTCTCTGGCTCAAGTTCCCTTAAGTCTCACCTCTTGCATGTAAATCTGCTATTGCTTGTGGCTATTATGAAGAGCAGCATTTCTCAAACTCAAGTGAGCCTCTGAATAACTTGGAGGTCTGGTTAAAATCCAGATTCTGAGTCCTACCTCCAGAGACTTCTAATTCAGTAGGTTTGGCATGGGGACCAGATTTTCATTTTTCAACCAGTTCCCATCTGCTACTGCTGCTTCTCCTTAGTGTGTGGGCCACACTTTGTGTAGCACCTGAATTTTGAGAGGTTCCAATGACTAGCAGATGAGTTTAATGGGAAAGAGTGAGTGTGTCAGGTGCTCCTAGGGATTACTAGAATTAATTTTTATAATGACATATCCTGTAAACAGAAGAGTATACGAAATGCATTTAAACAAATGTGTATTTGTTCAGTTTAAAGGATAATGTTTCAAAAAACCTAATGTACCCCATCAGCCAGGTCAAGAAATAGAACATTCCAGTATATTAGATTACACTTAGGGGAAACTGGCTACTAATATTTTGTTTGGTTTTTAGCACCTATGTTTATGATTGAGACTGGCCTATAGTTTTTCTTATTTGTGTTACTTTGGTCAGTGTTCGAAATCAAGGTTATGCAAAGCTCATAAACAGAGTTGAGAGTATTTTTTTTCTGTACTGTGACATAGTTTGTGTTAAATTATATTTAAAAATCAATTTACATGCATTCGATAACCAAGTAGTCTTACATCATATGAAAGAAAATACTTATAGAAGCCAGCACAAGCTACTAAACTACTGATTCAGTATCTTTTTTAAAAAAATTTTGTTTAAAATTTTAAAAAGTTAGACATTTATACAATCCTTAAAGTGATCCCCCCAATTACTCTAGTGCCCATCTGGCTCTATACACAATCATTACAATAATATTGACTATAGATCCTATATGCTATACTCTAAATCCCCATGACTATTTTGTAACTGCTAATTTGTATTTCTTAATCCCCCTTTTTCGCCCTCCCCCCACAACCCCCCTCTTGTCTGGCAATCACCAGTTTGTTCTCTGTGAGTCTGTTTTCATTTAGTTTGTTCATTTCTTTTGTTTTTTAGATTCTGCATATAAATGAAATCGTACAGTATTTATCTTTCTCTGTCTAATTGATTTCACCTAGCATAATATCTTCCAGCTACATTCATGTCATTGCAAATGGAGAGATTTCAATAGCTGAATAATTTTCCATTGTATGTGTGTACTATAACTTCTTCGTCTAATCATCTATTGATGGGTATTTAGGTTACTTCCACATCTTGGCTATTGTAAATAGTGCTGCCGTGAACATAGGGATGCATATATCTTTACAAATTAGTGTTTTGGTTTTCTTTGGATAAATACCCAGAATTGTAATTGTTGGGTCAAAAGGTAGTTCTATTTTTATTTTTTTGAAGAATCTCCAAACTGTTTTACAGAGTGCTGTACCAGTTTGCAATCCCACCAACAGTGCACGAGGGTTTCCTTTTCTCCGCATCCTTGCCAAATTTGTGTGTGTGTGTGTGTGTGTGTGTGTGTGTGTGTGTTTTGATTTATTGATGATAGCCAGTCTGACAGGTGTGAGGTGATATCTCATTGTGGTTTTAATTTGTATTTCTCTGATGATTTGTGACCTTAAGCATCTTTTCGCATATCTATTGGCCATCTGTATGTTTTCTTTGGAAAAATATTTATTCAAGTCCTCTGCCCATTTTTTAATTAGATTTTTGTTGTTGTTGAGTTGTATGAGTTCTTTTTATATTTTTGGATATTAACCCCTTATCAGATGTATCATAAGTGAATATCTTCTCTCATTCAGTCAGTTATCTTTTGTTTTGTTGATGGTTTCCTTTGCTGTGCAAAACTTTTTAGTTTGATATAGTCTCATTTGTTTTTGTTTTCCTTGCCCGAGGAGATATGTCCAAAAAGAAATTACTAGTAGCAATATCAGAGAGATTACTGCCTGTTTTCTTGTAGTATTTTCCGGTTTCGGGTCTTAATCATAAGTCTATAATCCATTTTGAGTCTATTCTTGTATATGGTGTAAGAAGGTGGTCCAGTTTCTTTTTCTTTTCTTTTTTCTTTTTGCATATATCTGTCCAGTTTTCCAACACCATTTGTTGAAGAGACTGTCTTTTCCCCATTGTATATTCTTGTCTCCTTTGTCATAGATTAAATGACCAAAAAGGAATGGATTTATTTCTGGGCTCTCTATTGTGGTCCATTGATTTATGTCTGTTTTTATGCCAGTACCATTCCGGTTTCATTACTATAGTCTTGTGATATAGTTTGATATTAGGTAGCATGATATTTAACTTTGTTCTTTTTTCTCAAAATTGCTGTAGCTATTTGGGGTCTTTTAGGGTTCCATATAAATTTTTGGATTATTTGTTCTAGTTGTCTAAAAAATGCCATTGGTATTTTTAAAAATTATTATTATTATTATTATTATTTTATTTTTTTAACATTTTATTATTTTAAAAATTATTTTATTATTTTCCCCCTCTCCCCTCCCACTCCCTTCTGGTGCCATTGGTATTTTGATGGGGATTGCATTGAATTTATAGATTGCTTTGGGTAGTATGCCCATTTTAATGATATTGATTCTTCCTACCCATGAGCATGGTATATGCTTCCATTTATTTGTATCTTCTTCAATTTCTTTTTTCAATAACTTATAATTTTCTGAGAACAGGTCTTTTACTTCCTTATTTAATTTAATTCTTAGGTATTTTATTGTTTTTGATGCAATTGTAAATGAGATTGTTTTCTCAATTTCTCTTTCTGAAAGCTCATCATTGGTGTATAAAAATGCAACCGACTTCTGAATATTAATTTTGTATACTGCTACTTTACTGAATTTATTAATCAGTTCTAACAGTTTTTTGGTGGAATCTTTAGGGTTTTCTAAATATAGTATCATATCATCGGCAAATATGACAGTTTTACTTCTTCATTTCCAATTTGGATGCCTTTTATTTCTCTTTCTTATCTGATTGCTCTAGTTATGATTCAGTATCTTTAATGGTAATAAAACTATTAAAGATTTTTCCTTCTTGGAATAAGTTTTTATAAGTGATATAGTTCTAACATTTTTCTATTTCATGGAAAATTTCAAGAGTATTTTTTCCTTTAAAAAATTTTTATCTTGACGTGGGTGGAGTGGGCGTGCACGTGGGTATCCAGTGCTGCATGAGGGTGTGGTCGATCTTGTTGGTCTCAAGGCTTTGGAGTATGATCTGCTTGTGTCTATGTTTTCATTCCACGATTATTTTTTTTAAAAAATCTATTTTAATTAGTTTTAAGTATACGGTACATTGGTTAAACATCTATATGGTTCATAAAACAATCCCCCCAATTGCTCCCTCCCTCCCCTGACCCTCCACCTAGCCAATGTATTAATGCTAACTGCATTCCCTATTTTGTGCTCCCCATCCCCATAACCATCCATCAGCTACTAATTCGTACTTTTTTAACCTTTACTCCCATTCTCCCAGCTCCCCCAAACACCTCCTCTCTATCCATCACCAAATTGTCCACTATATTTGTGAGTCTGTTTTTGATTTATTTGTTCTTTTTATTCCTTAGATTCCACATATAAGTGAAATCATATAGTGTTTATCATTCTCTGTCTGATGTAAATACCTTGTAGGTCCATCAAAGCAATATCTTTTTCCATCTCCTTTCTTTTAGTCTGTGTATGTTTTTTAATCTGAAGTGAGTCTCTTATAGGCAACATGCAGGGGTCTTGTTTTCCTTTCCATTCATCCACTCTATCTTTTATTTGGAGCACTTCATTCTTTTCCATTTGAGGTACTTATTGATAGGAATGTAGTTATTACCATCCTTCATTTCTGTTTTTGATACATGGTTTTTTCTTCTTAAAGAAGTCCCTCCAACATTTCCTGTAATACTGGGTTGATGGTGATAAATTCCTTTAGCTTATTTTTGTCTGCGAAGCTCTTTATCTGTCCTTCAGCTTTGCTGGATAAAGTATTCTTGGTTGTAGATCCTGGGTCTTCATCACACTGAATATTTTTTGCCAAGTCCTTCTGTCCTGCATACTTTCTTTTGACAAATCAGCTGCCAGTCTCATGGGTGTTCCCTTATAGGTCACTATCTGCTTTTCTCTTGCTGCTTTTAAGATTCTTTCTTTATCTTTAACCTTTGGCGTTTTAATCATCATGTGTCTTGGTGTGGGCCTCTTTGGGTTCCTGGTTTTTGGGACTCTCTGAGCTTCCTGGAGTTTTATGTCCATTTCCTTCACCAGATGAGGGAAGTTTTCCATCATTATTTCTTCAAACAGCTATTCGACATCTTGTTTTCCTTCAGGTATGCCGATCAGATGGATATTTGGAGCCTTAATAGTGTCCCATATGCTCCTTAAATTATTTTTATGGTCTTGGCATCTTATCTCTTGCCATTCTGATTGAGTGTCCTTGGCTTTCCAGTCCTCTAGATAGGGCATATGATCCTTTTCTTTATTCACTTTGGTTATTCCATTTCATATACTTCTCAGGTCATATAATGTGCTCTTCATTTCAGACTGGTTCCACTTTATAATTTCCATTTCCATTTTTATGTTTTTTTAAATCTCTTTGTTGGAGTTCTCTACACTTCCCAAAAGTTCACTGAGCATCTTTATAACCAGTGTTTTGAACTCTGCATCTGTTAGATTACTTGACTCCATTATTTCTGGATCTCTATTCTGTTCTCTCATATGGTTTCTGCTTCTTTGTCTTCCCATTTTGGCTGCCTTTCTGTGTCTGTTTCTATGTACTAAGCAAAGCTCTTAAGTCTCCCAGTCTTATTAGTGTGGATTTGTGAAGTAGTTGTCCAGTGGCACGGTCCTGAGAGGGGTTCAGCTGCAGGCAAAACTTAGCCCAAGCCCGTGCCCCTCCGGCGCCACCTGTTAAGATTCAGCAAGCAATCCACAGATTCTGTGCTTATGATTGCCTCAAAAGGCCACTCCAGAAACCGAGGCCAGCTGCCTCCAGTGAGAGTCTAGGCACTGCTCAGCAAGAAGCACCTGAGTCGCTGAGGATATACTTGGATGTGGCTTGGATGGGGCCACGAGTTGGGGGAGGCAGTGTTTCAGGGAATCTTCTGGGTGGAGTGACCTCAGTTATCCAGTCTGATGACATCACGGCTATTGTGGTGCCATGTCTGCGCACTGGGAGTAGGGGAGGGCTCAACAGAGAATGGTGGATACGGCTGGCACTTTTGTACAGAGCAAGTCTCCCTTTGGCCCTCACTCCAACAATGTAAGTCCTTGTAAGTCTCTGGTGCCCCCCGTGTGCAGCTGAATTGGCACTAGTGCTCATAGCCAGCAGGTCGGTTACTGCGAAAATTTACTCACGGACATGTTTCCTGTAAGAGGCTCCTGCCGCTGCCACTGCCTTCATTTCACTCAGGTGCTTGAGACCAGGCAGCCCCGTGTCCTTGCCTCATCCTACCTACTGCCATTGCAGGGTGATTTCTTGGATTTCTCCCTAGTTGTATGGCTTGTTCATCTAGATCCTAGGCGGTTTTTCCTTGCTGCTTGCCTTTGTTTCCATCACAGCTTTGATTTAGTCACTAGAGGGATGAACAGAGCCTCTGTCGTCTATGCCTTTTTCCCCCCTTCTCCTAAATTTCTTTTCAAAAATTGAGATATAATTGACATTTAACATTGTGTGAGTTTAAGGTAAAGAACTTGTTGATTTGAATTATGTGAAGTGATAGAGGTGTTAGCCTCTATCACTTCACATAATTACCATTTCTTATTTGGGATGAGAACATTTAAGATCCAGTCTGTTAGCAATTTTGAAGTATATAATGCAGATTGTTAATATCTATGCTATGCATTAGATCTCTATAACTTATTTGTCTTCTAGTTGCAAGTGTGTACCCTTTAATAGCATCTCCCCAGTTCTGCATTTCCCTGCCTCTGATAACCACCATTCTACTTCTATTTCTACGAGTTTGGCTTTTTTGGATTCCATATATAAATGACATCATACAATATTTGTCTTTCTCTGTCTGGCTTATCTTACTAAATATAATGCCCTCAGGGTCCATTCATGTTGTTGCAAATGGCAGGATTTCTTTATTTTTTTATGGCCGAATAATATTCCATTGCATATTTACCACAACTTCTTTATCCATTCATCTATTGACAGGTTGTTTTCATACTTTGGTTGTTGTGAATAACACTGAGATGAACATAAGAGTGCAGACATCTTTTTTGTTAAACTATTCCGGTGGATATTGCATTTATTTATTTCTTCTGCTAACTTTTATTTAAATATTTTGAAGCTGTCTCAAAAGTTGCTTAAAAATTAAAAATTCTTTCATATAAAATGTACCTTTTGTCATTATGAAATGACATTCTATCTCGAGTTAAGCTTTATGCCTTAGAGTTTATTTCATCTGATATTAATACAGTTGCATAATTATATAATTAGTGGCAATTTTTTGCTGAGCCATGCCTGGCCCTATACACTGCTCATCTTCTCTCTTCCCTGCTGCTCCTTGATCCCACTGGGAGTGACATTAAACATCTGGATGGTGGTTTACGGGGCTAATGGTTACAGGAATCCTTGACTTCTCCTTGCCCCTACATACCCAGAAGATCAGGATAGGCACCCAGGGCAAGGGTAAAATTGCCCCCATATATTCACAGTGGTGACTCTTCAGCTGTGGTAAAGTACTGGTTCTTTATTTCTGACCTGCTGTGTAAGGACTGGCTTGGAAGAAATCATGGTAGTCCCATGGTGTTGACAATAATGTGATCTGGAGTCATATCTGGAGCACCTTTGGGTCCAAGGGGTCACATAGTCCTTAGAGAGGTCTTGAAGAATGCACAGTAAAAAGCCGTGTTCCAAGTAAGAAAACTACATAAAAATTAAATCTTGGGTATTCCTAAATGTGCTCCAGTGAAATCCCATTTGTAAGAACTGTCCTTTCATTTCACCTTACATATATCTAATGAGGTCTTTCCCTATTCCCCACATCCTCCTGTGCTCCTAAATAACACAATCTACTTTTCTGTTGATGGTGGCATCTTATTTGGAAAGTAACTGGAACAGTTTAACAATATGGTTGCAACTTTTGAGACACTCCTTCCATCAGGAGGTGAGGTCTATGTCTCTTCCACTTGAGTCTGGGTGAGCTTGTGAGTGCCTCAACCAGTAGAGCGCACTGGAAATGATGCTAGGTGACCTCTGAGGCTGGTTACAAAAGGCTATGAAGCTCCTTCCTTATTCGCTGGAACGTTTGTTCTTTGAGCCCTGAACCATCGTATAAGAACTCTGATTACCTCAAGACTGCCAAGCTGGAGAAGGCCACATGTAGACACACTGCTCGACAGCCCCAGCTGAGCTTGTCCTTCCCCCATCCTAGGCCAAGTGCCAGACATGCGATTAAAGAAACCATGTAGAAAGTGGATTCTTCTGTCATACTATTTCAGCCATACCTTTGAGTCGCCTCATAGTCTTTGAGGTCATCAAAGTTGAGGCCCCAGACATCACTGAGCAGAGACAAGTAATCTCTCTGTGATGTGTTAAAAGTCCTGACCACCAGAATGGGGGAACATAATAGCATGTTTGTTGTTTTATGTCACTCACTATATTTTGGGGGTTGTGTTATCCAGATAACTGAAGCATTAATGACTACAAATAGGCAGCTGAGAGCTCACTTGACTCTCGTCATTTCTCTATTTATTCACAGCCACTTATCTGCAAAGATCAAGGAATCAGAATTATTTGGTTGGATATAGAAATGTGTACACAATAACCCCTGTCTTCATGTTTGACTTAACGACCTATGTAAACTAGCTGTCAGACTGAGCAGGATCAATCACCTTAAAGAACAAAATGTGTCTAGACTTTTCACTTGAAGATACACTTGGAAGAAGATAATTGCTCCCCGCTGATGGGCTCATTCGTCAAAACTAGATTTCCTCTTTTCTGTGCCTAAATATTATCAGATAATAATCTGGGGAAATATGGTGTCTCTAGCCTAATCCTGTTCTGTTCAAACATCATGACTGCCAGATTTCAGATCATGCCAAAACTTTAGCCTTTCTGTTTTCCATTCAAGTAATAGAAAGTATTGTAGTGCTTCACTGAGAGTGATGAATAGTGTCTTTTTTATAAGAACTTTTAGTACTTTTTAGTACTTTTATAAATCCTCATTTCTTTATAAAACCAAACTTTATATTTCATACTTTTTCTGGATGTGTTGCCATAATAACCAGGAACTCAAATCCATGACTAAACTCATTGGCAATATTTATTCTACTTATTTATAGGCAAATAATGTAAGATTCCTGTTGCATAGTGTACAAGTGTTTGAATAGATGAATATTTAAAAATTATATTATTTCTATTATCTGAAATCATCAATGGACCCATACTATCTCAAGAATCAAGTCTATTTTCCTTGGCATGACCCCAGCAGGCAGTAGATAAGACTCAGGCAGGAGAAGTACTCAGTGATTAGAACAGAGATGTGATAGCATTGTGATGGTTTGACTTGCCAGAAGGTTTAGATGAAAACATCCCAGGCAAACTTGATAAAAACTTTATAAATATATACATATATGTGTATATATGTACAGATGTATATATATGCATACACAGAAACACATACATTTGAGAAACAGGAGTTTAGTGATGATAATTTGCACTATACTTTATATTTTGCATTATATCAGGTGCCCTTTTCCTTTTTTTAATTTAAAAACTTACTATATACTTCTAATTAAGTCTAAAGTAATGTTAAAAAATTACTTCTTATGGATTTAAACCTCAATCTATTATATTCACAGATTTCTCATGCCACTAAAAATTCTATCTAGATTGGTGTTTAACAAAGAAATTAAAAAAATATTGAGTTAGTTTTTATAAATCTGAAATGACAGGTCCTTTATTGTAAAAAAACACATCAACTTACCAAGAGTCATTTTTTCTTCAAGAGGAGACCTGCTTCCTCATCTTCCTTATGAGAATACAAAGGGAAGGTTTTTTTGTGTGTGTATGTACCATGACGAAAAGTCCAGATTTTAACACATTAGGAGATTACTCACAATTTTTCAAGAAGGTCAGTTTTCAAGGGTAATTTTTCTCCAGGTGTTTGAGAACTATTGTATACACATTCAGTACTTCAGCGGTAAATTTACTGTCCAAAGTAAATACATATTATTTTATCAGTAGAAACATTTATCATTTTTGAAAAGTAACTAACATTAAATTTTTGATTTCAAGTTATGATTTTTGATAAAGCTGCCAGAACCTCTGTGTAAAAGAAAGTGAAAAGGTGTAATCCTAAATTAGTAAGAGGATGGCATTCAATGAATCCATGTGGCTTCCAGGGCCCTGAAGGAGCCTGTGCATCAGGGTTCCTTGCTGTCAGGGCCAGGTTCAAAGCAGATTTCATGGTAGGGAGTCAGACCTAGAAAGTGGGAGGGAAGGATTATGTGAAAACTGCGTAATTTGGTAGTAAAACCACTTAATTAGAAATTTTTTCTCAATTGTTTTTTCTGACAGAAAAGGCAAATACTGGAAAATACTAATTTGAAATATTAGGCAATGATAGGGGATTGGAAGAATCTCCCTCGTCTTTTGGCTTCTGCCCTCTACATGCCCTTCCCCAACTACTCTCCACATAACAACTGGGGGAATCCTTCTAAAAAATGCTGCAGTCTGACCATGCTACTTCTCCACTCAAAATCATCCACGACTCAGGGTTTTTGCATAGTATCCACGAATAAAAGTGAAAAGTCCTATGAGATTCTGTTCAACTCTCAAATTCATACTACTCTCCCTTTTGAGCTTTCAGCTTTATCCATGCTTGACATTTCCTGGTTGTTTCAGGAAAACTCCAACCTTATACTCTTCTTTACACTTGCCACTCCCTCTATCTTTAACTGTGTTTTCTCCAATATCTTCATGGCTTGTCTCCTTGCCTACTTAGATCTTTTCTCAAAAGCCACTTTTCCGGAGGCCTTGTCTAACCACCCTCTCTCCTCCTTTTTAACACTCACTCCTGTCTAATAGTATGTTAGGAGTATATCTATTCACTTTCTACTCACTGGAAAGTGAATTCCTTGAGAGCAAGAACTTCGCCTCTTGTAAACACTGGTATATCCCCAGTGCATGGAATGGTGTCTTGTATATAGTTGATACATAATTGATATTTGTGGAATGGGTAAATGAGTGGATGAATGAATGAGAACAATAAAAAGTAATAGTTATGATGGAAGAAAGTCAGGCAGATGGATTTATAAATGTTTCTTGAGACTATTCTCTCAATACAGCAGTCTTTCATGTTAGGAGCAATTGATTTATCTGAATAAAACCTTGCAGAAATAAAAGGAGGGAGGGAGGAGAGAGGAGGAACAGAGACAGTATAGAGGTGGGGAGACAAAAAGATAGAGTAAAGTTGAAATGAGTAGTGATATGGTCATTTGTCCATTCTATTCATGCACAAGATTCAATCAAATCTGAAACAGTTAATGCCTTTTGTGGTGATCCATGGAAAAACTGTGTGAATAATTTTAAGGGTTTCTGTGAACAATAAAGATGTGAAACAGATTTTCAAGGGGCTTGGTAAGAGGGTGATGAAGGATTTATTGACACGCTCAATGTAGAAATTGAAAAATTAATAAAAAACCCTAGAGAAATATTAGAGGAGAGCTGGTAAGGTCACCTACAAAAGACATTGAACTCTATGGGGAAATTCAAAGAGTTTTCAAAGGTAATTTATTTTTATTTTTATAATTTATTATTATTACTTTTATTGGTTAATGAAACCTAGTAAGTTTCAGGTGTACAGTTTAACAGTAAGGAATATATATATATGTAATGTATATATATTATATATATATGTGTGTGTGTGTGTATATATATATATATATGTAGTGTGTTCACCTCCCATAGTTAGATTTCTTTCTGTCACCACATATTTGACTTTTTCTACCCCATCTACCTCTCCCTTTCTCCCTCCCCCCAACCTTCTGGTAACCGCTAGTTTATTGTCCATGTCCATGTCCATGAGTCTCTGTTTGTCCTGTTCATTTGCTGCTTTTAGGTTTAAATCCCACATATAAGTGATATTATGTGGTTTTCAACTTTTTCTTTCTGGTTCATTTTGCTTAGCATGGTTATCTCGAGGTCCATCCATGTTGTCGTAAATGGCAGTATTTTATCTCTTCTTATGGCTGAGTAACATTCCATTGTATATATGTACCACAGCTTCTTTATCCAATTATCTATTATAGAACACTTTGGTTGCTTCCATATCCTGACTGCCGTAAATAATGCTGCTATGAGCCTGGGTGTGCAAATATCTTTTCAGATATGGATTTTCAAGTCTTTGGGGTAGATACCTAGTAGAGGGATTGCTGAATCATATGAGAGATCCATTCTTAGTTTTTTGAGGAACCTCTCTACTGTTTCCATAGTGGCTGTAACAATTTGCAGTCCCACCAGCAGTGTATGAGGGGTCTTTTTTCTTTGCATTATCTCCAACATTTGTTATTTGTCCTGTTGATAACAGCTTCTAACAGGTGTGATATGATATCTCAGTGTGGTTTTGATTTGCATTTCCTTAATAGCTAGTGATGATGAGCATCTTTTCAGAAGTTTGTTAGTCATTTGTATGTCTTCTTGGGAGAAGTGTCTGTTCAGGTTCTGTGCCCATTTTTTGATTGGAATTTTTTTTTTTTTGATTGAGTTGTGTGAGTTTTTTTGTATATCAAGGGTAATTTAAATCACATGAGATTTTCACTTTGTGGGCTGACATATCTAACCCCAGACTAAAGTGTGACTCCATTATAAAGAAGGAAGAAAAGGCTAGGATTTGATGTGGGTGTGCACTAAAATTGGTAGGGGTGATAGAGGTAGGTGTTTCATAATGGAATTCGTTCTGTGTCTCTTTTTAGCTGATAAGTATTTAGGAAGAACCTTGATTTTGACCAAAACCAAACTGTCAGAAATTGTGATATCCAAGTGCTTCTTTCTAATTTATTGTCATCTTTCCATTACACAGAACAAAGAAGTTGAATATGGGCTATCAATTTCCTTGCTTGTCATACAGTTAGTGATTCATTAGGATTTTCCAGTGAGTACTACATTAATGAAACCTCTTGTCTTGATGCATATCAGTGCCATTGGAGGCCATCACGTGGTTTGCAGGTGATCTTCAGACTTGGGCTTGGCCACTGTGAAAGTTTTAAAATTTCTGATTCCTTTGTCTGTGCATTCTTCACATAACCTTAGCTTGACTGAAGTAGGAATGTATGTGCACAATTGTGAGGTAGTGACAATAGGGGCGAAGAGAAGGAGTACAAAGTTTGAGGTGATGCAAGATTTGATGTACTCTGAGAAATACAAAACAGTTTTTTTTGAAAATTAGCTAAAAGTTGAGGCAAAGATGAATTTGTTTCTGTATTACTGTGATATGCTTCCACTCTCCCTCCCTCTCCTTTGTTGTTATATGGATTTGTTTGGTGTAAGGGTGAAGCCAGCGAAATCTAATGGACCTTCTTAGGTAGTTGGTTCACACTGACCTGTGTTCTAATCCTGAGAAATCACTGAGGATTTTTTTTTTCTTTTCTAAGAGAGGTTGGGAAATAGACAGACAGCTATGATATCATTCACAGTGTAGAAAGCTACATTCAGGCATCCTCACAAATACAAAAATGTGTTATTGACCTGGGTCCACTCTTCATTGTAAGATTTCCTGGCTCTGGTTTTTTTTTTTTTTCTGTATTAAATGACTTTCCACAGTGGAAAGTTACTGCCTTTTGTTAACTTAAAAAAAAATTCCGTAGGGCACACAATAAGTAAAATAAATAATACAAGTTTAGGCTATGAAGATAGTCACTGTGGAAAATTGTGATCAAATTTCTAAATTCCTTCATTATCTAGGTCAGGAAGAAAAATAGTTTTCCTACTTTGTTTCCAACTCAGTTTTTAGTGATGTGGGGAGTTGCAGATTTTATCATAACACAAAGATTAGCTAGATAGGCAATCATCATCTAAATTAAAGTGGATGATAAAAAAAGTTCAGCTCAGGAAGTACATAATACAACTTAATGATGGAAAAGACCCAGTCTAAACTATTGGGATTGAAATTTATGGCCTCTGAGGATGACTCATTGCTTCTCTGAGTCATGAGTTTCATTTTGAAATGAAATACACTGTGTGGTTTCATTTGAAGCTTTGTGTTGATGCACAAAGGAAATGAGCCCATATTGGGAAGTTAGGTTGAAATACATATCATTAATAATAAAAAAAAAAGTTCAAGCTGTTGTTCGGCTATCCTCTCCACCTTTGTTCTAACATTAGCAGGCTGTTCTATAATCTCAGGACACCTGTCTGTCTCCTTGTCTTGTCTGAGAACGCATATAGAGCAGGAACTGGATCAAGCAAAAAGAAGGTACTCAATGAATGACTGCTGAGTAAACAAGTGAACATTATCTCCAAGGGAGTGAAATCCACAGCTCAAACTTTCCTGGGTAATTATTGATGAGAAGACTCTATTCATTTTCAATGCATTTACACATTTGACTTAAGCAGTCTTGTTTATAGAAGCTTTTTACAGTGTGATTTTCACAATCATATTCACATTCCCAAACTTGGATATTCTCTTGAAACTGATGAGGATGGAGGGGTGGTGAGTATAGGAAGTGTAGTGTAAACAAAGCAGATGTTTTGAAAAATGAAGGAAGATGAATTACTTTTAAATTGGTTTTAATTTATCTCAATTTATGTTTATATTTTTTGAAGATGTATAATGTTCCACACTCTGTTCCAGGGATACTAGACTTGGTGTCTGATTTCAAGGAATTTATAGTCTCATGGTGAGGAGGAAAAAAAAAGAGTTCTTAGATAACCAAAGCAACAGTATATAACAAAACATGCACCTGAATATTGAGGTGCCACAATTTATTCTTTAGATATACAAGCTTTTAAGTCAGCCTAGGACTGAGGCCGGTTCTATCATTACTAGCTCTGAAACCTTGGAGAAGGTACTTGACTTAATCCTTAATTATTTATTTGTAAAATGGGAATGATAATAATAATATAAGGTTATTATAATGATTAAATATCATTTATTTGCATCATGCCCCCAATATGGAGTACCAGATCAATAAGCTCTTAGTAATTAAATGTTAGAGTGAAATATTTAGGAAAATAACTCTAGTAATTGAGTTTATTATAAAGTTCTTTTGCTAATCCATATAAAATATTAATGTTTTATTAAGAGACGACATCTGTTACTGTAGACCAATCAGAATTACAATATAATTGATGGCCATTAAAAACAAACATTGAGATCAGTACTTCCTTTTGTAAACTTTATTGAGGTAAATATCTTAAATCTCCTTCTCAAAAGAACACAGATGAGAGTACAAAGAGTTGCTTCATTACTAACAACCAAAAAGATTATCTTCATTGGCCAAATTATAACCATGCAGTCCAAGGTAGAGATATATACTTTTTAGAGAATAACAATTTTAGATTCGTGAAAAACAAGATAAATGCTATGGAAATTAGCCAAAGAATCTGTTGAAGTTTGGTAACTTTTCAAAACTGAATTTCCATTTTCTGATCTAGGTAAATGTTTCTCTTTTAGAATGTGAATTCCAAACTTTTTGGGAAAAGACTCTTTTTCTCAATTTTATTTAGCTATTTGCCTATGTTATATTGAGAATGAGGTCAGTCTCATTATCTCCTGAAGAGTAAATCTCTGGTCCCTTTTTCTACCTCAGAAGAAGGTAGCTCATCTTTTCTTGCTGATAACACTGCTCTGGTTCTGTTACTGCTCACCTCTTGGTTTTGCTTCACCGTTTAAGTCCTATCTTTCTTCCATCTTCAAACTTTCCACCTCTGCCCACAAAAATGGTCAGGGCCCTCCCTATCCTGAAATAACCTCCTCTGACCTTGCTACTCTAGTAGGCCACTACACCTCTCTTCTGCATTCACTGCCAAACTTCTCAAAGAGAACAAATTCTGCTTTCACTTCTTGCTCACACATTCACTTCTTAACCCCTTATAATATGGCTTCCACCACTATCCCTCTATTAAACCACCTTCTGAAAGGTCATCGGATATTTCATATGCAACAAATTTAATAAGTTTTTTCTCCAGTCTTCATTCACCTTCTCTCTGCAGAAATTTTACTTCTTGGCACTTTCTCTTCTTATGGCCTCTGCGATACCATATTCTGCTCGTCCTTTTATTTTTCTGAGAATTTTTTTTTCCACCTTCTTCATCAGCTGCTTTTTCTTCTTTCTTCTGCTCTACCGTGAAGATGGTCTCGTCTGCACATTCTTTGCCTCAGGTAACTCCTCGTCTGCTCACATGACTTTACCCATGATTTCCTTCAATCTCTCTTCCCTTCATCTCAAAATCTCTCTCCCAATGATTCCCAAACCTAGTAATTTCCAATGTTGCTAGGATTTTTTTACTTAAATAATCAGCTAGGATTTCAAATTCAGTATATTTAAAAGCTTATTATACTCACCAAACTCTAAACTCTGATTGTCTTTATTTTGTTTTTATTAATGACACTATTATTAATGAGTCATCTTTCTAAACTCACAAGTAATTTTTTATTCTTTCTCACTTCACATGTTCTATGCCTAATAAATTGTTGAATATTGAAGATTCCGTAGACTTTATGGTAGAAAGGGTGGGAAGAGCATCTGTTTTGGAGTCAGATACATCTGGGTTCAGATCATGGTTATGTTACTACCCCTTTGGCCTTGAGCAAATTACTTAAGCTCATAGAGTCTTGGTATTCTTATCTATAAAATGGCAAAAAAAACCATTCCCTATCAGGCCGATTGAGAGGGTTGAATGAAAGCTGCACATTTTATACTTACTCCTCAATAAAGAGTAATCCCATTTTTTCCTCTGATCCTGGTTATATCTCTCATACCCATTTTTCTTTTTCTTTTTCTATTTTTTTTTCTATTTATCAAGGCACTTCATGTAGTTCTTGACATGTAGGAGTGCATCACATGTTGTTTTTTCTCCTTTCTTCCATTTGTCATTAGCTCCTTTGTTCAGATGTACATTGCTTCTTGTCTGGACAGTTGTGGATCCAACATGACCCTGGATATTTGGGTTCACCCTGTACACTGGTGGCTGATTCGCCTTCCTGAGGCATTCTCTGACTAGGCTACAGCCCTACTCAGAAACTTTCATGGTTTCATTATTTCCCAGAAAATGAAGTAGGAAAATGTACAGCCCATGTTATCTTCAGAGACTTATATGGCACGATTTTCCTACACATGGCCTGCATTTTGACCAAGTGGTATCACTCTCTTCCCTTAACATGTCATTACTTTCATGTTCTGTTGATTTTCTTCCTGGGTCTGGGTGACACCTAAATAGTATCTGTCTGCCAAATCCATTTCTACCATGATTTTTTCCCTGATAACCCAAGCACTTGGAACTTCTCTCTCCTTTGACTTCACAAAGGCTTTGTACTTAGCATCTCATATTATTCCTCATTTTAGTGATTATTTATTTACTGTTCATACTTACCCATCCTCTTTCCACGAGACAATAGCTTTTTGAGACTATGTCTAATTACTATATCTAATTTTTTGAAGTAGCTAGTGTAGTAGGCCTTCAATACCTTTTGGCTTAATCGAAGTAATAAAACTTTGATATATAGACTCATTTGCAAAGGGTGAATGCCTTATTCAAAACAAAACCACTGTTAATGAGAGGCAAAATAGAAAAGAGGAATAATAATAAGGAGAAGAAGAAAAACGAAAGGCAGTCATTTGGGGAATGAGGTAATTGTTTTCTGATTAGGTCAGAAAAGTAGGAAGTGAGAAGTCCAAAGAAAAGCAGCAATAACCAGGATTATGCTGACAGTGTAAAGGCTTTTGAAAGCAGTCTCCATTCTGATCCCATTTTAATTCTTGGCATAGTATAATGATTAATATTCTAAGACAGAAGATATGCTGGCAAACTGCCCTGTATTTGAAAATAGAGGAAATACCCGGGCAAGAATGAGATGTGGTAAAGAGAGGAAATGACAATGTACTGAAAAGGGGCTCTAAGTCATCACAGAAGCAGCCCAAATCCCACCTATGTCAGGAAGGTTGATGAGAGCTTGCTCTTCCTCTTGTCACTATGTAAAGTCACTTTGACACAAGCAGAGACAAAGCAGCCTAAGTTCCTGGAAAGGTATAAGGTTTTGGTACTGTAAGTGCTGAGTTTTTAATAGTGCTCAATAAAAGCCTGTTACTGATGGACTGCAGTTTGTGAGAGAACTTCTTAGAGTCTTCTCTAGGGTAACAGAACTTCTCCAGGGTGAGATCTAAGAGGAAGGCAAGCACTTCAGAAAATGCATAGGTTTGCCAGATTGCTCAGTCACATTGGGACAAGTAGGCTTGTCTTGGGTAAGATATGATAATAGCCATATCTTACCCTTCCATAAGCCATTTGTTTCACAACCTTAAATCATAAGTGAGAACCTGAAGTATTCCCAGAAGATCTTTGAGCAGCCCAATTAAGTATGAGTTTAAAAAGTTCTTTAGGATGGAGATTAGCAGTTTATTTCTGACCAGGCCTTCAAGTTAAGACAGCTTACATCTATGCAATTGAAAAAGTTCCACTTCATCATGAATTTGCAGAAAAAGAAGAGTATTTAAAACATATTATAAAGCATAATATAGAATGTTAATTTTTCCATTAATAAACACATTTTGAAAATCAGGATAAAGTCTTCGTAAGTGTGCTTTTGGTGAATTTTGCAGAAATTGCTTGGACATTCAGGGTTTTCATTGGCTCAGGCCATACTCGTCACCCTCCTACAGATTTGTGTGTCTGAGATTTGAACACATGCCAAAACTCAGGGAAAGTTTATTTACCTACCATTTTATTATTAAATATACTGTTATAAATACAGCAAACAAAGGCCAAGGGAATGGCCAAATTATTGATATTGATGTTTTAATTCAAATGCAAGGTCCGAAAAAGTCTAATTATCTTCAAACAGTTGTTTATACTTTTGAGCCATAAAAATGAGTTATTTGACATGATGCTTTTTCTCTTGCTTTCCTTCATTTTGCTCTAGTTTCTACTAGTATGTAAGCTTTGCTTTGTGAGAGATTCTAACATTGCTGTCGAGGGAAACTTGATTGTGCTTTTCAGTGAATTCTGGTGCTCTTCTTTAAAATTTGCATGATTAGTTTTTAAAGAATTCTGTTAGCATCATGGTTTCAGAATTATCATTCCAGGATTTGTTGAATAATCTCCAATATATTAAGGAAAAAACTGAGAATTAGCATGTGAGAACAGCCTCTGATTGCCTTCTGTTGATTTACAGCTCATTTAACAGGATATTGCAATCATGCTTTCCACGACCAGGTTCATGTGGGAAAACTAGGAACCACTCCATAACTGTCACATGTGTGGACAATTTCAGGTTTCTCTAAATTTCCCTCATTATCTTCTGTATTTTCACTGGTTTCAAGTTTACTCATCAAATTTCCTGTTTTTAACCACTGATCCATGCTCCCAGTTGAAAATACATTTTGAAACTATTCATTTGAAAGAGTTAAATGTAGCACAACTTTACAACACAAAAAAACCTCAGAATTTCAGTTTATTTTGTGTTATGGGAGAATTCACTGTGTTTAGAGGAAGAAATAAACATAGATATGTATTTGCAAAAAAGTATTTTAATCTCATAATTGCAGTGGTAATTTGATCTGTGGGAATTTGTGTGTATGTATGTGTGTGTGTGTATGCAATAGTTAGAAAAATATCATTGGTTCTTTTTTAAAAAAATGTATTTATTTTAATTAGTTTCAAGTATACAGTATACAGTACATTGGTTAAACGTCTATATAGTTCATAAAACAATCCCCCCAATTGCTCCCTCCCTCCCCTGACCCTCCACCTAGCCAACGTATTAATGCTAACTGCATTCCCTATTTTGTGCTCCCCATCCCCATAACCATCCATCAGCTACTAATTCGTACTTCTTTAACCTTTACTCCCATTCTCCCAGCTCCCCCAAACGCCTCCCCTCTATCCATCACCAAATTGTCCACTATATTTGTGAGTCTGTTTTTGATTTGTTTGTTCTTTTTATTCCTTAGATTCCACATATAAGTGAAATCATATAGTGTTTATCTTTCTCTGTCTGACTTAAATACCTTGTAGGTCCATCAAAGCAATATCTTTTTCCATCTCCTTTCTTTTAGTCTGTGTATGTTTTTTAATCTGAAGTGAGTCTCTTATAGGCAACACGCAGGGGTCTTGTTTTCCTTTTCATTCATCCACTCTATCTTTTATTTGGAGCACTTCATTCTTTTCCATTGATAGTACTTATTGATAGGAATGTAGTTATTACCATCCTTCATTTCTGTTTTTGATACATGGTTTTTTCTTCTTAAAGAAGTCCCTCCAACATTTCCTGTAATACTGGGTTGATGGTGATAAATTCCTTTAGCTTATTTTTGTCTGCGAAGCTCTTTATCTGTCCTTCAGCTTTGCTGGATAAAGTATTCTTGGTTGTAGATCCTGGGTCTTCATCACACTGAATATTTTTTGCCAAGTCCTTCTGTCCTGCATACTTTCTTTTGACAAATCAGCTGCCAGTCTCATGGGTGTTCCCTTATAGGTCACTATCTGCTTTTCTCTTGCTGCTTTTAAGATTCTTTCTTTATCTTTAACCTTTGGCGTTTTAATCATCATGTGTCTTGGTGTGGGCCTCTTTGGGTTCCTGGTTTTTGGGACTCTCTGAGCTTCCTGGAGTTTTATGTCCATTTCCTTCACCAGATGAGGGAAGTTTTCCATCATTATTTCTTCAAACAGCTATTCGACATCTTGTTTTCCTTCAGGTATGCCGATCAGATGGATATTTGGAGCCTTAATAGTGTCCCATATGCTCCTTAAATTATTTTTATGGTCTTGGCATCTTATCTCTTGATTCTGATTGAGTGTCCTTGGCTTTCCAGACCTCTAGATAGGGCATATGATCCTTTTCTTTATTCACTTTGGTTATTCCATTTCATATACTTCTCAGGTCATATAATGTGCTCTTCATTTCAGACTGGTTCCACTTTATAATTTCCATTTCCATTTTTATGTGTTTTTTTAAATCTCTTTGTTGGAGTTCTCTACACTTCCCAAAAGTTCACTGAGCATCTTTATAACCAGTGTTTTGAACTCTGCATCTGTTAGATTACTTGACTCCATTATTTCTGGATCTCTATTCTGTTCTCTCATATGGTTTCTGCTTCTTTGTCTTCCCATTTTGGCTGCCTTTCTGTGTCTGTTTCTATGTACTAAGCAAAGCTCTTAAGTCTCCCAGTCTTATTAGTGTGGATTTGTGAAGTAGTTGTCCAGTGGCACGGTCCTGAGAGGGGTTCAGCTGCAGGCAAAACTTAGCCCAAGCCCGTGCCCCTCCGGCGCCACCTGTTAAGATTCAGCAAGCAATCCACAGATTCTGTGCTTATGATTGCCTCAAAAGGCCACTCCAGAAACCGAGGCCAGCTGCCTCCAGTGAGAGTCTAGGCACTGCTCAGCAAGGAGCACCTGAGTCGCTGAGGATATACTTGGATGTGGCTTGGATGGGGCCATGAGTTGGGGGAGGCAGTGTTTCAGGGAATCTTCTGGGTGGAGTGACCTCAGTTATCCAGTCTGATGACATCACGGCTATTGTGGTGCCGTGTCTGCGCACTGGGAGTAGGGGAGGGCTCAACAGAAAATGGTGGATACAGCCGGCACTTCTGTACAGAGCGATTCTTTCTTTGGCCCTCACTCTGACAATGTCTTCCTGTAAGTCCCTGGTGCCCACTGCGTGCAGCTGACTGGGTACTGGTGCTCAGAGTGAGCAGGTTTGTCACTGTGAAAATCCGCTCACAGACGTGGCCCCTTAAGAGGAGTCTGCTGCTATCTCTGCCACAGCCTTCGTGTCACTCAGTTGTTTCAGACCGGGCAGCCCTGCGTCCTTGCCTCATCCTACTTTCTGCCATTGCAGGATGATTTCTTGGATTTCTCCCTAGTTATATGGCTTGTTCATCTAGATCCCAGGTGATTTTCCTTGCTGCTTGCCCTTTGTTTCTGTCACAACTTTGATTTGGTCACCAGAGAGATGAACAGAGCCTCTATCATCTATGCCATTTTTTCCCCCGCTTCCCATTGGTTCTTAATAAGACAGACTCATTAAGTATGATTCTACTCAGTTCCACCTCTTCTGGGTTCATATTTTCTGTACTGGTTCTTCCGAACTTCTTAGCTGGTGTACCACAAATATATTCGATCATTGAGAACATACTGGTTTCCCACATATCTTGGCAGAGACGTAGTCATTTTTCTTTTAGTTCATCTGTGATAATGTGAAATCTTCAGAAGGAACTTTGGCAAAAACTAAGGGTGGAATATGGTGGGAGTGGAGGGATGGGGTTGATGGGAGAGCATAGAAATCAATGAATTCATATAGTGTAGAGTTCTGTTCTGTACCAAGGTCCAGTGTGGCTAGGACAGCTTTAGAGCAGGTAGTCCCTGGTCCCTGGACTAGTTTTAAACCTCTTTGAATTGTGTAAATATATTTGAGTGAGTGAAAAATTATAAAAGGAGACACTAAAAGCACAAGCTACAGGAGAAAAAATTCCAGAGAATTGGTATTTCATTAAATTAAAAACTTTTGTGCTTCAATAGATACCATCAAGAAAGTAATGAGACACCAATGGTATGGGAGCAAATTTTTGCAAATCTTATTTCTGATAAGAAATTTGTATCCAGTATATAAAAAGTACTTTTATGATTAACAGTAGGGGAAGACAAATAATCCAATTAAAAAATGAGGAAAGGATTTGAATAGACATTTCTCCAAATGACATTCAAATGGTCAATATGTACATGAAAAGTCTCTTGATATAATTAGTCATTAGGGAGATGCGAATCAAAATCACATTGAGATATCACTTCTCATTCACTAGGATGGCTAAGGTAGAATTAAAAAAAAACAACCAGACAACAAGTGTGTATATCCATGTGCATATGTATGTATTTTTTAGTTGGATTGCTATTTCTTTGCATAGATTAGGCTGCATGGAACATTAGTTATATTTGGGTTTTACTGCCATATTACTTTATACTTTACTCTGACCTTTACCATGTATTATCTGCCTCATTTGATTCTTTTTTTCTTGTTGCTGTTCTGATTGGGTGTTTTCTGTTATCTTTTAAATCACTGATTTGATCCTCTGCTTCATCTAATCTACTGCTGGTTTCCTCTAATTTATTCTTCATTTTAGTTATTGTATTCTTCGTTTCTGACTGGTTCTTTTTTATGTTTTCTATCTCCATTTTTATGTTTTCTATCTCTTTGTTAAAGTTCTCACCGAGTTCATCTACTCTTCCCCTAAGTTCATTGAGCATTTTTATAACCAGTGTTTTGGACTCTGCATCTGGCAGATTGCTTATCTCCATTTTGTTTTTAGTTCTTTTTTTGGAGCTTTGCTCTGTTTTTTTTCATTTAGGACATGTTTCTTTGTCTCCCCATTTTGGCTGCTTCCTTTTCTATGTTTCTATGTATTAGGTAGGGCTCCTGTGTAGCCTAGTCTTAGTAGAGTGGCCTTACGTAGTAAGTGTCCTATGGGTCCCAGGGGCACAATCTTTGCTGGTCACCTGAGCTGAGTGTTCCAAGCGTGTCCCTTGTACTGTTTTAGTTGAGCCTTGGTTGCTATTTGCAGGTCCATGGGAGGGACTGACCCTCAGGCTGATTGATTGTGAGGACTGACTGATGACTATAGTGAAGGAGCTATTGTGTGGGGGCTGACCCCACAGAGTTGGATTCACTTTAGCCAGGCTCTGGTGCCTGTCCAGTCAGCCCTATGGGTGTGTTGTCCTCAGATGCAGCCCTGGGTTGTACTCTGACTCTGGCATGTTGGCCAATGGGTGTGCTGACACAAGGCCCACTTGGGAGGGGACCTGCTGCAGGCCAAGTTCAGTCACAGGTAGTGCCCTGCCTGGGGACACCTGTTATGAGCCACCAAGCAATCCACAGATGACTGCCACTCACACTGGGCTTAGAGGTGCCTCAAGGGGCCAAGCTGCAAACTGAGGCCAGCTGCTGCTAGTGCCAGTCTTGGGGCTTCTCAGCAAGAAGTATGGGACACTCTCAGGCCAGATGCTGCTTTTTAGGTTTTGTGAAACTTTGAGAGATTCAAGGAAAGTCTGAAGCATGAGCCAAGAAAGGCTGTTTGTATGGAGAAGCCACTGGAAGTGGCTTAGGTAGGTATGCAAGTTTGATGGGGCAGGGTCTCAGGGAATCATGAGGGTGGGGCGACCAGTGTTAGCCAGATTGATGGAGACTCAGATTTGGGGGCCACCTGTTTCTGCACACTGGGAGAGGGGAGGGCTCAACAAAGGAACAATGGCTTCTGACTGCACTTCTGTCTGGTAGAAGGCTGTCCCTCTCCAACCCTCGTCCTGTAGCCAGACTACTCAGTTCCTCCCGTATGTCCTGGATGCCTTTTCAGCTGTGGCCCCAGTGCTGGAGCTCAGAGCAAGTGAGTCCTGCAGAGAGTAAATCCATGCTTGGGCCCCTTAAGAGAAATGCCTGGGACTTCAGCCACCCTTTGTCTCACTCAGCCACAATCCCTGCTTTTCACAATCCTTGGTTTTCACAGTCATTTTGACTGGAAATCCTTTTCTCATTGTGTATTCTTGACTCTCTTGTTGAAGATTTGTTGACCATAGATAAGTGGATTTATTTCTAGATTCTCTATTCTGTTTCATAGGTCTAGATATCTACTTTTTATGTCAGTACCATACTGTTTTGATTACTGTAGCTTTGTAATATATTTGGAAATCAGAATGTGTGATGCCTCCACCTTTGTTCTACTTGCTCAAAATGTCTTTGGTTATTTGAAGTCTTTTGTGTTTCCATATGAATTTTAGGATTTTTTTGTTTCTGTAAAAAGTGCTATTGGTGTTCTGATAGAAATTGCATTGAATCTATAGATCGCTTTGGGTAGTATTGACATTTTAGCAATATTAATCCATCTGATCCATGTGCATGGAATGTCTTTTTATTTATCTGTGTTTGTTTACATTTCCTCATCAATGTTTTATAAGTTTGAGTACACAAGTATTTCGATCTTGTGAGTACACAAGATTATTTCAAGTATTTTTTCTTTTTGTTGCTATTTTGAATAAAATTGTTTTTTGTTTCCTTTTTGGATTGTTTGTTGTTTGTGTGTAGAAATGTAAAAATTTTTATGTTGATTTTGTATCTTATAAGTTTACTGGATTTGTTTATTCTGTTTTTTATTGTTGTCATTGAGCTTTTAGAATTTTCTACATATATAATAATGTCATCTGCAAATGGAGATACTTTTATATGTTCCTTTCTGATTTGAATGCCTTTATTTATTTTTCTTGTCTAATTGCTCTGGCTAGCACTTCTAGTACTATGTTGAAAGAAGTGGTGAGAGTGGGCATTCTTGCCTTGTTCCAGATTGTAAAGGGAAAGCTTTCATTATTTTCCTATTGATTATGATGTTAGCTGTGGGCTTTTCATATATGGCCTTTATTGTGTTAAATTTTTTTTCGCAACTATTTTGTTGAGAATTTTAATCATGAATTGGTGTTGAATTTTGTCAAATGCTTTCTCTGTGTTTATAGAGATGATCATTTTTTTTCCCTTTCATTTTGTTAATATGGTGTATCACATTAATTGCTTTGCTTATGGTGAAACATCCTTGCTTTCCAGGATTAAATCTCACTTAGTTATGGTTTATTACCCTTTTAATGTGTGGTTGAATTGAATTTGCTAGTATTTTAGTGAGGACTTTTGTATTTATGTTCATCAGGGATATTGGTTTGTAGTTTTTTTCTTGTAGTATCTTTGGTTTTGGTATTAGTATGATGCTAGCCTCATAAATTGAGTTTGGAAGTGTTCTGTCTTATATTTTTTTTTGGAAGAGTTTAATGATTGGTATTAATTCTTTGAATGTTTGGTAGAACTCACCTATAAAATCATCTGGTCCTGGGCTTTTCTTTTTTGAAAGATTTTTGATTACTGATTCAATCTCCTTATTTGTTATTGGTCTGTTCAGGCTTTCTATTTTTTCTTTATTCAGTTTTAGTAGGTTGTATGTTTCTAAGAATTTATCCATTTCTTGTAGGTTACTCTCTTCATTGGCGTATAAGTTTTCATAATAGTCCCTATGACCCTTTTTATTTCTTAGGCATCCTTTGTAATATCAGTTTCTAACTTTATTTCTAATTTTATTTGAGTCTTTTCTCTTTTTTCTTAGTCTAGCTAAAGGTTTATCAATTCTGTTTATTTTTCCAAAAAGCCAACTCTTAGTTTTATTGATCTTTTCTATTGTTTTTCTATTTTCTATTTGATTTAATTCTGTCCTAATCTTTACTATTTTCTTCTCTCTTATGACTGTTTTGCTATATCCTCTAAGTTTTCATATGTTCTGTTTTTATTTTCATTTATTTCTAGATACTTTTAAAATTCTCCTTTGATTTGTTCTTTGAGCCAATTGTTTAAGAGTGTGTTGTTTAGTTTCCACATTTTTGTAAAATTTTCTGTTGTCTTGCTGTTATTAATTTCTAGTTTCATTTCAATTTCGTCAGAAAAGATAATTGGAATAACTTTTTAAAATTATAGTTGACATACAATATTATATTAGTTTCAGATGTACATCACAGTAGTTAGACATTTATATAACTTATGAAGTAATCATCCCAATAAATCCAGTACCAATCTGACACCACACATAGTTATTACAATATTACTGACTATATTCCCCATACTATACTCTACATCTCCATGACAATTTTGTAACTACCAATTTGTACCTTTTAATCCCCTCCCCACTTCACTTATCTCCTGACCCCCAATCTGAGAACCATCAAAGTGCTCTCTGTATATACGAGCTTGTTTCTGTTGTGTGTTTATCCTGTTCTCTAGATTCCACATATAACATTTATCTTTCTCTTTCTGACTTACTCCACTCAGCACTATACGCTCTAGGTCCATCCAAGTTGTTGCAGATGGCAATATTTCATTCTTTTTTATGTCTGAGTAATATTCCATTGTGTATATTTATACACACACACACACACACACACACGCACACACACATATATATACATACCTCCTCTTCTTTATCCATTCATCTATTGATGGACACCCAGATAGCCTCCATACAATGAACACATAGATTCACATGTCCCTTCAAAGTGTTTTGGGTTTCTTAAAATAAATACTCAGAAGTGGAGTTACTGGGTCCTTATTTGTCTCTTGTGATAGTCTTTGTTTTAAAGTCCATTTTGTCTTATTTAGGTATTGCTACCCCAGTTTCGTATCTGTTTCCATTTTCATGAAATATCTTTTTTCATTTCTTTACTTTCAGTCTCTGTGTGTCTTTTGATCTGAAGTGAGTCTCTTGTAGGCAGTATAAGTAAAGGTCTTGTTTTCTTATCCGTTCAACCACTCTTTCTTTTGATTGGGGCATTTAATACATTTATATTGGAAGTAATTGTTGCTAGATATGTAGTTATTGCCATTTTATTATTCATATTTTTAATCTTTTTTTCCTCTTTCCTTCTTCTTAAAGAAGTCCTTATAATATTTCTTGTAGTCTTGGCTTGCTGATGATGATCTCCTTTAGGGTTTTCTTGTCTCTTTATCCGTCCTTTTATTCTAAATGATAGCTTTGCTGGAGTCTTGGTTGCAGATCCTTGCTTTTCATCGTTTCGAATATTTCCTGCCAATCTCTTCTGGCCTGCAAAGTTTCTGTTGAGAAATCAGCTGACAGTTTATGGGAACTCCCTTGTAGGTAACTGACTGCTTTTTTCTTGCTACTTTTAAGATTCTTTCTTTGTATTTGACCTTTGGCATTTTAATTATGATGTGTCTTAGTATAGGCCTGTTTGAGTTCATCTTGTTTGGAATTCTCCGTGCTTCCTGGTCTTATATGTCTATTTCCTTGACCAGGTTAGGGAAGTTTTCAGTCATTATTTCTTGAAATAGGTTTTTAATTTCTTGTTCTCTCTCTTCTTCTTGTATCCTTCTGATGTGACTGTTGGTGCTAATACTGTCCCAGAGGCCCCTTAAAATATCCTCATTTTAAAAAAAATTCTTTGTTCTTGTTGCTGTTCTGATTGGGTGTTTTCTGTTACCTTATCTTCTAAATTGCTGATTTGATCTTTCACTTCATCTAATCTGCTGTTGGTTCTCTCTAATGTATTCTTCATTTTAGTTATTGTATTCTTCATTTCTGACTTTTTTTTTTGTTTTCTATCTCCACTTTTATGTTTTTTATATCTTTGTTAAAATTCTCACTAAGTTCATATACCCTTCCTCTAAGTTTATTGAGCATCTTTATAACAAGTGTTTTGAACTCTGCATCTGGTAGATTGCTTGTCTCCATTTTTTTTGTTCTTTTTCTGGAACTTTGTTCTGTTCTTTCATTTGGAACATGTTTTCTTGTCTTCGCATTTTGTCTGCCTACTTGTGTTTGTTTCTATGTATTAGGCAGGGCTGCTATGTCTCCTTGTCTTAGTAGAGTAGCCTTATGTAGTAGATGTGCTGTGGGGCTCAGTGCTATAGTGTTTGTTTCTATGTATTAGGCAGGGCTGCTATGTCTCCTTGTCTTAGTAGAGTAGCCTTATGTAGTAGATGTGCTGTGGGGCTCAGTGCTATAGTCTTCCCTGGTCACCTGAGCTAGGTGCTCCAGGTATATTCCTTGTGTGGTTTATGTGTGTCCTCCTGTTGTAGTTGAGCCTTGGTTGCTGTTTGCAAGTCAGTGAGAGGAAATGACCCTGGAGCTGATTGGTTGTGATGACTGGCAGCATCCTGTGGAAGAGCTGTTGCACAGGTGCTGACCCTACAGAGCTGGATTTACTTTAGCAGGGTTCTGGTGCCTTCCCTGTCTGCCCTTTGGGTGTGTCATATTTATATGTGACCTTGGGTGTTGCTCCGGCTCAGATAAAGCTGGCCACTGGGTGTTCAGGCCAGGGCCTACTGGGAGAGGTCCTGCCACAGGCCAAGGTCAGCCTCAGCCTGTGTCCTGCCCAGGGCCACCTGTCATGAGCCACCAAGCAATCTTCAGATGGCTGTCACCCACGCTGGGCTTGGAAGTGCCTCAAAAGGCAAAGCTGCAAATCAAGGCTGGCTACCGCTAGTGCCAGCACTGAGGCTGCTCAGGAAAAGGTACAGGACATGCTGAGGACAGATACTGCTTGTTTAGGTTTTGTGAACTTTTGAGAGATTTTAGGAAAGTCCATGGCATGAGCCAAGACAGGCTGTTTGTATGGGAAATCCGCTGGAAGCTACTTGGGCAGGCCTATAAGTTTGGTGAGGTGGGGTCTCAGAGACTCACCACGGTGGGGCAACCAGTGTTAGCTATGACTGATGGAGACTCAGATATGGCACCCGCCTAGATCTGCAAGCCAGGCAGGGAAGGGCTCAACAAAGGAACAATGCCGTCTATACTTCTGTATGGGAGAAAGCTGCTCCTCCAGCCCTTTCTCTGATGCCAGACAACTTAGATCCTTCCTGTATGTCTCTGGCATACTTTGAAATGCTGCCCCAGACCTGGAACTCAGAGTAAGTGAGTCCATCACCAAATAAATCCACATGTGGGCCCTTTAAGAGAAAAGTCTGTGACTCCCTCAGCTCTCCGTCTCACTCAGCCGCAGTTTCTGCTGGTTTTCACAGCCAGAAGTGTGGGGACTTCTCTTCTTGGCACTAGAACCATGGGCTAGGGAGCCTGGTGTGGAGCGGAGACCCCTTGCTTCTTCAGGGGATCTCTACAGCTAAGATATTTCTCCTGATTCTCAATTGCCACACATGGATGTGAGACTGAGCTGTTTTGCATTTCCGCTCCTCCTATTTCTCTAGGTGGCCTCTTCCATGTGTCCCCAGTTGTAGGACTTCTGTTCAGCTACACTTCAGGTGATTCTCATTGGTGTTTTTTTGTAGTTGTAATTTTGATGTGATTGCGAGGAGGCAAGCACAGCATTTACCTACTCTGTCATCTTGACTAGAACTCTTGATGTCAGATATTTCTTTATTGATTTTTTTGTCTGTATGTTCTTTCTATTATTTTAAGTGGAGATGTTGCATTTGCTATCAATTTCTCCTTTCAGATATGTCAATATTTGCTTTATATATTTAGGTGTTCTGATATTGGATGGGTATGTATTTATAATAGTTATATTTTCCTGATGAATTGACACTTTTATTATTATATAATGACCTTCTTTGTCTCTAGAGACAGTTTTTGACTTAAAGTCCATTTTCACTGATAAAAGTATAGCCAACCATGCTTTCTTTTGGTTACCATTTGGATGAATATCTTTTTTCATCCCTTTCCTTTCAGACTATGTGTGTCTTCGGATCTAAAGTGAGTCTCTTGTAGATAGCATATTACTGGATCTTTAAAAATATTTTTTATTCATTCAGGTACTCTATGCCTTTTGATTGGAGAATTTCATCCATATTCATTTAGAGTAAGTAGTGATAGGTTAGGGCTTAGTATTTCCATTTTGTCAATTGTTATCTGTCTGTTTTGCAGTTGTTTACTCTCTTCCTCTCAGGCTGTCTTCCTCTGCTATATAATGATTTTTTTTTGATTCTTAAGTGATTATTTTGATTCTTTTCTCTTTCTCTTTTGTGTATCTATTACAGTTTCTTTTTGTGTGTGTGTGGTTAGCTCAAGGCTTACATAAAATATCTTGTAGTTGTAACCATCTCTTATAAGTTGATAACAACTTCGGTCATATACAAAAACTCTGCACTTTTACTCTGCTACCCCTGACACTTTATGTTCTTGTAGTGAGAGTTTGCTTCTTTTTATATTATGTATCCATTAACAAATTTTATCTTTTAACTTTTATATTAGATTTAAAAGTAATTTAGATACTACCATTACAGTGTTACATTGTTCTGTAACTTTGTCTTTCATTTTTTCAGCTTTATTGAGGTATAAATGATATGTAAAACTAAAAGACATTTACAGTGTACATCATGATGATTTGATATATATATACACACATCGTGAAAGGAGTCCTCCCATCTAGTTAATGAACGCTTATGTTGAAGTTTGGTCGGGGAAGAACTTAACCTATAGGTGAGTGTGAGAGTGTCATCTGGGGTGTGGTAGCCTGAGGTGGGGGTACAGTGGTATGGACTCCAGGTAGCTCCATTAGCTAAAGTCAGTGTCAGTGAAGACTGTGGGTATCCATGACAGTGGTGAGGGCTGCTGTGGTTCTTGATGGTGAAAGCTCCTGGGGTCTTCCTGCTCTCCTTATTCTCATGGAGGAAGTCATGGCCAAGGGGATCCCTCTTGTTGCCAAAGTGTACCAGGAATGAATGGAGATGGTATAGGTAAAATGCTTTCTTTGCTTTTCTATGAGGTTATCATCAGTTTTTATGTTCCACTGGGTTGTCACAGCTTCTTTTTTATACTCTGGAGCTGTCTCAAAGCTATTTTCTTTTGTGAGTAGTTTAAAAATTGTTGTTTTTGTTGGGTATTGAGTGCTCACTCCTGGTTTGCCATTTTGCTGACATTACTCTTGATAGCAGCATCATTTTCATAAGGCTGGTACTATTAGTAATTGCATATGAGAAAACTAAAACTCAGAAAAGTTAATTAACTTGTCCTAAGAATGTACATAGCAGAAGAGTGGTATTGTGAGAATATTTTTTTTCCAGTCTGATTTAGGGCTCTCATTTTTAACTGCTTTTCTATAGCACCTCTATGATATTATTTCTGCCTAGCTTCCAACTGATAGTATTTCTTTTTGTGTAATTTTCTTCTGACTATAAAATCATTATTTTTAGTGTCTTGGGTCCTAGGCTAAAAGTTTTTATGGTAGGCTACTCTAATATTTATAATAATGGTCACTGCACTAACCTGAGCTCATTCAAGCATGTTTAGGTATCTAACACTGGGGGAGCCCTATTGGGATAAATATGTAAACTATTTTGTGTAAGTAATAATTCCACATCAGACCCTGACAGTAGCATTGTGTGTGTGTGTGTGTGTGTGTGTGTGTGTGTGTGTGTGTGTGTGTGTAGCATCTGTACTTAAGAGTGGCTATAAACTAATCAATGTTACCGAGTCCTTTATAGTAATATTAAATCTTCACATTGTCATTAAAGAGAATTTACTGTGTTCCAGGCACAACTAGGACCTGTATTCCTCAATATAACACTATTTCACTTCATTCCAGTATTAGCAATATTTCATAAAGCTGTATAGAGTACCTATTCTTACCAGTCTCTTTTGGCAAAGTGATGGCATTCTTTTTAAAATTTTATTTAATTAAATCACCATGTAGGGTAATATTTTCACTATAACTAGATGTTTGGTAGAAGAAATGATAGAAATTATATTTTAGATACTTCATTTTCTAAATAATCTCCCAAAATAATAAAAAAAAAGTTTGTGACTTAGTGACTTGACTTTCTTGGTTAAATAGCAGTGCTGATTTATTTTTATATACATTCACTTCATTGGCCATTTATGTGGATTACTTTGTAGATTAGCTTGTATAGGGGATACTATGGTGTACCCTTGAAGATTCCCACTTCAAGACTAAGGCACTCATTCTCTTGGGAGTATTGGCTGCTGACAGCTTTTAACTAAGTCCCTTTGTTGAGATTGTCCTCAGCTTAAGGGAGCATTCTTGCCCCACCCTATTCTCCCTGTTTAGAAGCATCCTGCACCCAGTGAAAGTATTGAATAAAATGTCCTGGGCTTCCTTGCCTCAATTTGGAACAGTTCTGAAGAGTTATTTCAGAACTCCCTGAACTCCCAATGGCATTTGGTGAGACCTCTGTTGTTTCTATCTCACAGTTCAATCTCTCCTTCTGTCCAATCCTTCATTCTTCAATCCCTTACAAGAGGTTCATGAGATCAATAAAATCCTGAAGCAAATCTCCACTACAGTCTTTTCTTCAGGGAACATGACCCAAAATAGCTAAGGAAGAATTTTAATTCCAAAATGATTTCTCCTTGCTACTTATTTAGCATTCTTCCTAAATATCTCCCTCCTTCTTACAGTTGTGTACTCTCAGAAATCAAGCTTTTTGATAATTAGTTTAAGTATAATATAAGTAGGAAGGGAAGTACATTAAAAAGGAATTTGGATTCTTACCAATCCTTCCTCTGCGTTAGAATGGCTAGAGCTTTTTCCACATAATGGTACATGACAGGAAGATTGAAGCCATTCACTCAATTAATATTTTGGGTGCCCCCAGGAACAGAAACAAATAACTATAAAATAGAGTAAGAAAAGGACAGTGTTAATGTTTCTAATAATGTGTGATAAGTTCTGATTAGGAAGGAATTTATCTGTTTTGGCTGGGGTCATCAGAGCAGATATCTGGAGAAGGCATTGCAGAAGGGCTCAGTGTCACCAAGATAAAACATTAACTCAGAATTTTAAATCTGTTAACTGGTACTTTGTTAAATGTTACTGTCTACTATGAGTCATTTTAAGGTCAATTGATTTTGCCGATGGACTAGGGTCAGCTAACATTTATGTGGCTCCACACTCCCATTTCATTCTCTTCATATTCTACAAGATCAAGTGACCTTCTCAGTAACTTAAAATTTCAAAGTTTGCCAAACCATTTTCACTGGTTTCTTGTAACTCTTTGTGGCAGCAGTTCCTAACCTTTTTGGCACCAGGGACCAGTGCTCCTATGAGAATCTAATGCCTGATGATCTGAGATGGAGCTGAGGCAGAGATGACAGTCCTGGGGATAGTGCAAAGACAGATGAAGCTTCGCTTTCTCACCTACAGCACACCTACTGCTGTGCAGCCTGATTCCTAATAGGCCACAGATTGGTACCGGTCAATGGCCCTGGGGTTGGGGAATCCGGGTTTATGGAATAAATCATGAGAAAATTTAACAGGAATTTAAGTGTGTCCATTTATGTTGATGAGTCTTCTCCTTCTAGCCTGGACTCCCAACTTCTTCCTGCCTATTGACTCGAATTGGTTCTACTCTGTTACTGATTTTGTTTGAGTTATGCTGGAAGCAAAAGACCTGGTAACGGTGGATCATATCATGAGTCAATGAAATGTCAATTGAAATAAAAACCCAAATTGGTAAATAGACATCTAATCTATATTCCTTTAAATTTAGACTGGAACTTATCATTTGAAAATAAGGATTCAATAATCTAAGTTGGAACCAGTTCTGAGTTAATGGTGCATTGAAAGATGTCCCATTCGTGAACAGAGCAGGGGATTAAATAACAATCTGTCAACTAAATAATAATCTTTGAGATTTTTCCCCCAAATTTGGCTTCTGGGACTTTTACGTGTTTCTTAGGGTATATCTATACCAAAAGTAGCCTAATGAGCCTGGCCAAATGTGTGGATTTGCCATTTATATTGCTTTGTGGCCACAAATAGAAACCCCTGAATTAGTGGACAAGTCAGCTGTTGTGATTTGCCAACTGAAGGAACACATCATGAACAAACAACCAACTTACATAATTTATATGTTATTTAAGTTCTTTCTTTCATTTCACCTTAGCTTTTATTGAGATCGTAGTTTTGGAACTATGGCAAGAATAGGGGCAGGGACAGGGCTTCAGAGCAGAGAGGAGAAGGAAAACCTCTTATCAATACAGAGCTTCCCTTCATTGCTCAGTCCTTGACATCCTTGTGGCATTGTTCCCGTTCTTCCCATCATTTCATTCCAGACAATAGAACCAGTCAGACCTGCAGTGATTTATCTTAGACACAGCATTTTACTCTGACAAACATGTCAACATAGTGGCCATGTGGCTTCTCTATTCTTTCCTGAAGCAATATCTCTTTATTATTGGAACTTGGAAATTAAGTAAAAGGAATCTTTCCAAAGAAGCAAGGCATTTAAGTCGCACATTTTAAAAACTTATATTTTTATTTGGCAGCAGGAATGCTCTAGATTTCTGGATAATCAGCTCCATGGAAAATCATTTTAACTTTAAACTTTTTAAAAGTTTCTATTAAAAGAATTGACATTAAATATTTACATGTACTTTAAGTAGATCCAACTGTCAAAGGCAAAACTATGGTGTGTTGCTTATGCTTAAAAGATTCAGTCCCCTCTGGTAGCAAACTTTATGGAGGGAAATATTTCTGAAATGTTTTTAAATGTCTGGAGCTATTTTTTAAAAGAGAAAGTTGAACATGTATAATAGTAGTAAAAGTTAATTTTTATTCAGCTCTTATTATGTTCTGGATATGATTACAAGGGCTTTATGAGCATTAACTCATTTAATCCTCATTAAACACGTTAGTTTGATGTTATCATTATCCTCATCTTCCAGGTTAGGAAACTAAGGCACAGAGAAATTAAAGAGATTGTCTGAGGACCTGCAGCTAGTAAGTTGAAAAGCCAGTATTTGTTTTTAGGTAGAACTATGCTATATTGCCTGTAGCAAGCTGTCATTTTATAGATTATGAGATTGAGATTCAAAGAGATGAAATAACTTGCCAAGATTATAAGCTTATTAAGTTAGGATTTGACTTTAAGTCCCTTGGGTCTCTTTCCAATGCTTTCGTTTTTATTTCAAGTTGACCCATAGGTAAATGTCAAAGAAACTGAAATCATTCAGTCTAAAGAATGCTGAGAGGCATTTTTTTTTTAAATTATGCTAAACAAATGAAACTTCCAGAATATAGGCATTACTTCCATATTTCCAAATACAACACAATCATATGCTTGGCATCAGTTTTTTTCCCAGCCAATCGAACCTTAGCATGTATCTGTGTATACTTCAAGATCTTTCTCTATGTGCATATACGTACACACACAGGCACATAGGCTCTCCAGGCAGGGAGGCAGTGGCTGTGGCACCGAAATTCACAGGTGCAACACTGGAAAACTACAGGAGTCAGAGTCTGAAAGCTTCAACAAAGCCAAAGAGTCTGGTCTCTTGTAGAAGTGCTATCCCCTCATCCCCACTGTCTTTGTATTCTTCCCTGCACCCTCCCCCTCCCCAGTTTTGTCTCTAAGGCAAGCCCTCAATTTATCATTGGGAGAATCTGTTCTTGAAATCAATTTTTGCAAGCAAGGAGATCTAATTTTGCAATCTAGGAGACCCTTCACTTTTCACTGAAAATATCTGTTTGTATGGTTTTGTTTCATTACTGAAAAGAAAATATTTGCTTGGTATGGCCACTATGGAAAGTGGTATGGAGGTTCCTCAAAAAAACTAAGAATTGACCTACCATATGATCCAGCAATCCCTCTACTGGGTATATACCCCAAAGACTTGAAAACCCATATCCAAAAAGATATTTGTACACCAATGTTCATAGCTGCATTATTCACAGTGTCCAGGACATAGAAGCAACTGAAGTGTCCTACGATAGATGATTGGCCAAAAAAGCTGTGGTACATATATACAATGGAATATTACTCAACCGTAAGAAGAGATGAAATACTGCCATTTGCAACAACATGGATGGACCTTGACTAAACGAAATAAGCCAGACAGAAAAGGTTGAAAATCACATGATATCACATATGTGGGATATAAACCTAAAAGCAACAAATGAACAGGAAAAACAAACAGAGATTCACGGACATGGACAATGGACTAGTGGTTACCAGAAGGGAGGAGGAAAATAAAAAAAATAAAATGTTAAAAAAAAATTATGTATATATAGTATGAAAAAAAACTGGTATTTTTTAAAAAAAGAAAAAGAAAATATTTGCTTATCTTCCCTACAGGGCAATTGGTCTGATACAAAGCCTTGAGGACTGGGATAGGCAATTTATATTCTGAAATGGAGACTATATATTTGTAATTTCCCCTTGAAAAATTTCAAACATACACAACAATAGAAATAATGGTGTTATAAACACCCACATACATTCCCATTGCCCATGATCAATAATTAGGAATGTTTTGCCATATTTGCTTACTAAACCCATCTTTTTGCTGAAGAATCTTAAAGCTAATTACAGTTCTCATGTCATTTTACCCCTATATACTTCATTAGGCACCTCTTAAAAATATAAACATTTTCTTATATAAGTACAATTCCATTATTATATCTAACAATAATAACACGTGTTCCTTGGTATTCTCTAATGTGCAGTCTACATTCAAATGTTCCTGATTGTCTTAAAAACGTCTTTTTATAGTCACTTTGTTGAACTAAGATCCAAATGAAATCAAAGATATTCTATAAACATTTTATTATACTCCAGGTAGGTATTTTCTGGCAACTTCCTTAACCCCATCTTTTTCAGTTTGCATTTGAGTGTTTTCATGTAGGCCACAATTTTAGAAGCCATTTATATCCATTTTATTATATTAGTTACCATGTGTGGTAGGCTGAGTAGTGGCCCCCAGTAATAACCAGGTCCTGTGAATGTTACCATTTATGACAAAAGATAATTTGCAGATATAATTCACTTAATAATCTCTTGATGAAGAGAGTACCCTGGCTTATCAAGTGGACACAAAATGCAATCACAAGTGTCCTTATAAGAAGGAGACAGAAGGAGATTTAGTATGAATAAGAAGGCCATGTGATAAAGCAGAAGGAAACAGAACCATAGAGAGAAGATGCTACACTGCGGGCTTTGAAGATGGAGGAAGAAACCACACTGGAAAAGGCAAGGAAAAGAATTCTTCCCTAGAGCTTTTAGAGGGAGTGTGGACCTACCAACACCTTGATTTTATCCTAGTGAAATTGATTTTAGACTTTTGGATTCCAGAATTGTAAGAGAATAAATTTGTGTTGTTTTAAGGCACCAAATTGATAATAATTTGTTACAGCAGCCATAGGAATCTAATACACTATGCTTCAAAGATATTTATTAAAAAGGAATTCCATTTTCTATAGAAGAGGAAACAATTCAGAGGCCAGAGCTACTAGAGAGGCAGCATGCAGTAGAGGGAAGACTAATGACCTGGGAACTGGATTCTAGACCCTGTTCTGGCAAGGACTTTGGGCCAAGTCGCTTGGCTTTTCTGAGATTCAGTTACTACATATATAAAAATCAAGGGAATGGATAGGATAAGTTATACCTGAGAGTCTTTTAATCTCCTTAACCTATTTCACCAGATGAAATCAAGTAAGATAGTCAAGGAAATAGAACAATGAGGGAAGTAGAGGCCAACAAAGGACACTGAATTCTTACAGAAGACCTTGTAGCTGAAGGTGTGGTGTGGAAGGTAGGGAGGAGGGAAACATTGCAAGGCAACCAAAGCCACCTTATTACTTTATGTTGGTGTTTGTGCTGGCATAGGCTGTAGATGAGACTGCTTTAGTTCTTACTGAGAGCAGGGCACTGGTCATTCCACCTTTTCTTCCCTGAGTCACAGTATAGCTACAGCAGCCTGATCTCCAAATCAAGGATGTAAAGGGCTCCAAATTTAGAGGTTGAAGTCAATTTCTCTGAGTTTCTTAATTCTAGAGAAGTCTCTGAATGCAAAACTTGGGAGCCTCTGGGCTTCTTATACAACAACTTTCTTAATAAACCTGGAAGGGGCCTGTGACTGGGAATGACAACAACATTTATCAAGTGTTCAATAGGTTCTCTACTGGGTTAACAACTTTATGTGTAGAATCATTCAATTTTCACAAAAATCTGTGTGAAGTAGTTATCAGCACCTCTGTGTATTGTCTTGGTAAAGAAACTGCGGTTTAGAGAGGATATGATTTCGACCAAGGTGATAAAGCTGGTGAACGGCCAAGTCTGAAATTGAACTTAGACCATCTGGAATCAAGGACCATATAAGTGACATGTCGTTCTCCTTGAAAGGTGGTGACTTGAGGTGATGTAGTTGGGGACTTGGCTAAGGCAAGGCATCCAATTGTGTCTCAGACTCCGAGGCTGCCTTTTCTCTAAACTGTTGCATTTCCATATTGCCTTCTTAGATCAAAGAACAATGGGAAACCTTTTGCGCCTGGGTGTAGGAAACTGGAGTACAGCCACTTCTCAGCTACCACCTGGAGTCACTTTGTTAAGTGCATTAGAATTTGGAAAAATCTGAACTTGTACCACACTAGTAGTCTATAAGGTATAGTCTAGTATTTACCTAAATACTTGATTCTTTTCTCTCAGATATTGGTTTTAATTCTTCCATAGATTATATATTCTTTTAATTCAAGAATGATTTCATTGTTTTTTTTTCCTATATACTCCCAATTTTCTAGAGCATTGCTGAGCATATCAAATAAGTAAATACCATTTATATTTAAATCTTCAGTGGCTCATAGAAAGGAGCATGGTAGAAAATAATTTCTTAAAGCAGGGATAATGACATTAACCTTACATGGCGATTCTGAGTTAGTATATATAAAGTGCCAAGCACAGACATTTTTATTGTTATTGAAATAGAGGGACTTTGAGATATTTCCCAATTTAGCTTTTCTTAGAGTCCATAGGTATACTCTTATAAAAAGAAATTTTATTTTGATAAAAAATTATTTTCTTAATTATTGAGATTTAATTTTTTTAAGTCAATGTTTCTGAAACTGCTTTCTCTGAACATATCTTTACGGGCCCAGGAGAATATTTTTCTTTAAAGGGGTCAATACATTTCATGGGGCTGAAACTGATTTAGTTTTTACCCCTGTTTCCAGGAGAACTTAGCCCACACTATAATTGATCAAGGTGGATCTGTGCATATATATACACATCTGCAAGTGCATACTATTATTTTTCTGAACCAATTTAGAGTAAGTTGCAGACATGAAGAGACATAATGTCTCTTTACCACTAAATAATTCAGTATGTATTTTTTAAAAACAAGATTATTGCATATGAACAATGTATAACTTATAAAATCAATTGATTTTGCATATAATCATTTATATGATCATCAATACAGTATTATTATAAAAACAGACCTTATTAAATTTTCTCCAATTGTCTTACTAATGTCATTTATAGTAAAAGAAGAAAAAAATTGTTATTTTCTTGTCTATGATCCAATTCAGAATATATGTTGCATTTAGTTGTCAAATCTCTTTTGTTTCCTTTAATCTGGGTTGCTTGTTGGTTTTCCTTTGTCTTTCATGATCTTGCGTTTTTAAAAAGTACAGGCCATTTGTTTTGTAGTATTACCCTTAATTTGGGTTTGTTCAATTTTCTCTTCGTGATTCGATTCTGGTTATGTATTTTGGGCAGGAATATCACAGAGGTGTTCTGTCCTTCTAAGTGTATCATATCAAGAAATAGATGATATTTATTTATCTCATTACTAGTGATGGTAACTTTGATCATACGAGTCTTTATATAATAATCTGGATATGATTCTTTTGTTGTTTTGGGGTTGAAAATATTTTCTTTTACTCTGTGGCTTGCTTTTTTCTCTTAATATTTATCATGAGACAGAAGTTCTTGATTTTGAGGTTGTTGATTTAATTGTTTTCTTTTGAATTACTGCTTTTTGTGTTAAATTTAAGGAATTTTTCCCAGTTCCCAAGATCATAAAGATATTCTCTTCTAGAAACTTTAGTTTGCCTTTCACATTTAGATCTGCAGTCTATCAGGAGTTAACTTTTCTATATGGCGTGAAGTAGGGGTTGTATTTTTCCACATGGATATCCATTGTCCCAGCATTATTTAAAAAGAGTACCCTTTCCTAACTGCTTTTAAGGGCATTTTTGTCACAAATCAGGTGTCACAAATAAATGTCTGAGTCTACTTCTAAAATGGTATTCTGTTCCATTATTCTATTTGTCTATCTTTATGCCGATATAACACTGTCTCAGTAATTACATATTCAATTCTTTTAATAATTATAGGACTATTCAGATATTCTATTTATTCATTTGTCAGTTTTGGTAAATGTAACTTCCTAGGAATTTGTCTATTTCATATAAATTACAAAATTTGTGAAGTAGTCAATAACATTGTCTAATGATATTCTTAGTAACAATATGATCTGTAATGAACTCTTTCTTCCCTAATTTTGATTATATATTCTCTTTTTATTTCTTGGTCAGTCTTTCAGGGATTTCAAAAACCTATTAATCATTTCACAAAACCAATTTCTGATTCTGTTGATCCTTTGTTTTTATTTTATCATTTTTCTGATCTTATTCTTGTTGTTTCTATTATTTCCTTTTCTCTTACTTTTCTTGGCTTTAATTTGCTCTTCTTATTTTATTGAGATGATCATAATTTTTCATACTGTTTTTCTCATATGCGTTTAAGGCCATAAATTTCCTTTTAAGTACATCTTTAAATTCATCTGATAAATTTTAATGTGCCATATTTTCATTATCATTAGTTTAAAATATTTTTTTAATTCTTGTAATTTTTTCATTGATCTATAGATTATTTAGAAGTATATTTAAAATTTTCAAGCATGTGGGATTTTCACTTATCTGTTAGGTATAAATTCTAGCTTACTTGAACTGTGGTCAGAGATTCTTCTCTAGTATTGCTTTTTGCCTTAAAGTCTATTTTAACTACATCCCATTAATATCCTCATATTTCCTTGGCTCTTGTCATTTCTGTATACACCGATGATTTCCTGTTGCAATCACCTGTGGCTCTCCACCTGTGGGCTTTCTCTGGCAAGCACGGCCATGTGCGGGGCAAGCAGGCAGAAGTTCTGGGTAGTAAATGCCTCAACAGCAGCCCTAATCTACTAACAGGTGGGAACCAGAGCTTCATCACCTATTCGGTAGGACAACTCTGAGGTATAGTCTACTATGCAGGAGTCCCTAACCCTGGGGCCATGGACCAGTACCAATCCGTGGCCTGTTAAGGGCTGGGCTGTACAGCAGGAGGTGAGCGGCAAGCAAGCCAGCTAAGCTTCATCTGTATTTGCAGCTAATCTCCAGGGTGAGCATCACAGCTTCAGCTCCACCTCAGATCATCAGACATTAGATTCTCCCTGGTGCCAAAAAGGTTGGGGACCACTGGTACATCATCTCTCAGAGGTAGGTCCTTAGTGGGATTGAGTCCCAGTTGCCCACAGTGATAACCTGATCATTAATGCCTCCAGTATTGATTTCCTTCTCTTTCATCACCCTTTATCCTCCTCAGTTCTCCTACTGGAGCTTCCTGGGATCACTTCCCCTCAAAACTACGTGTTTTCAATTATTTGTCTAAGGTCTGTTTCAGAGGGAATCCAACCAAAGACAGTTTTATGTGTTTTAGTGTTTGCATGATATATCTCTTTCCTTCTTTTGACTTTCAGCCTTTCTGTAGCTGTGTATTTTAGGTATGTCTCGTAAGTAGTATATAGTGTTTTGTTTTCTTTATTTCACAATACAGTTCTTTTGTTTTTAATTGGATTATTTAGTTAACTTCTATTTAATGTAATTAATGATATGTTTGGGTTTAAATTTTAATCTTTGCTTCTATTTCTCTTCTTATTCTATTTCCCCCCTTTTTTTCATTTTTGTTTTAAATTGATTTAGTGTTTTTATTATTCCATTTCCTCCCCTATTAGTTTGATATTTGCATACCCTTTTACTATTTTAATGATTAGAGGTTAACATATTCATCCTCAACTTATCAAAATCAATTTTGCTAGTTGAAACTGTGACTCATTATTCATAGCTGACATTCACAGGTGTGGGTTTCATTCCTATCAGCAGCTCATCTTTTTTAACTTTCATCACTCTTTCCTTTTTACTCGGGCAGAGCTGACCAAGTATCTTATAGGACCTTAAGAGCAGGAGAGAGTAATGGTAAGAATGGTGAGGCTGGAGATCAGGGGAGATATCATCATGGAACCAGAGAAACTATTTTTGTTTTTTGGGGTTTTGGTGACATCAGCTTTTCCTTTGCTCCAGTTATGTTTCCTTTAGAATTTCTCAGCCTCCGTTTCTTTAACACTGACCTTACTACAACCATCCTTCCATCTCAACTTTTCCTGCTCTGTCTCTTGTTGTTTCTTTCTATAGGTCTGTATTAGTTTACTAGGTCTGCTGTAACAAAGTGTACCACAAACCTAATGGCTTAAAACAAACTTATTGTCTCTCATCTCAGTTCTGGAGGCCAGGGGTGTGAAATCAAGGTGTCTCTAGGGCCATGCTTTCTCCAAAGGCTCCAGGGAAGATTCCTTCCTTGCCTCTTCCAGATTCTGGTGGTTGCCAGCAATCCTTGGCATTTCTTTGCTTGTAGATATATCACTCCAATCTCAGTCTCTGTGTTTATATGGCCTTCTTCCCTGTGTGTCTCTGTGTCTTCATATGGGATTGATTCTTCTCTTTGTGTGTCTATGCTTAAATTTCTCTCTTATTGTAAGGACACTAGTCATTGGTTTAGGGCCCGCCTTAATCTGGTATGATGTCATCTTAACTTTATTACATTTGCAAAGATCCTATTACCAAATAAGATCACATTCTGAGGTTCCAGGTGGACATGAGTTTTGGGGGGTATTACCCAACTCAGTAAAAATTTATTTACTCCATATAGCACAGTAAAAGTAGCCTTGGCTGAAAAGCAGCCTTGTGATTTTGGAGTTCACAAACAGGGGTTCAAATCTCAGCTCTGTCACTTAACCTCACTGAGCCTCAGTATCTTCAACTATAAACTGAAGATAGCTATACGTATATTTTAGGAAGGACTAAATAAAATCATGCTATTTAAATGCTTGGCATAGTACATTGTGGGTGCTTAACAGATGTTGCATTTCTCCTAACCACTCCCTCTTAGTTTCTTCACATTAAAATTAAGTGAGTTTATTTTCAAGATCTTTCAAGTTTCAAAGTTCTGATAGCTCCTTTGAGTTATTTCTTTTTCTTACTCTGCCTTACCCATGTTATTCATGTTTCCTCTTTAACAACTTAGCCTCTTTGAGGTTAATTGAAGACAAGGTAGCCTGTCTCTACTCCACCCCTTTGCCCCATTCTCCTCCTAATCCTTTTCTTCTCATTTCTATTCCTTGTGGTTAGAATGACACTCATCTGGTTTTCTCAGGAACAGTCCCAGTTTGTGCCTATTGTAGCAGTGTAATTATTAATAATGCCCCCTTTTACTCTCAGAGCATTCTGGATTGAACGATGAGTTATATGGCTCCCATACTTGGAGTGCTCTCATAGCACTTAGACTTGTCTCTATCATTGCATGATACACAATATGTTATGCTATCTTTTAATTGTTTTGTGGATCTGTCTCTTTGGAAGGATAGAGGAAGGATTGTCTGTGTTTTCCCAAAGTCTAGCTCATACCTGGCCCATGGAAGGTGCTCAGTGATGTTTGTTGAACATCTGAATGTTCTTGAAAACTTGTTCTCTTATTCTGTGCATAGCAGGTACTCCATAAATACCTTTAAACTGAAATAGGTGGCTGCCCTTTATGAAAATGAGAAATGAATCCAATAAGAACATTGCTCCTCTCTCTGCTTTCTTTTATTTATGGTCATTAACTTAGGGATCTCATTTTACTTCCACATTTATGACTCATTTCTTCCTCTTATCTCACCCCTAGCTATTTTGATTTTTTGGAAACTGGAGTTATCCTTTTCAGGACTCCAGTGGGTGCTGTGGCGACCTGCTTTGAAGTTGCTGGGTGCTTTAGGCAAGCACACCTCCATGATTAAAATCTCCCCATTGCCTCGAGCTCCGGAGGCTTTCTCTGTTCTGCTGTCTGTTTCAGAAGCACTTTATCTGCCATCTTGTTTCTACCTTTGAGGCCACACCCTTTGTCAATTGCCTCATCCTGTGGCTGTGTCTATACAAGTGAAATTAAGTGGATAATCAAATCAATGATGGGTTTAATTCAGACCTCAGAGTCATTTTTGCCCACAATTTTTCTTGTTCTCAGTTCACTGCCTCAGCACTCCACCCCAATTTTTGTTTGTGGGTTTGAATCTTCTAGGTCACAAGAATATTTCCTGGAACTTGTTATTTCATTCAAATGGTGGAAAACATTTTCCTTCTTCAAGAATTATTAAATTGAATTCACCTGAATTGAGTAAATAGGTTGCTTTTCCTGCTGGTGGCTGAAAACTATTACTTATTCAGCTTTGAACAAACAATTGAGAACTTACTAAACATAAGTAATGACACCAATTTATTGTCTTCAAGAGTTCTGTAGAAGCCATGAAGGTGTGCTGCTCAACTCAACTGTCACGAGAATGTGCTGCAATGAGTCTCATTAGCTCATTGTCTCTAGTTGCAGCACCTTTGGATTAGCTCCTGCCTTCATTCTGCCAAGCCTCACTCTTTCTGGCCTTCTCTCAGCTAATGACTCTATGTGGTAGGAATACTAGAGCCAGGGCATTTCTGTCCAGCATGGGACTTCTCTAATGGATGGTCTTTGCTTAGGGACTCCCTGCTAGCCTAGCTTAGACTTTTTCAGAGTTGCACTGCTGTCTGATCCTCCTATTGCCCTGTTCTCTTTTTTGTCTCCTTTTCTTTCCCGGATGGTCTGACGACTCTTCCTACTTTGCTGGCTGTCTTCTCTCTTACCTCTTCACCGTCATTTCTCCCTAGAAGTTTCTTGCATGACTAACTTCATCTTGGCATTTGTTTCTTGGAAGAGCTGAGCTGACACAAGTTCTCTGTCCAGTAGTGGAGGTGAAATATACACAAATAACACGGAGTAAGTACTCTTCATTCCATTCCTTTTCAACACTAATTGGTAGGATTAAAGTACAATAGAGACATAGCAGCCTTAGATTTAAAAAAAAAAATACATTGATTTCCCATAGTATGTTATTTCCTTGAGAGCAGGGACCATGACCAAGATAATTCTTTGTTCAATTTTCAGAACACCTGTCATGGGTGATAAACGAAAGCAATTAAGAGGAGAAAAATAATGGTAGAAGTACCACTACTATTACAATTTGAGGGCCCCTTTACGCTAGGCATTAGGTACTTTATATATTTTTTTCTAATCCTCATACCAACCCCACAAAGAAGATATTGTTGTCATGCTCATTTTGCAGATGAGAACAATGAAAACAGAGCAGTTAAATAGATTAGTTAAGGTCACCATAGAGTTAATGGATCTCCGATGCCCTTGAGTTTCCTATTATATCATGCTCAGTCTTAGGGGAGATCTTTAAATTTAGACCTGACCTTAATCAACTTGAGAAGTTTGAGCAGTGTTTCTCCTTATGGGCTAGAGATAGGTTAGACTAGAGTCTTGGTCCATGAGTTATATATTCTAAGCATTTTATATGGCATCTTTGGGAATTTTGGAAAAAGAAAAGTGTTATCTTTAAGATAGATTTCTCCTTATTTTCAGATTCTGTGGTTGCAGAGCAAGAAAGTAGCACCGAAAGAAGCTAGGCACAAAAGGACACATACTGTATAATTCTATTTATATGAAATGTCTAGAATAGGCAAATCCATAGACAGAAAATAGATCAATTGTTGGTGGCGGCTGAGGGGATGGGAGAATGGGAAGTGACTGCTAATGGGTGTGAAGTTTCTTTTTTGGGTGATGAAAATGTTCTGAAATTAGACAGTAGTGGTAATTGCACAACCTTTTGGATATATTAAAAACCACTGAATTGTATGTATAGTTTAAAAGGGCAAATTTTTATGATATGTGAATTATATCTCAATAAAACATTTTATATATATGCAGCAAAGAAGGCTCCCAAACTCTTTTCAAAAACTCAAACTGTTGTGTTAGCTGAAACTTCTGACATTTCAAATGTTTAATGTTAAAATAAACTGTAATTTATGATTCTTACCTTGTCTTCCGAGAAGCTGAATGGATTACTGAGCCTCAAATGTGTCCACCCTTTTAGACTATTCTTTTTCAAGGCTTCAAAGCAATGATTTTTGATGTGGGTGTCTAAATTAAATGGCCAGTCAAGTTCTCAACTTTGGACTTGGTCCTGGATCTAGTCGTTAAACCCAGATGATGCTCCAATGACTACAGCAAACAGGATGACCTAGGAAAGATTCCTGTTTTTATAGGTAGAGCTTGAGCAATTTTTGTCTCTAGGTGCCTGGCAAGGACATTAAGACGTCCCTGCATGTCTGCTTGAAACCCAGGAACTGTGTTGTTCTGATTGCCAACACTACACACTCAGTTGGCTCCCACGGGTGTGGGAACTTCCTGTTTTTGGCAGAGGACAGAGAAGCTTTGACCCTCCCTATAATTCCCTTGTGCCAATAGGTGTGGGTGCCTCTGCAGGGCTGGGCTCCAGACAGGGAGTATTTCTACCCGTGTTCCACCCTTAACTAAGGCATCCCATTGCTGTAAGTTTCTGGAATGAGTTAGCTGTAGTATTTGTCTTGATTTTTCTAGCTGCGGAATAAGGTTAATGACGATAGATCCAGATGTTGTGCTTATGTGAGAAGTTTTTTTATTTTATTTTATTTTTTTTAGGCGAGGCAACCCTTGGTTGACCTCACAGATTGCAAAGACCTTGTCAGTTTACAATCCCTTATTATTTATTTTTTATGCTTACAGCACCTGGTCAAGAGGAGAGTTTAAAGGGATCTTATGAATCATTATGTTCAAACCAGACTTGAAGACAGGAAGTGACATAGGCAGTTTATGGCAAACTGGGACTAAACTCAGGTTTCAAAATTTTAATCTAGGGTTCTTTCCTTCCTTCCTTCCTTCCTTCTCCTACTCCTCCTCTTCTTCCTCTTCCTCCTTCTCCTTCTTCTTCTCCTTCACATCTAGAATTCTTTCTATTTTGCTTTGACCTCTCATAAGTAATATATGGTGAGAGAAGTGGAAACCAAAATAAATGGAGTATGTAGTAACTTATGAACTCAGAACCTTCTGCTTTGCTCTACTATATATGTAGCAACTCCCTAATCTGGCCCCTGTATTTCCTTCCTCTAGCTTTCTCTCTAGTCTATTTACTAGCCACTTTGGGGATAAGTTTCCAAATATTTCTGAGGTAGAACATCATAATTAAATTCATTTTATCTCTAGTCTATTTCACAAATACTTCTTGAGTATGTTCTAGACATTGCGGTGATATTTGGGGGATAAAAGATGAATAAAACCTGACCTTCAGGCACTTACAGGCTAGAAAAGGAAACAAACAAATATAACAGAATGATAGTTGCTACAACAGAAATTTAACTAAGATACTGAGAAGAGGAAATGAAGCGAGTAACTTCAGGGCATGGAGCATGGAAGACAAGAAGATAGGGATAGTCTTCACAGAAGAGAGGGCAACTAAGTTAGGATTTGAAGAGAAATAGCAATTGGATCTCCCTTTATTTCATGCTCCACTCAGGTATTATTTAATAAATTTAGCATAACAAAATTGTATTTCAGATGATTTCAGAAGATGATGAATAGATAGATACAAATGAAAACATTTCAGCAAGAAAGATTAGAACTTTTTGAGATACTGTAACATACCATTATTATTATTTTTATCTGATCACAAATTTTTGGTTTTCTTTCTTTTTTTAATTAAGTTTATTGGGGTAACATTTGTTAATACAATTATATAATTTTCAGATTATAGTTTAACATCTGTATATTCTATTGTGTGTTTACTACCCAAAGTCTAGTTTCTTTCAGCTACCATATATTTGATCCCCTTTACCCACTTCACCCTCCCCTAACCCCTCTATATTTGACCCTCTTTACCTTGTCTACCTCCCTCTTCCTCCCTCACCCCCTACCCTCTGGTAACCACTAGTCCATTGTCCATGTCCGTGAGTTTCTGTTTGTTTGTCCTGTTCATTTGTTGGCTTTAGGTTTATATCCCACATATAAGACATATAAGTGATATTATGTGATTTTCAACTTTTTCTGTCTGGCTTATTTCACTTAGCATGATTATCTCGAGGTCCATCCATGTTGTCGCAAATGGCAGTATTTCATCTTTTCTTATGGCTAATATTCCATTGTATATATGTACCACCATTTCTTTAGCTAATCATCTATTGTAGGACACTTCGGTTGCTTCCATGTCCCAGCCTCTGTGAATAATGCTGCTATGAACATTGGTGTGCAAATATCTTTATAGGTATGAGCTTTCAAGTCTTTGAGGGTAAATACCCAGTAGAGGGATTGCTGGATCATATGGTAGATCAATTTGTAGTTTTTTGAGGAAGCTCTATACTATTTTCCATAGTGGACGTACCAATTTGCAGTCCCACCAGCAGTGTATGAGGGTTCCTATTTCTCCGTATCCTTTCCAGCATTTGTTATTACTTGTTCTGTTGATTATAGCTATTCTAACAGGTGTGAGATGATATCTCATTGCAGTTTTGATTTGCATTTCCCTAATAGCTAGCAATGTTGAGCATCTTTTCATATATTTGTTGGCCATTTGTATGTCCTCTAGGGAGAAGTGTCTGTTCAGGTTCTCAGCCCGTGTTTTGATTGGATCATTTGTTTTTTTTGTTGTTATTGAGTTGTATGAATTCTTTGTATATTTTAGATATTAGGCCTTTGTTGGAGGTGTTACTTGCAAATGTAATTTTCCATTCAGATGGTTGTCTCTTTACCTTGTTGACGATTTCTTTTGCTGAGCAGAAGCTTTTTAATTTGATGTAGTCCCATTCATTTATTTTTGCTTTTACTTCCCTTGCTTTTGAGGTCAAATTCATAAAATCTTCTTTAAGTCCAAGGTCCTTGATTTAAGTTCCTATGTTTTCTTCTATCTATTTTATTGTTTCAGATCTTATATTCAGGTCCTTAATCCATTTTGAGTTAATTTTGGTGTGCGATGATAGACAACAGTCTAGTTTCATTCTTTTGCAGGTGGCCTTCCAGTTTTCCCAGCACCATTTATTGAAGAGGCTTTCCTTTCTCCAGTGTATATTTTTGGCTTCTTTGTCAAAAATTATTTGCCCATATAAATATGGGTTTACTTCTGGACTCTCAATTCTGTTCCACTGGTCTGTGTGTCTGTTTTTCTGCCAATGCCATGCCATTTTGATTACTTTCACTTTGTAGTATAATTTGAAGTTGAGCAGAGTGATACCTCCAACCTCATTCTTTTTTCTCAGGATGACTTTGGCAATTCAGGTTTTTTTGTGCTTCCATAGAAATCTGATGATTTTTTTGTTCTATTTCTTTAAAAAATGCTGATAGAATTTCTATGGTGATTGCATTAAATCTGTATAATGCTTTAGGTAATATGGTCATTTTAACTATGTTGATTCTTCCAATCTAAGAACACGGAATATCTTTCCATTTCTTTGTATCTTCTTCGATTTATTTTAATAGGGTCTTGTAGTTCTCATTATAAAGGTCCTTCACATGTTTCATTAGACTTATTCCTAGGTATTTTATTCTTTTTGGTGCAATTGCATAAGGAATTATTTTTTCTACTTCTATTTCTGACACTTCATTATTAGAGTATAGGAACGCTACGGATTTTTGAACGTTGATTTTGTATACAGAAACTTTATTGTATTTGCTTTTTTTTTTCTAGTAGTCTTTAGGGTGTTCTATATAGAGAATCATGTCATCTGCAAATAGCGACAATTTGTCTTCTTCGTTTCCTATTTGGATGCCTTTTATATCTTTCTCTTGCCTGATTGCACTTGCTACGACCGCCAATGTGATTTTAAATGACAGTGGTGATAGTGGACAGCCTTACCTTGTTCCTGATCTTAGAGGGAAGGTTTTTAGTTTTTCAACATTACGTATAATGAGGCTTTAACATAATAAAGGTCATCAACATTACGTAGATGGCCTTTATTATGTTAAGATACTTTCCTTTTATACCAATTTTGTTAAGTGTTTTGATCATAAATGGATGCTGTATCTTGTCAAAGGCTTTTTATTTTTTAACTCGTTTATGTGATGTATCACATTAATCAATTATTGTTGAACCATCTTTGAGCCCTTGGGATGAAGCCCACTTGATCGTGGTATATAATCTTTTTAATCTGTTGCTGTATTCGGTTCGCTAGTATCTTATTTAGGAATTTTGCATATGTGTTCATGAAAGACATTGGTCTGTAGTTTTTTTTTTTTGTGTTATCTTTACCAGGTTTTGGTATCAGAGTAATATTGGCCTCATAAAATGAGTTGGGAAGGTTGCCTTCTCTTCGATTTTTTGGAAGAGTTTGAGGAGAATAGGTATTAAATCTTCTTTGAATGTTAGGTAGAATTTACTGGTGAAGCCATCTGGTCCGGGAGTTTTACTTTTTTGTAGTTTTTTGATGATTGTTTCAATTTACATACTCCTGATTGGTCTATTTAGATTTTCCAGATCTTGATTCAGTCTAGGAAGATTGTATTTTTCTAAGTACTGGTCCATTTCTTCTAGGTTATTAAATTTGTTATTATATACTTTTTCATAGTATTCTTGCATGATCCTTTGTATTTCTGTGATGTCAGTCGTAATTTCCTCTCTTTCATCCCTGATTTTGTTTATTTGTGTCCTTTCTCTTTTTTCTTTAGTGAGTCTAGTCAGAGGTTTGTCAATTTTATTAACCTTCTCAAAGAACCAGCTCTTTGTTGCATTTATTTTTTTCTATTTTTTTTTTGTTTACAATTTCATTTCTTTCTGCTCTAAGTTTGATGATTTCTTTCTTTCTGCTGACTTTAGGCTTCATTTGTTTTTCCTTTACTAGTTTTTTAAGATGAAGCATTAGGTTATTTATTTGGGCTCGTTCTTGTTTTTGGAGATAGGCCTGAAATGATGTGAACTTTCCTCTTATGACTGCTTTTGTTATGTCCCAAAAGTTTCGATATGTTGTACTATCATTATCATTTGTTTCTATGTATCTCTTGATCTCTCTTTTTATTTCTTCTCTGACCCAGTTATTCTTCAGTAGTATGTTATTTAATCTCCACGTATTTATGGTTCCTTCTGATTCCTTTTTGCAGTTGCTCTGTAGTTTCAAAGCAATATGATCAGAGAATACGGTTGGTATGATTTCAACCTTCTTTTATTTTTTGAGGCTATCTCTGTGTCCCAGTATGTGGTCGATTCTTGAGAATGTTCCATGTGCAGTAGAGAAGAATGTATAAACAACTCTTTTGGGATGGAAGGCTCAGTAAATGTCAATTATGTTTAGTTGGTCTAAAGTATCATTTAAGGATGTTATCTCCTTGTAACATACCATTATTGAGGTGGCTAATGGGCAAGCATTTCTGTCCCTATAACCAGAAAAAAATGGCTATGACTGTAAAAGTTAGTCCAAGGTCAGTAACAATATTGTTCAGTTTATTCTGAACATTTACCATGTACTATTCTTCATGTATGTTATCAGCCTTATGTTATTTAGCTCTCACAGTAACCATATAAAATAAGTACTAGTATTTTTATAGATGAGGAAATAGAAGCTCAGAGAAATTGATTAATAACTTGTCTGAGGTCCGAGAGCTAGAAAGTGGTGAACCAGAATATGAATCCAGGAGTGTCTAACTCCAGGGACTAAACTCTTGACTCCTACTCTGTAATATGGTTAGAATAGAGTTGGAATATAAACCAGAATTCATCTGAATCTTTTAAATCTCCCCCATAGAAGTCCTAGAACATGCTAGGTACATGAGATTAGACTATCAGTGAATATTTGCCAAGTTCCTACAAAGAGCTTAATACTGTAAGGAATGCAACAAAACATGAGCTTAAGTTCTGGAGGATAAAACTAACATAAAAGAACTGAGGCAACTGAGAGAATAAGTGCCTTGCTCAAGGTCATATGGGTAGTGAGGGAGATACAAAACTTGAACACAGGACTTTTAATACTGAGACTAGCGCTCTTTTGTCTACAAGCCTTCAAGGCAGATTTTGGCATCCATATATAGAAGAGTTGGCTCCTGTATGGCCAGAACCTCAACAAACATCTTACAAAAGTTTAGGGCCAAGAGTTTCATTGTATTCTTCTTCTGATTTGAGATATCCTTTTCTTAATGTCTACAACTATGTTGTTCCAGACAAAAGATGTTTTGAGTCTGTGAGCCAGAAAGATTTCTAAGTCCCCTTTGATGTGACCTCTTACCCTCTTTTTCACTGTTCTTCAACTCTGACCCATCAACTTCTTGATATTAAAAAAAAAGAAAGAGAGATCTGCTCAGCTTACTTTTTAAATCATGCTGGTCTAGATTCTTTCCATATTTGTATAATAATACACCGACAGGATGAGCTAAACTAGTTTTCATATAGGGCAGAGTTTAAAATCCATGGTTGAAAGATCTGAAAACTGTATCTATTTCCTGAATACAGTGAGAAAATTAATAATAGCCTTTGTTAACAAAGAAAAGTAAAAATTACTTTGAAAGCTAGAGGAAGAAGTTAGAAAAAGAGACTAGTGTTGTATAATATTCTGGAAAGCTAAAAAGACCATTTGATTTATGTGTTCAGAGCTGTAAAGTCTTATGCCTCATTTTATGTTGTCATACAATAGTATCTTGGGGGCTAGCCAAGATAAGCTTTATGACCAACCAGTGATTGGAGGGACTTCTGAAGGGTTTCTGAAGAAAACCTTTCTCTACACCTGAAATATTAGTTAGAATTTCATTCTTTTGAGTCTAACATATTTTTCAGGAGTTCTCTTTTAAAACAGTTAGCTTTTAAAGTAGTATAATGTCATACTCTCAATGACTAGCTAATAACCATTATATTAGGTTATAGATTAATAGATTCAGTTCTTGGGGTATCAAGCAGGAATGATCTTAGGTTTCACCAAGTTCAACCCTTTCACTTTATTGATGAGATAATTGAGGTCCTGGGAAGTTAAGTGATTAGCCTAAGATTAATTAGGAAAACAGGAATGAGATGTTAGGATTTGTCATTCCTACTCACTCTTTTGAAAGAGATTTTTTTTTTTACTTCTTATCCAAGAATACATGATTATATACATGTGTTTAAGTGTGTGTGTATATATGTATGTGTCTATGTTTTTTTCATAAAACTTTATATAATATCAAACCATAAAGGGTAAAAAGATTAAAATCCTCTTTCTTCTTTTCTTTCCCTCTGTGTAAATACTGTTGGACTCTTTTTGATGGACATATGTGCATGGATATATACATAAGGAAATAACAAAAATATAGATTTATGAATATTAATAGACCACACATTTCATGTGTTCTGCAACTTGCTTCATTTTATTTTTAGAATTTGTATTTTTTGAATAATTAATATATACATATTAAAAAATTCAAAGGATTTAAAGAAAGTGAAAAGTTTTTCATCTACCTTTGTGTCTCAATCATGCAATTTTCCCTGGATGTAACTAGTATTACTAGTTTCTTGTGTGGCTACCCAGAGAGATTCTTTGCTCATATAGTCTTTATCCCATTTTTTAAAAAACAAATTATAACATATTATATACATATTTATTTGTAACTTACTTTTTAAAAAACAATATTTCTTAAAGATTATTGTATGTTAACAGATAAAAAGCCTCTTCTTTCTTTTAAAGTCTGCAGTATTATAGTATATACTACCATTCTATAACATTGCATTAAATGGATAGTATTGCATCGTATTGCATTATATGAATTTTTCATAATTTACTTAACTTGTTACCTACTGATTTAGTTTGTTTTCAGTAGTTCCCTATGTAAAAATTATGGCAATACATAACTTTTTACATAGTGTATTTCACATAGATAGGAGAACATTCACAGAATAAATTTTTGTAAGTGGTATTTCTGGGTCAAATGTGTGCATTTGTGATTTTGCCCTGCATAGAGGTTGCATCACTTTACCTTCCTCTAATAACATGTAAGAGCAATTTGCCTTCCCATGACAGTACATAGAAATTTGCTACATTTTTTTTGTCACGTCTTGTTGGTCTTCCACAGACTGGCTGCCCCATAGCTTAAGTAATCCCTTATTAATGGACATTCGATTTACTTCCAATTCTTCAGTATTATAAACAATGCTTCATTGAACATTCTTGGAGCAGTTTGTGAGCATCTCTCTAGGACATACCTAAAAATGGAAACCCTGATTCAAAGGATATGCACATGTTATATTTTGACAGATCATGCCAAATTTCCCCATGAATAAGCTGAAGCAAATCATGCCCTCATCAAAGTATAACAAGTTATCTGTTTTGATACATTCTCACCAAAATTCAGCTATTATCAATTCATTTAATTCTTGCCAGTCTAATAGTTGAAAATTAAAACAGATTAAATTTTAATTTCATTGATACTAGTGATGTTAAACAGATTTTCATATACTTATTGCCTGAAAATGGTAGTTGTTAAGAGAAACACCCCTGGAGTAAGATTATCTGGAATGCTCTCATTTGATGACTCTTTGTAGATTACCAACAAAGAGCAGGTTATTTCACTGCTCTGCCTCACTGGGTTGTTATGAGAATTTCATGACATAATACTTGCAAGGTGCTTATGCTAATTGCTCACTGAATGTTAGCTATTGTTATTGTTGTTAATGTAATTATTTCTATTTCTTCATCTGTGAATTGCCAATTTGTATCCTTTCCAATTTAATAAAATGATTCATCATTTGTTAATTCACATACACTCTTTTAAAACTTTTTTCTTTTGATATCTTTATTGTAATATTTTCTCCCAATTTGTTGCTTGTCTTGTTTTGTTTATGGTGTTTTCAAAAGAATGTAGAAGGTTTAAATTTTTATATAGTTGTATCATCAATTTAGTCTTTCATGGATTTTGGGTTTTATTAAGGTCTTTGTTACTCCAATATTATAGCTCTATCCTTTTGTAATTCCTTCTAATGCTTTTAATTTCTTTTAAATGTTTAACTTCATAGTCTAGCTACACCATAATTTATTTGACTTTTCCATTTAATTTAATTTCACTGGAGAAAATTTATATCTATGTAATATGTGTCCTCCTGTCCAGTTATGTGGTGATATCTATCATTTTTTCAGTTTCTTTTCAAATAACTCTCATTTTCTTCATTTAGGTCTTACACATTTAGCTCTACTCCTAGACATTTTATAGTTTCATTACTACTGTGAAGAGAATCATTCTTTGAATATTTTTCAACTGGCTATAGTTAATGTAGCATAAGGAATGAATTTTTCTGCATTGCTATCTTATCTGGTGACTTTACTGAATTTTTAAAGTTCTTATTGGTTGTTAATTGATTGTATTGAATTTTCTAGGCAAATAACATATCATATAGAGATAATGACAGTGTTTCAATTTCTTTTCAATTCTCTCCTTTTATTTCATTGTACTGAATATTTAATTTAATAGTGGATAGAAATGGTGATAATGGTCATTCTCTCTGACTCTGTCTGTCTGTATCTCTTTGCCTCTCTCTTCCTTTTTCCTTTCTTCTGCCTTTGATTCTTCAGAAGTGGTCAGATATGAAGAAACTTCTTTCTTATTGCTTCTGAGAGGGTAGAAGTTCTGGTAGAAACTCATAATTTGAGACTCAATGCTTTCCCTACACAGGTTCTGTGCTAGTCTGCCGAGTTACTTCCATCCCTTAGAAGGCCTCTGTCCTCAAAATCTTCTAGAAGATGCTTACAGGGTATTTATGGTAATTCCAGATCACAGAACAATATGGTTGCTATGTGTCCTTTGGGCACTGGTTCTCAAACCTGACTCATGACCAGAAACACTTGTGAAGGATTATAAAGATAAAGACTACTGGGTACCATCCTGGTACTATGGAATCAGAATCTCTGATGATGGAGCTTGGGAATTATATAAATTGTCTCAGATAGTTAAGGTTGTGAACTATTATCTATACATCTAGTAGAAACACTTAACATTTAAATAAATATATTTAACTGTATATTTATTTAATCTATGTTCAATCTAGAATTCATCTTTATCTATAACCTCCTCTAGAAGATATATCATCAGTTTTGCTTCTCTCCTTCCACATCACCCCACCATGTTGTAATTATCTAAATTCTTTCAAGTTAGAGATATGTCATGGATTCACAGACATGTGGTCACATTTGTGAAAATGCAAAAGATAAACATGTATTAATAATTTTCCAAACTATGATCCCCATTATATTACTCATAAAGGCATTAAATCTATTTTGAGGTAAACAGAAGTCAAGAAGAGAAGCATACTGTGTTCCTGGACATCTAGATAACCTAAACACATGTCCTTAAAATATTTCTTAATGCTCTACCTCACTTCAGTTGACAAAATGCATACATTTGTGGGACTTTTGAAAACCAACATCCCATCAGCATAATAGTAGTTTCAGAATTTCAAAGTTAGTAAACAGAATCAATAGCATGTGAGTCATTGTTAATCTTGTAGAGCTGTGCTGTTTCAATTAGGCAATTTTAGGAATTTCTTACATAGCATAGTTTAAAATTATAGACATTCCACTTAGCTGAAAGTTGTGCTTCTGCAGCTCATAGTGTTCACAAGCCTTTTCTGGGACTCTAAGGACAAGTGTATGTAATTCACCACTACGATATATACATTTCACTAGTAATACTTATTTTCCTAGGGAATCTCAAAAGTGAGATTGTTGCTCAATGGACCTGAGTATTTTGAAGACTCTATATATTGTTAGAATGATTTTTACAAGCTATTTTAAGAGCTAGAACTTTTATGTATTAATGAAAAGGGACATTTTCTCAAAAGCAAAGACAAGTACAATAACAATGGGGTATAAATATAAAAAAAAGATTTAAAGCTTAACCTACGTTATTTGTTGCATAATTATCCACATGGCTCTCCCTTAGAGTGATGCAGTCATTAATGAACCATAGTCCAGCAAGCAAAGCATAATTCTATAATAACAAGTTATTTATTTGTATTTGTTGAGTCCTGGTAGAAGGTATACCACCCAGAGCAACATGTCTTACTATTCTCTTTCCTTTCCCATTCTCTTTTTCTACACCCTGTGGTACCTCTTTTCTCCAACTCTGGAGAAACTTCTCCTCTACCCTTGGTGTTCTTCCTAATTATGCATTACAGAGGAGAGAAGATGATTCTGGCTATGGGAGAGCAGTCCTCAGAGGGCAGCATAGAAGCCGAAACCCCATATTAATGGAAGAATGCAGGGAAGATATTCAGAGCACTTAACTCAGACACACCTGGGGTTCATCTAATTGCCAAGAGAGTCACACACTAAACAGGGAAAATTTTAAAATAAAATAATAAACATTCCTGCTATTTAGTGGTGAGTTGTTATATTGATAGTTTATATAATGATACAATTTTTCCCATTACTTTTATCACTATGTATCACAATGCTAGAGATCAGTATCAATTTAATTAGGAGGTCTGGTTTCAAATCCTAGTTCTGATTTTAATGAGTTTTATGACTATGTTGTGTCACCTCTCTGGGCCAAGTTTCCTTACTATAAGTAAGAGAATTAGAGTATGCTATCTTAAGGTCTCCTCCTATCTAAAATTTTATTATTCTTCATATTCTTAAAAGACCTAATGGTCAAATTGCTTGACTTGTGTGTTGAGGCCCAGTTATTACAAGTTCTTTAGAAGGAAATCACATGAACATAGGGTAGTAATAAGAGACTAAAAAGTCATCTTCCCCATAACACTCCCTAACAGGGTGGGCACTTTTTACGGGAAAAGATATTTTTCATTCCCCCGCCCCCCGGCCCCACCACACACACACAAATTCATGACCAGTTCAAAACTCTTCTCTGAAAGCCATCCCCTTACTACCCTTCTGTGATGTGGCAAATGCCACATTGGGAAGGTAAGATTTCCTTCCTCCCCCAATTCACTGTATCAACCTCCATACAATGGAATGTTGAAATTCATCACTGTGGGGAAGATAGAGAATCTGATAGAGTTTATATCCCAGGAAAGACTTGAAGAGGGCTTGAAATAAGACACTTGTGTATGAAACTTGGGGCATGACTTTTTTCTATGGCTGGTGGTCCAGTGGCTACAAATATAAATCAACCCAAACTGAATTAAATAAGTGGTCTCTTTTTATTAAAATGGCTCATTGAAATGTCCTCATATTACCTTTATAATTTTATGTTTGGACCTGTAAATGGTTACTGAGTAGGGGCTGTGGTGAAGAGCCATATAGGAGGAGGAACTGTGGAGAGTAGTGATGGGGCAAGGATGTGACCCCAAGGTATATCCCCTCCTTTGGAAGAGAAGCCTCTGGGTCTTGTGGTAAGAGCAGACGAAGTTAGTTGTTATGAAAGCTATAATATGTTTGGTTTGGCATTTGCCCTAGGCTACGGTATCTTGTCTCTAGAGTAGTCTTGAAACTTGGAAGCAGCACAGATGCTAAGGACCCAGTTGGGTGGATGTTAAAGGAACAGAGAATGAAGAGCAGAGGTCACAGCACAAATAGGACAGGCAAGATGAGTCAAAAATGATAAGCCACACCTGCTGAGGTAACAAAGAATGGGGAAATAAACAGCATGTTGGGTGGGACCCACATATTTTTCAATCAACTAAATAAATTTTTTTTTGGAGTGTAGGCTAGGGTTAAACAGAGAAAATTTATATAAAATAAATATTTCTCACCATTTACTACTGAGTAAAAAGTCAAATTACTTTTTAACTTCAAGCTGAACTTTCTCTTCTCCTCATACCTTTTCTTCTCATTTATTTACTAAAATACTTCACATTTACACATCATCAGCAATATGGTCTTTATGATTATAGGCTCTTAAAGAATCACATATTCAACCAACCCAAATAAGATGATCTTTATACAAATCATGTACTGTGGTATCGTAGGGAAGGGAATTAGTAATAATGCTTACAGTCTGAGCTATCAAGGAGGGTCTGAAAAGAGAAAGTTGAAATAGCTGGTCTCTTAGCAGTATATAATTGTTCTTATTCCTATCTTTCCTTTCTAGGGCTCATAACCTTATTTATTTATTAAGCAAACATGTTTCAGGCATATTTTTCAGGCATTACAGATGACTACTCATTGACTGTTTATAAAAACCCCTTTGGGGTTGGTGCTATTATTATCTTCATTGTATCTATGAGGAAACTATGGAGCAGAGAGGTAAAGTAATTCCCCCAAGGACATGTAGCTAGTAAGTGGCAAAGCTGAAATTTGAACCAGGAACTTTGGTTCTGGAGTCTATGGTTTTAACCATTTTATCATAGGGCATGGTTTAAATTGGTATTTGTTGTTTCTCTGTGTGTGTGTGTGTGTGTGTGTGTGTGTGTGTGTGTGTGTGTGTGTGTGTGTAATATTTAAATAATGAACACAAGATCTAATTCTTAGCTAATTTCCTGTTGCAGAGGAAAGAGTTCATTTTCCTTTATTAAAAAAAAATTAAGAGCCAATTACTTGTCAGTAGTTTTTGAACCTAAATTATTTAAATTTTTCCCTGTGCAGAGAATGACTTGAGAGCACAGGGTACAATGAATGAATGACTTAGGTGTCCATTGAGGTTTCTTGCAAAGCTCAGAATATTTCTGTGAAGTCAATAGAAAAGAGACTGTCTGTTCACTGGGGCTCAAGTGACCCCCATGTTTACTATTCTTGGGGCTGTTCTGCTTTTTCACTTATTAAACAACTAATGATGGGATGACATTTATACACCCACACTGTGCCAGTTGAGATAGGGATATGGGGAAATACTGGCTTGGTAGCTGCCATTAATGAGCTTAAAATTTAATAGAGGAAACTAAACACACATATACACATCCATACACCACCTTTAAATAACCTTCACGACTTAGCAGTATGTAAGCAAGCACCCACACAAGGAATTCAGGAAACTGATCAATGGGTAAACTTTATTGAAGAGCTGGCTTTGGCTAGATAGAGAGATGGCATATTGAATTTATATACCTCTGCAGACTCTCTTGGTCTCATCTAGTTCTAGGACCTTTACCTTTTCCACCCATCTGCTCTGCCTGAGCTGCTGAGCCTGACAGAATCTGTGTGGTCTGTGAGGTTCTGCCACCCGAAACTGGTCAACTCCATGCCTGGAGTCTCTGGCTTCTCCAACCACTTTGAGATTTATATGAAATATTGCTCTATTAAGTATGGGCTCTAGCTTCCTAAGCAGCTCCTAAAAGGTCCAGGATACAACTTAGAAGTGTAGGAGAGTTGACTTTGGCTAAAGAAAACCAGGAGCTGGAAAGAATTTGGTCAGATAAATATTTCTTCCCTTTCTTCCTCTAACGGACTCTTCTGAGGCATAATTTCTCTGACTGGCCTGTTTGGAGACATACTGAATAGCTGGGCAGGTGGCCTGCCAAGTGACTGGCTGAGATTCTTCAAGCTCATTGTGAAGTAGAGGCCATTGTTGTTATGCTTATCTCACATATTTTGTCATCTTTCCCTGTCTTACTTTCCTTTTCTTTCATTCTTGTCCTGGGATTGCACTTCCCTAAATAAAGTAATACCCTGTGATCTTTGTCTTGGTTTCTGTTTTCTAGAAATCTTGGGAGAAGACAGAAGAGATGACAATCTTTGTAGAGTATAGAATATACAAAGGAATAATCTGGGTTAAAAATATTTGTTAGAAATAGTGTCAACTTTTTTTATAAATTAAGTTTATTGGGGATAACATTGGTTAATACAATTATATAATTTTCAGGTATATATTATAATTTGACATCTGTATATTCTATTGTGTATTTACCACCCAAAGTCCAGTTTCCTTCAGCTACCATGTATTTGATCCCCTTTATCCACTTCACCCTCCCCCTACCCACCTATGTGTGACCCCTTTTACCCCATCTATCTCCCCCTCCTCTCCTACCGCCTACTCTCTGGTAACCACTAGTCCATTGTCCATGTCCATGAGTCTCTGTTTGTTTGTCCTATCCTTTGTTGCTTTTAGGTTTATATCCCACATATAAGTGATATCATGTGATTTGCAACCTTTTCTGTCTGGCTTATTTTGCTTAGCATGATTATCTCGAGGTCCATCCATGTTGTCGCAAATGGCAGTATTTCATCTCTTCTTATGGCTGAGTAATATTCCATTGCATACATGTACCACCGCTTCTTTAGCCAATCATCATTGTGAATAATGCTGCTATGAACATTGGTGTGCAAATATCTTTATGTATATGAGTTTTCAAGTCTTTGGGAGTAAATACCCAGTAGAGGGATTGCTGGATCATATGGTAGATCAATTTGTAGTTTTTTGAGGAAACTCCATACTGTTTTCCCTAGTGGATATACCAATTTGCAGTCCCACCAGCAGTGTATGAGGGTTCCTATTTCTCCATGTCCTCTCCAGCATTTGTTATTCCTTGTCCTGTTGATTATAGCTATTCTTACAGATGTGAAATGATATCTCGTTGCAGTTTTGATTTGCATTTCCCTAATAGCTAGCAATGTTGAGCATCTTTTCATATATTTGTTGGCCATTTGTATGTCCTCTAGGGAGAAGTGTCTGTTCAGATTCTCTTCCCTGTTAGGCAAGGTCAATTTTTAGAGGGCTGTTCTGAGAGATGTGGATTCTTTAAAGGCTTTTGAGCAGAGGAGAGCCATAATAGAGATTGGGATTTAGGAAGGTAGATCAGGCTGAAGTAGAAAATTGGGGTGGTAGAGGCGAGGAGAACTGGAGGTGGGGAGACCAGCTATGATTTAAATGTGAAGATGAATATAGGCCCAAACTGTAGGAATTAAATGATAGATGAAGAATCTTAGGATGGCTTTGGTCATCTTGGCAAATTGGAATGCAAGGTCATTCTCTAGAAGTAAGAGGAAAGTACAATTGGAGGGTCGAAGAGGTGGAGAATGTCAGTGTGTCCACCTGAGGTCATGTTCCTGAGCGTCCATGGTCCAGAATGGGTCATGTTTCTTCTTGCTGGGCCTGGCTTTAGGTTTCTATTCTCCATCAATGTGCTTCTAGGACACCTACAGAATTTCTTATTTCATGGTTAGTTTGTATACTATAAACAAATTGCCATAAGACTGATCATATATATTTACAAAATTTATTCAATTTTGATTTTGTTAATTAAATTTTGTTAGTTTTGCAAATTAATTTGTTAACAGATTAAAATGAATTTGTTAAATTTTGTTAATTTAAACTACTACTTTAGAAACTGCTATTTCCAGTACTTTTTAATGAACATATATCTGAGCCCTTGGGTTATACAGCAATTGGCTTTTCTTGTTGTCCAGTCAGAGTGACCACAGAACACATGACTTTTGTCTAGATTTTGCTGTTCATGAGAAAGCAGAAATAGCCTGAGTAAGCTACATGTTCATTATGGATCTTAAATGCAAAAGTGTGTGCTTAGTTTTATTTATTTTTTAAACACTCAACTACATTTAAAAATATTTTTGAATACTTTATATATAGGCAAGTTATTGAACACTTGGGTTTGTGTTGAAGTTCTCTGTATCCAAGATTGTTTGCTTGCCTAGAAAAGAGAATAACTAATGTTCTAAAACATTACTTGAGTACAATGCATCTGCTGAAGCAGGTAGGCAGAAGTAAAGTATCACCCAGAGGAGATAATATATCTAAACAGGTTCTGAGTTGAGAAAATTGAAAGAATCCTCAAGTTAAAACAAATCAACCGACCGACCAACCAACCAACCAACCAACCCACCAACCAACCAGAAGCATGAAATGTGTCCCCTAAGGAAAAAGGTGATTTGTTGTGCATTTCCGGGTTCTTAGAATGTTGTCTGGCTGGTGACTCAGATAGGAGTCTGTTTTTGACTCAGCTAGTTGGTCTTTCTGTGGTGGTACAGGTGTCAAGGTGAGTCTTTTCTCAAGGAGTGGTATTCTAATAGCAGTGCCCCATTTGTCTTTAGCGTTGAAGAGGCAATCCTGATTCTTATGGTAGGATATCATTACAGAGATCAAGCTTGATCCAGAGATGAGTGTTTCAGTTGCTTTTTGGCTGTTTATTTTTAAAGAGTCAGCTGCTTGTCATCCGTAACTAACTGGTTTCCGTTTCATCACAGGAAGATGTGAGCCAGGGACAGCTTTTAGAAATCAAACAAAGGCTTATGGGAGTCTGACCAGTGTCATGGGTGGAAAGCTGAACAAGGTTGGGGAAATTTTGGAAATGGGGAGAATTTTAAAAGTCAGAGGAGCATTATATTTTGAAGTGATGAAGGATGGGAAAAAGAAGACATTTCAGCAAGAAAGTGTTAAGTACAAGGAATATATAGAGGACAACTAAACAAGACAGACATTTTTTTTTTAACTCTTGCACACTGAAGAATGTATATGCTATGAATTGGCTCCTTTAACCACACAAAGATGCCTATACCAGAAACTTTGAGCACTGCTTAAAAAATTGCCACAAGGTCACGGAGACTCTCAGACTTACCTTCCTTCAGATCACTTCCAATTTTCCCACATATTTACTTACATTGGTTCCTGGACCTGCCTGGCTATCTCAACTTGCTTAGGCCCAGTGGGATTCAGCTTTGGTCTATTTACTGTGCTTTTGACATGGCAACCTTATATAATGCTGCCTATAATAACTGTCTCTTGGCATCATGGATCTCATTTGTAGGCTAGAAGTTTTCTGTATCTGAGCTATCTGTGCCTCAGGACACAGATGTCAGTATTTATTGCTCTACCATGGCTGTTCAGAAAGCTTTCTTTCTATGGAAAAAAAAAAAAAACTTGACTAACCAATCAACTAGCCCATCCATGCAGACCCCCAAAGATCTTCACCTATAGAGAGGGATCATAGGAACCCCCAAGGTGGGCCACTTGGATTTCCAAGGTGAATACCCATGGAAGGGGTTTCCCAGGCTGTAGCTATTGATTCCTATTTCAGCTACGGGTGTAAAGTTCAGCTAAACCAGTAGGCTGCTTCACAAATGCTCAACTGGCCCCTGAGCCTTGCTAGTGCCAGCTTTTTAAATGACCCAATTATCTCCATAAATTCACAGAACTGACATTTGGAAAGTGTCTGAGATTTATCCTGCAGAGTACTGATATTAGCTTTGAGTACAAGGATTTACCAATCTGTCTTTTTTTTTTTTTTTTTTAGATATAGGAGAATGAGACAGAAATGAGGCTTCCATCATCACCCCTTGACAGATAATCAGTGGCCTCTTTGCCAAATCCAGTGGTGTTTAATTTTGTCTAAACTCCTCCATGGGAATTGGTGTCATCATCTTTTTCACTCTCTCTTTTCATCTCTTACCCAGTGATTTTCCTAAAACCTGGCCTTAAAGACTGTCTTTTTCTTTCTATACTTTCATTCTTTCTTGGAGAATAGGTTTATTTTATGATTCCAGCTATCACTTCTCTGTAGATAACACTTGCTTCCTTTTATACAGCTTCAGACTTTCACCTGAGCTTAGATACTTATTTATAGCTGCCTATTTAGATACTGTCATCATTATGAAATCATTCAGAAATCATTATATCCCAGGCCGAGCTTATCTTCCTTTAAAACTTCCCAAATTTACTCCCAGTTTTATATTTCTAATCTTGGAATAGTTTCTTCATTTTTCAGTCCTTATATATATTCATTACCTTGTCCTATCAAATTTTCTTTTAAATAGTTATTTATTTCCTTTGTTTTCTTTTCCTTTCATTTTTACTGCTACCCTCCAAGCCTTATGTTCTTAAATAATTAGCTTCTTATCTTTCCCCTGCTAGATGTATCCTCTCCAAACATCATTTCTACTATGAAACTATTTTTTTTTTTGTTCTCTATAGTCTATAAGACAAAAAAACCTCCTAGCCCAATCTGCTCTAGTATAACCTACAAACTCAACCTTATCTTTCTTAGCAGGTTGGGGAGAACCTGAGTCCTGGGTGGATCGTAGAGGGGTAGTCTCGATGAGGAGATGGAGCATGTTATAAAGACAGCTGTCACCTCCCAGTGCAGATTTCTCAAATTTCGTACAGAGCTGAGTAACTGTTCTATCAAAGACTTGCAACAACATCTATAGATCTAGAGGATATTATACTAAGTGATATGTCAGGCAGAGAAAGACAAATACCATGTAGTTTCATTTATACATAGAATCTAAACAAACAAACAAAACAAAAACAGATTCATAGAAACAGACCAAAGTGATGGCTACCAGAGCGGGGAGGTGGGAGAGATGGGTGAAAAGGTGATGGGGAATATAGTCAATAATATTGTGATAGATTTGCACAGTGACAACTGATTACTAGAATTAGTGGGGTGATCACATTGTAAGGTATAAAAATGTTAAATCACTATATTGTATACCTGAAACTAATATAACCAACATAATAATGTATACCAACTATACTTAAATGAAAAAGATGGATACAAGAGCTATACTCAGAGAACTGGGTTAAGTATCCTGGTGCAGATTTCAGATAAATATTTGGTCTTTGTTATGTTCATGTTAAAAAAACAAGAGGGTAGAAAATAGAAATGAGCTTATGCTATAGCAGGCTGGATTCAAGTTAGACAATGGAGAAGTTATGGATATGTAGGGCCATGGGACCATATAGAGGTTATTCTCCCTATTCTTTAAACCAAGGAGGCCTTTTCTGATTAACCTACCCCTTTACCTGACTTACTTTCCCCCATAGCAGTTATTCCCATATGACATATTCTGTATTTTATGTGATTATTATTTGTCTCCCCAACTAGAATGTAAGCTCAACGAGAGAAGGGATTTTCGTTTGTTTTGTTCACTGCTACCTCCTCAGTTTCTAGAACCATAATTGGCATAAGGTATATACTCAATATTTGTATATATGTGTAGATATTTATAAATATTTATTGAATGAATGGATAAACTATCTGGTATAAAACTTTATTAATTTATTGGTCAATCTGATCACTTCCACTCTCAAATATATTAAATTTATTTTTCTTCGAAATAATTCCTTATGCTATTTACCGGCCTAGAACTTTCTACCTTCTCTTCAGCTCTCCAAATTCCATCCCTATTTTGGGTTACATTACCATGGAGAAGCTTTCCTCAGCATCCCAGGCCATGTAATCATTTATCTCTCTATTCTGAAGCTCTTGCTATTTGTACTGTTTAATCTCTGGATTTATTCCAAATTCAGATGTTGGCGTGCTTTGCTGTTCAATTCCTCCTTCAGACCCTGATCTTGACCTTTTTGAACTTCATCATCTCTTACTCTCAGTGTTTTATTTCTTAACTTTTATCAGGTGTTGGCTTCAGATGTGTGTGTGTTTTGCTCATTCATGCATTATTTATTTATTCAACACACTCGTCTAACACCTACTGGATATTACACCATAGGAAACAGAAATAAACTAAACTCAATACAAGCCCTTAAGGAAATAATAGAATCTACTAGAGTGTAAAGTAAATTTTAAATTTCTTGAAAGTAGAAACATTTGAAAATATTTTTTTTGTGTGATCCCATCATACCTCAAATAATGCTAGATATTTAGTGAGCTCAATCAATATGCTAAATTATAGACGTGTAGGACTTTAGTATTGACAGGAATTTAGTCTATTTTAATACAATCACTTCATTTTATGAGTGAGGATACGAGGAGAGTGGTTCAACAACTTGCCTGTCACAGACCTAACTAGTGGAGCATCTGGGCTGAGAGAAACCAGGTCCTTGACTTCCAGGTCAAACACATTTTTGCTATATGTTTGTCAGAAAAACAGTACAGAAAACCAGGCTAATTTATATAAAAATAATTGTGTTAAAGAGTACTAATTGAAATTTTGGAGGGCCGTTATCAATAAAATAAAATATATAATATAAAATTGCTTAATAGTCCTTGAGTTCATTCTTTTGTTAGAATTAAAGGATATCAAGGATTCTTTGGGAATAAATGTATTATGCCTAAATGTAAAATTTTTTTTTGTGGTCACCAGTATTTCTGCAGCCTCCAGTAATAACTCAGCAATTATTGCCGAGATCATTGCTTGAGATATCTAGAAATATTTTGATGACCCTACCATGACCATTTCCTGTGCCCCATCTCCTTCCTCATCCTCTTTGCTTCTATTTAGTTAGTAAACATCCTTGGGAAGTGAGAAACTGGATCTTCAGGGGACCTAGCTCCCTACTGTATCTTGGGCCACCTTGAGATTATCACAGTGTCACACACAAAAATCTTGGTGATTTTGATTATTATACTCAGTTTCTCTTCTGGATCTAGGAACTTTATTCTCAGCAGGGCTAAACCCTCACTCACTCCATATTTCTTTTAGATTCCAGATGGTGTGCCAGTCAGTACATGAGAAGGGGAAGGATTTGGTGACAGAGAGGGCTTTTTCCAAAGTGGAATTTAAGAGAAAGGTTTAGAAGGTTTATCCTCATTGTCAAAAACTGACTAACTTTTATCCTTAGATGAGTTTTGGTACTTCTTTGGTACTTCTTCTAGTAGCACTTTTCTGATGAGAGTCTTTCATGGAGTAAACTAATAGAAGACTAAATATGTTTGCAAATATAAATTCATACATAAAATATTACTGAGAGCTGTGTGTTTTCCACTAAATAGTTGGATTAAAACATTATTAGCTGACCACAGAGACCTGTGAGCATATGAAAGAGAATTCTAGGGGAGCCACTTGCAAACAAGAAGAATGTGATATCATTTTTACTTCTTTCCTGTGGTTATCACCTAATGTGTGATGAGTAAAGATTGACTTCCACACAGAGGTGGAGTATTTCCCAAAGCCATTAGGGAGATTAATCTTGCATTGATGTAGGATAGGCTAGTGCTTTTCCTTCCTTTATTCAATTGTTAGAAAATGGCTTATGATTTTTGTTTCCAGAGATTTATGGTTACTTTCCATGAACAATAAACCAGTAGGCCAAATTTGGCCTAATGTTCTGAGAACCTCCAGCTGTGGCAGAGGTAGAAAAATACACCACCTAAGGGCACATGAGCTTGCACCATATTTGAAGGGTAGAAGTCAGGAACAGTCCAAAGGCATGTAGATACTGCAGCAAAGTGCTGATTTGGAAACATAATCTATATGTGGGTGTTCTTAGTTTGCATGTGGATAGGCCTCCTGGGGCAAGATTTATGCTTTTACCTTTGAAATATACCTCGTGCCAGACTCTGTGGGTAGTTTCCTTTCTAGAGAAGAGAAACTAGAAGAACCTGGGCTGGTGACTTACATATGGCCAAAGTGGCCAACTGGGTACTTTATTTATTGATTTATTTTTATTTATATTTTTTCTTTTTCACACCAATTGGGTGCTTTGATGATGGTGGTGAGATGAGGAGAAGAAGCAGGTGCCTTGTGCATTAATCACCTTGCATTCTAAGTGTTCAACCAGATTATGTAAAACTGCAATTAGCAATATGTGAGTTGTTTCTCTCCATACCTAAAAGGTCTTTGCTGATGCTCAAAGGCTGTAGAGCCATTCTAGTTTTTAGTTCTGGGATTAGCTAGAACTGATGGTGACTCTACAGCTAAAGTGAAATAAACTGCCTTCATCCCAATTGACATTTTATAGAAAATGTCTATGTATCTTTCCCATAGTATTAGAGTAAGTAGTTGAATTGTAAGGCAAGATGGGGGTTATAGCAACACATACTTATTGATTAAAGAAGAAGCAAGCAGGTGACCTTCTGTCATATTCTTATTCTGATGTTGTATGGTGAAGCAATAAATATTGTAGAATCAATGTTATAAAAATTAATGCTCCATATCATATATCAGGTGTCAGATACAAATCTGGATCTAACACAAACACAGTTTGAAGCAACGAGGGAAGTCATCTAATGTTGTATTTTATATTGCCACTCACCTGCACTGTTCCTTCTTATTCTCATTAACAAAGAGCTTTTTAAATCCAATGGTAGGAAATCTGGTTCTTATTCTCATTAACAGAGAGCTTTATGAATCTAATAGTAGGAAATCTGGGATTCTAGGTCAAGCTGTACCCACCACATTTTCCAAAAGAAGGCTCAAGCCCCTGTACAGGTGTACAAAATGGATTCCTTTGGTTTACCAAGAATGGGAATGATTCAGAATTGACTAAAGCTTGGACTTGACTTTCTGGAGTGAGGCCAATCCCTAAATTAAGATAGAATCTCAAGTCTATGAGTCTCAGTTTCGGCTCTACTGCTTCTCTGAAGATTTTTTTAAAAAATAATTAATTAATTTATGGTGGCATTGGGTAATGAAATCCGGTAAGTTTCAGCTGTACATTTTAATAGTAAAGCATATATATATTTACATTGTGTGTTCACCTCCAGAGATTTACATAGATGAAAAAAGGAGTATGTTGCCCCAGAAAGAATTAAAATTTGTATTCATTCTGCTCCTTGGTATTCTATTTCTCACAGGGTTATCTATTTCTCCAAGGCAGGGTGGAAGAGATGCTAGTTGATGAAGACTTTAGAGGTGAAAGGAGAAGGACTGACTTGTAAACTGTCATAAAGAAGAATGAATATTGGTATTAGCTTTCCCTGTTGTTTATGGTTTTCCTTGCAGATACTTCAACTATGAACAATAGTTTCAGTAAGGAAGACAGAATGTGTTCTGACAGGAAGATTGGGAGCTGGGACAGGCAGCAGAAAAATGAAGCCAAACAGCATGGCGATGTGTCATCACTGCTGGGTTTACCTTGTGAAGCCAGTTATCTATTTCTTTACAAAATGTTAGGCACTCATTCATGAAACAGCATATATGGTCTCAGATACAGTTGATGGAAATAAGTCTCATTACTCTCTTCCCACATCATGAATTCATTAAAACATCTATCCATTCAAGAGTCATTTATTGAGAGCTTACTATGTGCTAGGCACAGTGGTAAGTACTGTAGGCTATCAATTACTTATTTCATGGGAATTCTATAGTAGTAAACAATTTGTTTTTATTTTAAAATTTGTTTTGGTTTTATGACTGATGCTAAAGGCTTCAAACCAGGAATCCCCAAATGAATAAAAAAGGTGGTTTATGGTTACTGAAGGATTTCATAGAAGGTTGAATGGCAGCATAGCCTCTATATGACTAATGTATTTCAGAGAAATCTGATGTATGCTTTTTCATTCCTCCTACATTAAAACCTTAGAGAATGAGAAAAAGAACTTCTTAGCTTATAATGAAGTCAACTCTCAAATGAAGTCTATAACCATTTGAAAAACACTCAGCTGTCCTTCCTTCAGAAGTTCATGCTAGTAAACATCTTGGGCCCTCTTTCAACTACTGGCGTCATGGTGTTGGAATGGTAATAACAACTTGGCCAACCAGTGCTTGTCTAAGCACAATCTCACTAGAGCAGATGTTATGAAATAAAGAAGCCAAAAAGACACAGACCAAGTTGTGAGGGAAGATGAATTCACTCCCAGGAATATTTATTTGGATTGGGGGAAATACTATCTAATAATTAAGGAAGACAGAAAAGGCCAATTCTGAATGGTGGGAAAAGAGAAAAGCAAAGTATAGAAGTGAGGAAAATAACCATCACTAAATTGAAAAGAAAACTCATAACAAAAACTAGATTGATAATTGACCTTTAGCTATGGAAAGATACAATTTTAATGAAACATGAACTGAAAGGATTTCTTCTGAGGGTTAATTTACATTTTTTTCTTTTTCACTCTTCAACATATTTGAGTAGATGCATGGTTCTGCATGATTAGTGTGTTAGTCTCTCTAAAAAGAGAAAAGCTTGACACACCCGGATGCCTACAATGAGTCAGGTGACCCTTATGAGAGACATGACTAAAGCCAAATAAAGCCTTGTTAAGGGAGAAGGCAATTTGGGGGCTTGCCCTGAGGTAATATCTTATGATTTAGTTTATGGAGGGATTTCCCGTCCAACCTGAGCATGGCTGACACTGAACTTGCTGCAGGGGAACAAGGTCCTTCTAAGAGAGGATGAGGACATTTGCCTGATAAAACCCAGTGGTACTTGACTGGAGGACGTTAGTGGTGGACAAAACAATAGCTTCCCAAAGATGACCATGTCCTAATCTGAGAACTGTGATTGTATTACTTTGCATGTGAAGAGGAGCCTTGCAGATGTGGTTAAAAAGTAAGATTCTTTTTTTTTTGTAAGGTTCTTGACATGAGATTTCCCTAGATTATCTAGGTGGATCCAGTCTAATCATATATGTCTTTAAAAGAGAAACTTTTATAGCCAAGTCAGAGAAAGATATTATAGAACAAGGTCAGACAGATGCAATTGAGAATAATTCATCCCACTATTGCTGGCTTTGAAGATGGAGAAAGGAAATGTGGGTGGTCTCTAGAAGGTGGAAAAGGCAAGGAAATGGATTCTCTCCTGGAGCCTCCAGAAAGGAATTCAGTTCTATTGACCCCTGGATTTTAACCCAGTGAGGCCGATTTTGAATTTCTGACCTTCAGAACTGTAAAGTAATAAATCTGTATTGTTTTAAGCCACTAAATTTAGAGTATATATTATAACAGCAAAAGAAAACTAGTAAAATATTGTACTATGCTAACATTTTCTCTTTGTTGTCTATTGCTATTTTGTATTATGAATTCTGTCTAAATAATAAAGCTGTAATGTTAGGCTAGCTTCCTAAGAAAATTCTTGAACATAGAACATGGCTTTAAAGGCCAAATTAAGTAAATTGGTCTATTAGTAAATACATTAGCAAATTAATATATTCACTCTTTGCACTCACAAATGCTTTTTGAGCTCTTATTATTGACCAAGCATTATATTAGGTTCTGGGATTAAAACCTGAATGAAGACAGATTTCATTCTGCCTTCAGGAGGAGTTTATAGACTTCTTGGGGGAGACTGACTATTAAACAGGAAATTTCAACGTGTGGAGTGGATAAGTTTGCTTCTCTTTGTTGTCTTCATTATAGATATTTAGAGATCACCTTCCTCTAGTAAGTTAAGCCAGTCATTGCTCCCTCATCTAGTTTCAATCATCCATGAATTTGTTTAAATCTGTGGTCTATTTCCACATCTCTTATTCTTTTTATTTGTTCCTGAGGGAATATATAGCTTATCTTCTGTGTATTATTGACCTTGGTTTTCTCTCAAGAATGTGGTATAGCATGACCCTGCATTATCTGGAAAAATAAACCATTAAACAATACTTCCCTGTGCTAAGTGCTGAAGTAGGAGGAAGGAAACCAACAAGTCAGCTTCCAGAGCTATAGTCTTATTTCCAGGAGATGAGCTAGGTGTATCCAGAACCTCCAATAATTTAACTTTTTATTTTTTTCTGCTGAGATAGTGCAGAATAAATTGGTACAAATAATAAACAGGAATGGTGTAGTAAATAAAATAATAATTTACATCATTATATTTTTTTATTGCCACCCATTATTTTCTAGAATTGTAAATCCTAAGGGGTTTAGCAGATTCTCTTGGTGAAAATATATCTTTCCCAACCAGTGATTAGCTTCCTAATTATGAGAGATACATCTGCCCAGACAAGTACCCAAAGAATAATTAGATTAAGTTTCTGAAAGTCTTTTCTTCTTACTTTCATTTGTTGACTATACTAATAAAGAGATGGTACTAGGCAAAGAGAAAAACATGTCTATTACAAAGCACAAAATGTTTGGGAGACTTAATGCTGTAGACTTCTCTGCCTGTGAACATGGAGTCAAATATTATTATTTAGAAGAATGGTCTTTAATTTCCTTGTTGTGTTTTAAGGGGTACCCTTTTTAAAGCATGGCCCTGATTTATACAGATTAAGTAGTATTTGAGTTGGCCAGAAAGAGAATGTGAGAAATAGAAGTACTGTAGCTTATTTGTTTCTGTTGGTCCTTCCTTTAGATTTCTGACATGGTTTGTCTCTGTGGCAAGCCTAATATCTCTGGCTACTCTCTATAGGAAGGGTACAGTGACTACTGGAGGGGAGCATACTGAAGTGGCAGATGAATGACAGAGAAAGGGTGTTGAATTAAATCCTTCAGGGAAATGATTTGTGGCTATGTGATAAAATGTACAGAAATAACTTACTCTTCCTCTTCTCACATGATCACCCTGCTGTTGTACCCTGCCTGTGTGTGCCTGCTGTGAGTACATGATAGGTGTTACATTTAGGAGGTACAGAGAGGGTGTAGTGTGAGAACAAAGGTGCTGGGAGTGGGTGAGTGAGAGATCAGAGGAAGAGCAGGCGGCAAGCATGGGCAGACTAGAAGGGCAGACAACCAGAACCCAAGAATATCACAAGGCCCCAAAGGCAAGGCCATGAACTAATATGTGATTTCCCTGTCTTCTATCTTGCACATGAAGAAATCATTTCACCTATTCTGAAGATTCAAATGTCTGACCAGAGATTCCTTTGGGATGGAAAAAGCCGAAATTCTTCCCTAACCTCTAACTGATTTGTTCATGGCAGTTTCCATACTGAAGTAACATGTCAAGTTTGATAGAGATTACAGGGTCACCTAGGGAAAGAGAATTCTCAGGACACATTCCTGGAACACTCAAAATTTAGATATCAAGAGAGGAGGAGAAGCCTGCAAAGAATATCTAATAGGAGAAAACACAGAAGGCTTGGAGAAAAAGCAGGAAAGAGTGGTTTTACAAAACTCAAAAGAAGAGAGTTTCATAGAGTGAATTGTGGACTAAAGGGAAATATAGTAATATGTGTGGAGAGATATGACTCTTGGATTTGTAATCATGGAGAAGCTTCATTGGCACAATGTGAAAGGAAGCCAGATTAGAATGGGTTTTTCATTAACTAATTCTTGATGTCCACATAAATGTTTTTTGAGTACTTAGTATGTAGCAGACATCATTATGGGTGCTGGGGATTCATTTCGTGAAAAAACAGACATTATCTCTACTTTCATGGTGGCTTATTGGGGGAGGCAAATAAAGAAAACGACAATTACATAGGCAGGAATGACCTTGGAATATTGGTGGTAGAGAAAAAAGATCATTTTATCAAAGCATAGTGATTGAATAGAATAGAAAATTTAAGAGAAAATATGAGATGACCATGGGTCAGATTAACATTTAAATTGGAAATGAGTAAAGCAAATTGCCCTCCATAAAGTAGGTGGGCCTCATCCTATCAGCTGAAGGCTTGAATAGAACAAAAGACTGACAATCCCCTGAATAAGAGAATTCTCCCACCTGATGGCCTTCCAAAAACACCCTCACAGAAACACCCAGAATAATGTTTGACCAAATATTTGGGAACCCTGTGGCCCAGTCAAGTTGACACATAAAATTAACCATCATAAAGTACCTGCTATGTGGCCATGTTTATGAGCTGGTGCAATAGTCATGGATGACAATGACATGTAGATCTAGGCTACCTGATCATGCAGGTTGCTTGAACCCTCAGGCTCTGTTTATGCTCAATATCAGATGTTCCACTTGCATTTTATGATGGCCTACTGCTTGGCCCTTTGACTCTGATTTTGCGGGTGTGACAGCTTATGATCAGCAGTTCTGGCCAGTTGTTCACTTGATGTTCCAGGAACAAGCTCTTCATTTCTACCATAGTTCAGTAGAATGGTAGCATTCATTGTTTGTAAGATGTATAATTCTTCACTGTAGGAGGTATGGCTTTGCTCTCTCACTACTGCTATTATAAAGTTCACACATCTTTGTAAAAACCTTACCGCAATTCCCACCCCTGCATTTTTTGCTTTTATTTTTATATATTTTATTTATATATGGACAATAAACACTATAATTGTGTCATTGTTACTTTCAATAAACATCTTTTAAATAAATTTAAAAGTATATGTGTGAATAATCTTTTGAAAAATCTTATATTTTCCAAAATATTTATCCTTTTTGGTGTTTCTCATTCCTTCTTGCAGAACTGGAATTCTATCTGGTGTCATTGTCTTTCAGCCTAAGAAACTTCTTTTTTATTATTGTAATTCAGGTGCCTTGGGGATTTATTTTTTCAACTTTTGTATATCAGAAAATATCTTTATTTCACCTTTATTTTTGATGACTAGTTTTTCTGATTTTAGAAAGCTGTTACTATCTTTTCTTTCAGCATTTAAAAATGTTTCATTGTCTTCTTGATTTCATTCTTTTGGAGAAGTCAGCCATTATTTATATCATTGTTCTCTTGTTTATAATTTGTCTTTTTTTTTTCTTTTATTGCTTTCAAGAGTTTCTGCTTACCTTTGTTTTTCAGTTTCACTATTATGTAATTACCTTATTTTATTTTATTTTATTTTATTTTATTTTATTTTATTTTATTATTTTATTTTATTCATTTTGCTTGAGGCCACTGAGCTTCTTGGATCTGAGGGTTGATATTTTTCATCAGTTTTGAAAAATTCTCAGCTATTTTCTCTTTCAATATTTTTTTTCTGTACTCCTCTCTATACTTTCTTCTTCTAAGACTCCAGTTATTACCATATTACAGCATTTTCCATTGTCATAAAATTCTTGGGTGCTGTGTTCCATTTGTTTTGCTCTTTTTTCTTCTTCGTGATTCAGTTTTGATAATTATTTTCAGTTCAGTGATTTTTTTCTTCTGGTGTGTCCAGTCTGCTCATAAGCCCATTGAAAGTTATCTTTATTTTTGATTTGTACCATTTTTATTAGCTTTTTATATAGTTTCCATTTCTTTGCTGAAATTTCCCATCTGTACATGTCTGTTCTTCTTTCTCATTAGATCTTTTAATATATCCATTATAGTTATTTAAAAATCTCTTTCTAATAATTCTAATCTCTGATTTATATCTGGATCTGATTTTACTGAATGTTTCTTCACTCTATTAGTCAGCTCAGTGCTATAACAATAAGCCACAGACTGGGTGGCTTAAATAGCAGACGTTTATTTTCTCACAGTCTTGGAGGATAGAAGTCCAAGATCAAGGTGCCAGTAGGGTTAGTTTCTGGTGAGTCTTCTCTTCATGGCTGTTACGTGGCTATCTTTTCACTATGTTGTCACATGGACTTTCCTCTGTGTGTGTTCCAAGAGAGAGAGTAAGGTCTCTGATGTTTTTCCTCTTTTTATAAGGATACCAATCCTATTAGATTAGGGCCTCATTATATGACCTCATTTAACCTTACTTACCTTCTTAAAGGCCCTATTTCCAAATACAATCACAGTGAAGATAAGGGCTTCGACATATGAATTTTTTTGCGGGGAGAGAGGGGACACAAATTCAATCCATTACACTCTCCTAGGGATGAGTTACATAACCTTGTTTTTTTGTATGTCTCATAAATTTTTATTCAATTTCAGACTCAGAAAAATAGATCTTGAAGAAAATAATTTTTTTTTTGCCCATAAAAGGTGCATCTTTAATTAATTAATTGATTTATTTTTGGAGTGTGGGGACTTCAGGTCACTAGGGGATCAAGTTAATCTAATCTGTAGTTCAAGTCGGTTTGGATTTAGTTGTTACTTTAGTTAGATTCAGTTCACCAATAGCTTCAAATTATTTGAAGCTGGAATAAAATCTTCCCTGTAGCTGCAGGCTTGGGATCTAAATGCTTGAATCTTTCCTTGCCATTAGGATTCAGCAGTCCCCACATGCCTGCATGTCAGGGAGTCTCTCTCAGTTATATTGCCTTCCTCAGTTACAGACAGCTGCTGCCTTATTCTTAGTGTGAGGCCCCTAGTGACTAGCCATTACATTAGACTTGATCAGACCCCTCATATCTACAACTCAGAGCATACCTCTCTCAGTTATTCTGCCCTTTCTTCAGCTATAGTCTGCTACTGCCTTATACTCAGAGGAAGGACTAGAGTTCCTGGAAGGCCTCATATGCTTGCACGCCACAGGAGTTTTTCTCAGTTCTTTTGCTCCATCCCAGCTACAAATGACCACATCTTCATGCTTAATAAAGACCCAAGTGTCTGGAGGATTTCTCTTAGATTTTTGCTTTTCCCTCAGACACCAATGGGTCCTTATGCCTGGGCCTCAGGGCATTCTTTCTCAGCTCCTCTGATGACTCTAATCTTTCTTGTGAGCACAAAGGTGAAGGCCTTTGGATAAGAGTTGGCAGATGGGTGTAGAATTTCTTTGGAGATTTTAAGGATTCAAAATCATAAGCATTAAAAGTTTATGAAAAATTCAGTTGTTTTGTTCCCTCCATGTCAACAGAAGCTTTTTTTATTCACCTGCCCTTCCAAGTATGAACGCAGGCATAGAATTCTTCTTTCTTAGGAATGTGAGCTAAAACAAAAGATTGGATTGTCAAATAGGCTCAAAAGAATCAGAGATATTAACCAGTATCAAGTTTTACTAATAATTTCAAATACAGAGGTAATGAGGAGGCTCAGATAAAACAAGAGATCTGAGATGCTGAGGTGCCTTTTGGGTTTTTCCTTTCTGCATCAGATACAAACACACTCTCTAGTTCAGAGTAAACGAGATCTCTAAGTGAGGTATTGGAATATTATCTCATATAGTAGGAGTGTTTGATCTATGATACATCTCCATTTTATACCCTAATTTATATGATGTTTTCTAAATCTATAGATTCTAGGTTTAAAAAAAATTATTAAATTTGTTGCTTAATAAAATTATGTAAGTTTCAAGTGTACAATTCTGTAATATATCATCTGTATATTGCATTGTGAGTTCATCACCCAAAGTCAAGTCTCTAACTGTCACCATATGTTTAACCCCCTTTATCCTCTTCCACCTCTTCGTACCCCCTTGCCTTCAGGTAACCACCATACTGTTGTCTGTGTCTGAGTTTTTGTTTGTTTGTTTGTCTCGTTTGTTCATTTGTTGGTTTCAGTTTTATATCCCACACATGAGTGAAATCATAGAGTTCTCAATTTTTTCTGCCTGACTTATTTCGCTTAGCATTATAGTCTTAAGATCTATATTGTGGCAACTGGTAGTATTTCATTTTTTCCCGTGGCTGAGTAGTATTCCATTGCATATATGTACAACATCTTCCTTATCCAATCATCTATTGAAGGATACTTTGGTTGTTTCCATGTGCTGGCCACCACAAATAATGCTGCAATGAACATAGGGGCACATATATCTTTACGAATAAAGGTTTTCAAATTTTTTGGATAGATATCCAGAAGAGGGGTTGTTGGGTCATACAGTAATTCTATTCTTAATTTTTTAAGGACCATCCAAACTGTTTTTCATGGTGGCTGTTAGGTTTATTTTTCAATTGCTATTTTATTGATGTATAATTGACATATAACATTATATTAGTTTCAGGTGTACAACATAATTATTTAATGTATGTATATATTGCGAAATGATTACCACAATAAGTCTAGTTAACATTAATCACCATACTTAGTTAAAAGTTTTTGTTTTCTTGTGGTGAGAACTTTAAAGATCTACTCTCAGCAACTTTCAAACAGACAATACAGTATAAGTAAGTATGGCCACCATGCTGTGTATTACATCACCATGACTTATTTATTTTATAAATGGAAATTTGTACTTTTGACTACCTTAACCCATTTTGCCCACCCCTCACCTCTTGCCTCTGGCAACCATCAATCTGTTCTTTGTATCTATGACTTTTTTTTTTAAGATTCCACATGTAAATATTTATTTTTCTCTATCTGACTTATTTCACTTAACATAATACCCCCAAGCTCAGTCCATGTTGCAAATGGCAGAATTTCCTTCATTTTTATGGCTGAATAATATTCCATTATGTATATATTCCATAATATAAATATAAATATATATATATATTTTACCTATTTATTCATCTGTAGATACTGAGGATGCTTCCATGTCTTGCTTCCATGTAATGGCTATTATAAATAATGCTGAAATAAACATGGGGGTATAGTTATTTTTTTGAGTTAGTGTTTTCATTTTATTCTGCTCAATAACCAGAAGTGGATTTCTCGGTCATACAGTAATTCTATTTTTAATTTTTTGAGGAAACTTCGTACTATTTTCCATAATAGCTGTACCAATTTACATTTCCACCAACAGAGCACAAGCATTCCCTTTTCCCACATCCTTGTCAACACTTATTTCTTGTCTTTTTAATAATAGCCATTCTAATGGGTGCAAGGTGATATCTTATTGTGGCTTTGATTTGCATGTCCCTGATGACTGGTATTCCAGGCTGCTTGCTGACCTTAGTTCTCCCCAAATTACCTTGTGTTATCTGAACAATCCAATAGAAACCAGATGAACTATCTCTAGAACTCTATATAATTCTCCAGTTAAATACCTCCCTCTCAGCAGTTATTAAAACCATGATGAGGTTGCTGTTCAAAAAACATTAATTTATTTTTTTGAGGGGGAAAGAGGATATTGAATATGAAACTTGCCGTTGCTACATTGCTGAATAATTTGATTTTCCACTTGATAGCAATGTCAGCTTGTTGGGCAGGCTTATCTACTGCCTTTTAAAAATATAACATATAAAGAAAGTATTTACACTAATAGGAAACAACTTATAAAGAGGAAATGATGACAGGAAAGAGGAAGTCGATGGGCACCAAAAGAATAGTGTCAGCAGTTTCATGTGAGAGTAGTATAATTGATGTTTTAAACTTCTGAGGTCACAAAGAATCCAAGAGAGAAAATCCCTAATCCAGTCTTCTTCCTCTTACCCAGCAGGACAATAAATAATTTGGGAACATTACTTCATAGGTTGTGGGTTAAGTTAGAGGTTGTCGCGGGGAATCTCAGTTATCATTTACTGTAACAGTGTTCGGAAAAAAAAATCTAAATGATGTTGCTGCCTCCAAAACTGCTAGAATTTCTAGATTAAATACAGTCTGAATATTTTAAAGCATTAGTCTAGCCACAAATTGTAGAATATACCTATGGGTAAAACATTTCTGGTATTTTCCTTCATTGAGAAGATGGTAAGTCAATATCTTAATCATGAAGATCTGTTACTCCATGGGGTAAATGTCTTTTTGATATAATTTTTTTAAAGTAAAAATAAAAATGACTAGCTCTTTTCCCTTTTATAAAATAATACATATTAGCTGATAAGCCCAATAAGCAACCAAGGCAAAACAAAACAGATGAATCACAAAACATACTTAGATTGTACCCAAAATAAGACTTCATGTCAACTGCATAACGGTTTTAGTTAGAAATAAACTAAAATTTGTCATTTTACTGAAATGTGGTACTCCCGGTATGAGAAGCAGGGCTATTCATCTTAAAATCCTTTGAGTCTTGTGCAATGTTTGGAATATAGTAGGTTTTCTAATGAATATTTGAGTAAATAAATAATGGATGTATAAACTGGAAACAAAGAAAACCTTTAACTGACTATTATAAGATAGTATGCTGCCATAGGAACTTTGAAGAGGTGGGAAAACTCTTATAGTCACCAGGGCCAAGTGAGGGCCTAATCATTTTGATGTTGGTGAAGCCTAATATTCATCATTTCCTGGAAGTTGCCACTGGCCCCACCCATCAATGGGACAAAGACTACATAACCTAACCCTAACCTGCTCTTCCAGCTTTATCTCTTAGTATCCCCTACATGACCTCTCTTCTTTGGTTAAACTTTCTACTCATGATTCTCTGAACACCTCATTCTCTCTTGCCTCTCTATGCCTTTGTTCATGTTGAACTTGGAATGTATTCCTCTGCATCTTTGCTTACAAAATCCTACCCGTTCTTTCAAGTCTATCTCAAACACCAATACTTTTAGAAGACTCTTTCTCTCCAACCATCCTTACCCTAAGTGAGACTGTCTTAGAGCACTGATTATCTCTTCAACCACAGTATTTATTATATACTCCTTTTGCATTGTAATTATTTTGTAGAGCAAGAAATTCATCTCATGCATCATTTTGTCCCCTTTGTAAAGCATTACAATTTGGTGAATTGACAGATTAATTCAGTTTAAATACTTATTGAATACTTTCATCATTTATCATGTAGGTACCATGAAGGATACAAAGGTAATTTGAATGCTAAGAAGTTTACAGTCTACCAAGGGAAACAGAATATATAAAACAGCTGTAATACAGAGTTAAATGTTAAAAAAAAAACTAGAATTACATATAAAGCATTATAGAATTAAGAGTATTGATAACATACTTCCAGGTTTGGAGATACAGGAAAGCTTAATTAAGAAGGTAAATTTTCGCTCTTTCTCTTCTGGTCCCAGGCGCTTCGGGAGTTGTGGGCTTTGGTGCAGACATGGCCAAGTCCAAGAACCACACCACTCACAACCAGTCCTGAAAATGGCACCAAAATGGCATCAAGAAGCCTTGATCACAAAGATACGAATCTCTTAAGGGGATGAACCCCAAGTTCCTGAGGAATATGCACTTTACAAAGAAGCACAAGAAGGGGCTGAAGATGCAAGCCAACAATGCCAAGGCCATGAGTGCAAATGCTGAGGCTGTCAAAGCCCTCCTAAAGCCCAAGAAAGTCAAGCCCAACATCCCAAAGGGTGGCAGCCACAAGCTCAGTTGACTCGCCTGCATCGCTCCTTCCACATTGCCAAGGGTCTCAGGCTCTGCCGGCCAAAGCCCAAGGCCAAGGCTCAAACCAAGGCCCAGGCTGTGGTTGCAGCTCCGCCTCCAGCTCAGGCTCAGGCTCAGGCTCTGGCTCCCAAAGTTGTCCAGGACCCCACGAAGGCTCCAGAGTAGAACTCTCTGTCTGCTGATGTGAGGATGGAAGGACTGGTGTGACCCCTGAGCTGCGGTCTGTATTGGGCCGGTGTCCTCCTGTGCTATTTGTACTATTAAACCTGAGGCAGCATCTGTCAAAAAAAAAAAAAAATGAGTTTTCGTTGTTTTTGAAGAAAGGATAGAATTAAGGTATAGAGAAGGGCATTTCAGAGAAAAAAAATGGTGTAAACCAACTAGGGATCTGGGAGAGGGAAGCATGATATTTTTGGGAACAGTGTTTCAACTGGGTTTAGGTCTTAAGTATATGATGAGGTATTTAAAGACATAAAGATAGAAAGATAGTTTGTGATATTTTATACACTAAGAAATTAAGATTTTTTAGCAGTCAAAGACATTGACCAAAGAATTATATTTGATCAGAGCTATACTCCCAGAATAGACTAGCATAAGTGAAAGTATCCTTTGGAGAAAAGGAGAGACCGAAGGATCAGTAGATTGCTCTAGTTTATGTTGAAGCAATGAGAACTGTGTAGTGGCAGTGGGACTGAAGAAGAGAGGACAGTTTTTTTTAACTTTTATATTTTTGTTTTTTAACTATAGTTGACATACGATATTATATTAGTTTCAGGTGTACCACACAGTGATTAGACATTTATATAATTTATGAAGTGATCACGCTGATAAATCCAGTACCCATCTGACACCATACATAGTTATTATAATACTACTGACTGTATTCCCTGTGCTTTACTCTACGTCCTCATGACTATTTTGTAACTACCAATTTCTTCCTCTTAATCCCTTCCCCCTTTCACCCTTCCCCCACCCCCCAATCTGACAACCATAAAAATGCTCTCTGTATCTATCAGCTTGTTTTTTTGTTTGTTTGTCCTGTTCTCTAGATTCCACAAATGACATTTGTCTTTCTCTGTCTGACTTACTCCACTCTAGGTCTATTCATGTTGTTACAGATGGCAAGATTTCATTCTTTTTATGGTTGAGTAATATTTCACTGCATATATGTACCACCTCTTCTTTATCCATTCATCTATTGATGGACACCCAGGTTGCCTCCGTATCTTGGCTCTTGTAAATAATGCTGCAATAAACATATGGATTCTCATGTCCCTTCGAAGTATTATTTTGGGTTTCTTCAAATAAATACCCAGAAGTAGAGTTACTGGATTCTTCTTTGTCTCTTGTTATAGCCTTTGTTTTAAAGTTTATTTTGTCTGGTGTACATATTGCTACCCTAGCTTTTTGTTTGTTTCCATTTTCATGAAACATCTTTTTTCATTTCTTTACTTTCAGTCTATGTTTGTCTTTTGATCTGAATTGAGTCTCTTGTAGGCAGTAGATGTAAGGGTCTTGTTTTCTTTTGCTTGGGGTATTTAAGTGGTTACATTTAAAGTAATTGTTGTTAGATATGTAGTTATTGCCCTTTTATTATTCATATTTTTAATCTTTTTTTTTTTTTCCTTTTTCTTCTTAAAGAAGTCCCTCTAATATTTCCTGTAATTTTGGCTTGGTGATGATGAACTACTTTAGGTTTTTCTTGTATGGGAAGCTCTTTATCTGTCCTTCTGTTCTAAATGATAAATGGCTTTGCTGGGTAGAATAGTCTTGATTGTAGGTCCTTGCTTTTCACTTTGAATATTTCCTGCCAATCCCTTCTGGCCTGCAAAGTTTCTGTTGAGAAATCAGCAGACAGTTTATGGGAGCTCCCTTGTAGGTAACTGATTTTTTCTTGCTGCTTTTAAGATTCTTTCTTTGTCTTTTACCTTTGGCATTTTAATTATGATGTATTTTGTTGCTGTTCTAATTGGGTGTTTTCTGCTACCTTATCTTCTAAGTCACTGATTTGACCCTTTGCTTCATCTAATCTACTTTTAGTTCCCTCTCATGTAGTCTTCATTTTAGTTATTGTAGTCTTCATTTCTGATTTTTTTTTTTATGGTTTCTATCTCTACTTTTTAAAAAACATTTATTTATTTAAATTAGTTTCAAGGATACAGAACATTGGTTAGACATCTATAAAGTTCATAAAATGATCCCCCCAATTGCTGCCATCCTCCCCTGCTCCTCCACCTAGCCATCGTATTAAGGCTAACTGCAGTCCCTCTGCTGTGCTCCCCATCCCCGTGACCAACTCAACTCAACTACTAATTTGTACTTCTTTAACCCTTCACCCATTCTCCCAGCCCCCAACCCCTCTCCCCTCTATCTGTCACTAAATTGTCCACTATATTTATGAGTCTATTTTTGATTAGTTTGGTTTTTTTTTTGTTCCTTAGATTCTGCATATAAGTGAAATCATATGGTATTTATTTCATTCAGCATAAGAATCTCTAGATCCATCCATGTCGTTGCAAATGGTAGGATTTCATTTTTTTTTTAATGTATGAGTAATATTTCATTGTATATCTGCACCATAATTTCTTTATCCAATTGTCTGTTGATGGGCATTCAGGTTGCTTCCATATCTTGGCTGTTGTAAATTGTGCTGCCATGAATATTGGAGTGCATAAATTTTTATGAATTATTGTTTTGGTTTTCGTTGGATAAATACCCAGAAGTGCAATTGCTGGGTCGAAAGGTATACTCATTTTTAATTTTTTGAGAAATCTCCATACTGTTTTCCATAGTGGCTGTACCAATTTGCAATCCCACCAACAATGTATGAAGGTTCTCTTTTCTCCGCATCCTCGCCAACACTTGTTGTTTTTTGATTTATTGATGATTCTGACAGGTGTGAGGTGATATCTCATTGTGGTTTTAATTTGCATTTCTGTGATGGTTAGCAACCTTGAGCATCTTTTCATATGTCTGTTAGCCATCTGTATTTCCTCTTTGGAGAAGTATCTGTTGAAGTCTTCTGCCCATTTTTTAATTGGGTTGTTTGTTTATTTTTTGTTGTTGAGTTGTATGAGTTCTTTATATATTTTAGATATTAACCCCTTATCAGATGTATCATTAGCAAATATCTTCTCTCAAACAGTCAGTTGTCTTTTCGTTTTGTTGATGGTTTCCTTTGCTGTACAAAACCTTTTTAGTTTGATATAGTCCCATTTGTTTATTTTTTCTTTTGTTTCCCTTGCCTGAGGAGATATATCTGAAAAGAAATTCTTGTTAGTAATATCAGAGAGTTTACTGCCTATGTTTTCTTCTAGAAGTTTTATGGTTTCTGGTCTTACACATAAGTCTTTAATCTGTTTTGGTATGGTGTAAGAAGGTGGTCCAGCTTCTTTTTTTTCATGTATCTGTCCAATTTCCCCAACACCATTTACTGAAGAGACTGTCTTTACCCCATTGTATATTCTTACCTCCTTTATCATATATTAAGTGAGCGTATAGGCTTGGATTTATTTCTGAGCTCCTTATTCTGTTCCATGCCAGTACCATGCTGTCTGGATTACTGTAGCCTTGTAGTATAGTTTGATATCAGGTAGTGTGATACCTCCAGCTTTGTTTTTCTTTCTCAAGATTGCCATGGCTATTCAGGGTTTTTTATGGCTCCATATAAATTTGAGGATTATTTGTTCTACCTCTCTGAAAAATGCCATTGGTATTTTGATAGGGATTGCATTGAATCTACAGATTGCTTTGGTTTGTGGCAATTTTAACGCTGTTGATTATTCCTACCCATGAACACTGTGTATGCTTTCATTTATTTGTATCTTCTTCAATTTCTTTTTTCAATGGCTTATAATTTTCTGAAAACAGGTCTTTTACCTTCTTGGTTAATTTGATTCTCAGGTATTTTATAGTTTTCGATGCAATCGTAAATGGGTTTGTTTTCTTAATTTCTTTTTCTGAAAGTTCATCATTGGTGTATAAAAATGCCACTGACTTCTGAATATTTATTTTTTAACCTGCTACTTTACTGAATTCATTGACCAGTTCTAACAATTTTTTGGTAGAATCTTTAGGATTCTCTCTATATAGAATCATGTCATCAGCAAATAACAAGAGTTTTACTTCTTCCTTTCCAATTCGAATGCCTTTTATTTCTCTTTCTTGTCTTATTGCTGGGGCTAAGACTGCCAATACAATGTTGAAAATGAATCCTTGTCTTGTTCCTGATCTTAGGGAAAATGCTTTTAGCCTTTTCCCATTGAGTATGATGTTAGCTGTAGGTTTGTCATATACGGCCTTTATTATGTTGAGATATGTTCCCTCTATTGCTGAGAGTTTTTATTATAAGTAGATGCTGGATTTTGTTGAACACTTTTTCTGCCTCCATTAATATAATCGTATGATTTTTATCTTTCAATTTGTCAATGTCGGTGGCATTTTCTAGACACTATTTCATGTTAATGTGATGTGTCACATTAATTGATTTGTGAATATTGAAACAACCTTGCATCCCAGGAATAAATCCAACTTGATCATGGTGTATGAAATTTTTAATGTATTGCTGAATTCATTTTGCTAATATTTTGTTGGGGATTTTTGCATCAATGTCCATAAGAGATATCGGTCTATAGTTTTCTTTTTTTGTTTTTGATTTTGGAATCAAGGTAATGGTGGCCTCATAAAAGGAGTTAGGGAGCCTTCCCTCTTCTTGAAATTTTTGGAATAATTTGAGAAGAATAGGTGATAATTCTTCTTTGAATGTTTGGTAAAATTTGCCTATGAAGCCATCTGGTCCAGGACTTTTGTTTTTTGGGAAGTTTTTGATTACTGATTCTATTTCATTGGTAGTAATTTGTCAGTTCAGATTTTCTGTTTCTTTTTGACTCAGTCTTGGGAGATTGTATGTTTCTAGGGATGTGTCCATTTCTTCCAGATTGTCTAATTTGTTGGTGTATAATTGCTCGTAGTGTTTTCTTACGATCCATTGTATTTCTGTGGAGTCCATGGTTATTTCTCTTCTTTCATTTCTGATTTTATTTATTTATCCTCTCTCTTTTTTCCTTGATGAGTTTGACTAAGGGTCTGTATATTTTGTTTATCCTTTCAAAGAACCAGCTTTTGGTTTCATTAATCTTTTGTATTGTTTTTCTAGACTCTATTTCATTTTTTTCCTCTCTGGTCTTTATTATTTCCTTCCTTCTATTCACTTTGGGCTCTGTTTGCTGTTCTTTTTCTAGTTCTTTTAATTATAAGATTAGATGGTTTATTTGAGCTTTTTCTTGTTTATTACTATGAATTTCTCTCTTAGGACAGCTTTCATTGTGTCCCATAAATTTTGAGTCATTATGTTTTCATTTTCATTTGTCTCTAGGTATCTTTTGATTTTTTCCTCAATCTCATTAATAACACATTCATTGTTTAGTAGCATGTTATTTAGCCTCCACGTGTTTGTGTATTTTCCAGGTTTTTTTTTGTAGTTGATATCTAGTTTCATACCATTATGATCACAGAAGATGTTTGATATGATTTCAATCTTCTTAAATTTATTGAGACTTGATTTGTGTCCTAACGTGTGGTCTATCCTTGAAAATGTTCCATGTGCACTTGAGAAGAATGTATATTTTGCTGATTTAGGGTAAAATGCTCTGAAAATATCTATTAAGTCCATCTGTTCTAGTGTGTCTTTTAGGCCCATTGTTTCCTTGTCAATTCTTTGCCTGGAAAATCTGTCCATTGGCGTCAATGGGGTGTTAAAATCTCCTACTATGAGTATATTACTATTAATCTCTCCTTTTATGTCAGTCAATAATTGCTTTATGTACGTAGGTGCTCCTATGTTGGGTGCATATATGTTTACTAAGGTTATGTCCTTTTTTTTATGCTGTTGAGGTTCTCATTGTGCTCATTAATTCTCCCCATCAGTTTGTTGAGCATCCTTATAACCATTATTTTGAACTCTGTCTCTGATAGGTTGCTCGCCTCCATTTCATTTAGCTAATTTTCTGGAGTTTTCACCTGTTGTTTCATTTGAGTCATGTTTCTTTGTTTTCTCATTTTTATTAGTCTCTTTGTGTTCATTTCTATGTGTCAAGAATATTTGTTTCATCTCTCAGCCGTGGCCAGATGGCCTAATGTGGATGGTGTCCTGTGTGGCCCAGTGGTGCACTCTCCCTAATCTCTTCTGCCGGGAGCTCTGGACATGATCTTTGTGTGGGTTATGTGTGATTTTCTGTTGTTGCCAAGCCTTTATTTTTGTAAGTAGATCAGTGGGTGGGATTAACATTCAGGCTGATTAATTGTGAGAATTGGCTGCACCCACAGGGTAAGAGTTGTTGTGTGGGGGCTGACCCCACTGAGTGAGATTTGCCCTAGCAGGCTTGTGTACTTGTTGCAACCACCCTTTGTATGTATCACCAATGGGACTAGTCAGGAGTTACTTTGTTGTGGTCTGGCACCAGCCTCCAGATGCGTTGATTTTGTGGCCCCTTGGTCTGGGTAATGCAGACTTTCTTAGAATGAATCCCATGTAAGCCACTGACCCACTGCTGGTGTCCCGAGTGAGTGATCGCAGGTCAGAAAGCCTGTGCGTGGATTCTTCAAAGGGAATTCTAGGGATTCAGTCTCCTTCCGCCTTACCCAGATGGCCAGAATCCCCTCTGGTTTCTACAGTCAGAGTTATTGGAATCTCCTCCTACCTGGGCTGGTACCCTGGGCTGGGGTACTCCCAGATGATACCAGGACACCCCTCTACTTCAGGAGAGCCTCTGCAGCCTCGCTCTCCCTCCAGGTGATCCTCCACCACCCGTGGGTGTGGGTCTAGCCTGATTCGTGAACTTACTCCTTCTAATTGCTTCGATGTGGCTCCTTTATAGTATTAGACGTAGGTGTTATGATCGGCTGGATTTCAGGTGATTCTCCACGTTGATTATTTTATAATTTGCTTGTAATTTCAGTGTGGACTTGGGAGATGAACCCTACTTTTACCTAGTCTGCCATCTTCAAAAATCTATTGTCTATCTCCACTTTTATGTTTTCTATCTCTTTGTTAAAGTTCTCACTGAGTTCATCTACTCTTTCCCTAAGTTCGTTGAGCATCCTTATAACAAGTGTTTTGAACTCTGCATCTGACAGATTCCTTGTCTCCATTTTGTTTAGTTTTTTCTGGAGCTTTGTTTTGCTCTTTCATTTGGGACATATTTCTTTGTCTTCTCACTTTAGCTGCCTACTTGTGTTTGTTTCTAGGTATTAGGCAGGGCTGCTATGTCTCTTTGAATTAGTAGAGTGGCCTTATATAGTAGGCGTGCTGTGGGGCTCAGTGACACCCACCTTCCCTGAGGTGGATGCTCCAAGTATGTCCTTTGTATAGGTTGTGTCTGCTCTCTTGTTGTAGTTGAGCCTTGGTTGCTGTTTGCTCATAAGTGGGAGGGATTGACCCTTGGGCTGACTGGTTGTGATAACAGGCCATGACTAGTGGAAGAGCTGTTATCCAGGAGTGACCCTATAGAGCTGGATTTTCTTTAGCAGGGCTCTAGTGCCTGCCCTGTCTGCCCTTTGGGTGTGTCGTCCTCAAATATGACCCCCGGTGGTACTCCAGCTTAGACTGAAGCTGGCCACTGGGTATGCAGGCCAGGGCCTCCTGGGAGGGGACCCACCACAGGCCAAGTTCAGCTGCAGCCTTTGCTCTGTCTGGGGCCATTTGGCATGAGCCACCAAGCAATTTGCAGATAGCCACTATCCATACTTAGCTTGGAAGTGTCTCGAGAAGCTAAGCAAACCAAATCTGGTTGCTTCTAGTGCTGGGCTTGGGGCTGCTCAGCAAGAAGTATAGGGCCCACCAAGGCCAGATGTTTCTTGTTTAGGTTTTGTGAACCTTATAAAGATTTTAGGAAAGTCCATAGTATGAGCCAAGACAAGCCATTTGTATGGAAAATCCTCGGGAAGTGGCTTGGGTGGGCCCACAAGTAGGGAGGGGCAGGGTCTCAGGGAACCACTAGGATGGGAGACCCAATATTAGCTATGTTGATTAAGACTCAGATATTACACCTGCCTGATTCTTCATACCGGGCCAGGGAGATCTGAAAAAGGAACAATGCATTCTGTCAGGACTTCTGTCTGGGAAGGAGCTACCCATCCAGCCATAGCCCTGAAGCCAGACAACTCAGTTTCTCTTCATATGTCCCTGACACCTTTTGAGTTGTTTTCCCAGAGCTGGAGCTCAGAGCAAGTGAGTCTATCACTGAGTAAGTCTGCATGTAGATCCCTTAAGAGGAAATCTGTGACCCCCTCAGCCCTCCGTCTCACTCAACTACATCTCCACTGGTTTTCACAGCCAGAAGTTTTGGAACTTCTCTTACTGGAACTAGAACTCTGGGCTTGGGAGCCCATAGTTGGGCCAGGACTTCTTGTTCTTCCAGGGAGATCTTCGCAGCTGATTTATTTCTCTTGTATCTCAACTACCACATGAAGGTATGGATCAGCCTGTTTTGTGTCTCCACCCTCCCTCCTACCAGTCTCGAGGTGGTCTCTTCTGTATATCCCCAGTAGTAAGATTTCTGTTCAGTTAGACTTCAGGTGACTCCCAATGATGGCTATTCTGTTGTTTAGTTGTAATTTTAATATGGTTGTGAGAGGAAGCAAGCACAGAGTTTACCTACTTTGCCATCTTGATTGGAAGCTATCAAGAAGATAGTTTTAAATATAAGACCCAGATCTGGTTAGCTGAACTGGACCAGCTATTGAAAGGTAGCAAATGTGACAATAGAGTCAAAGAGAATAAGAGTTATGATTTTGGGAGACTGGGTAAATGACTATATCATAAAATAAACTGCAGAATACAGAGGGAATAAATTTGAAAAAAAAAAGGCTTAAATTCAGTCATTGACATAACTAGCGTGAAATATAGGGAAATCTAGGTGGAGATGTCTCCCATAATAATTGAAAATGCAGGACCTAAATTAATGCAGACTGGAAGGCTGGAAATGAAGAGTCAGGAGCCATGTTTCTAGAAGTCATAGTTGAAGCCATGATTGGATGAGAATATTGATGGTGAGAGTATAAGAAATAACAGGGAAGAGCTCCTAGGTTCATCTTTGGAGAAAGCCTGCATTCAGGGGTCAGGGATAGGAAAAAAGAGCCTGATTAAGAGGCAGAGAAGATTGGGTTGTAGGTGTAGGCAGAACACTGAAATAGTGTCATGTCATAAAGACCAAGAGAGGAGAATTTCAAGAAAGGCTAATCTGTTATGTCAAATATTACAGAATTGTAAAGGTGAAAGAGGATTTGGTTTGTTACTACATGATCAGTTAATATTACCTCTGGTACTCTAGCTTCCAACAAGACTATAGTGTAGTAAATTAATAGAGGGTAAAAACCAGATTACAAGGAGTTAGGAGTGGGCAGGGAATGAGGGAGTTGAGGCTGCAAGTATTTAAAAAAGTTTGTTGGTGAAGGGAAGGAGATACATAGGATAACATCTCAGGAAAGAAGGAAGATTATCTCTCACTTTGTTGTTGTTGTAGTGGTGGTGGTTTTGTTTTGAGAACAAAGAGATTATTGATAGGTTTAGCTGAAGGTGAAGAGGCAAGAGAGGAATCAATTGAACAGAGTGCTCTTTCAGAGGCTGCCTCATACAGGAGATTTCTATGGCTATCCATCACTGAAACTAAACAAAACACCATGACAACAAAAGTCTTTTAGTCTTTTACATTATTAAATAGAACACTTAATAGTAGTAAAAAGATTGTTGGTTTGTTTTAAGTGCTAATTTCTGAAATGTTTCTTTATAGGTCATTAAATGCTCTACAGTGTGAAAAATGAAAAGTTATAGAATTCCAAGCCAATGCTCATTAAATATCACTGGAAATTAAGATAAAACAAATTGAAATAATGCTAAAATGGGGTATTCACGTTTCTGGTTTAAAATTTTTTACTTTACCAAAGAGGAATCTAAATCATCCTCTGTCCTGTTTAAGATACTTGGGACTCTGAATGTCACTAGCTACTTATTTTATGCCTAGTGGGAAAGCCCCATCAGAAAAGTCGTTTGAATGAAACTGAGTGGGCTGGAATCTGTAAAGGAGATGATTTCTCAGTCTAGGAAGTTCTGAATGCACATCATCTTCAAGAAAATTAATTATGCACCTATAATCTACACTTTACTGTGAAAAGTGCTGTGTAAGGTAAAAACAAAAATCTTTAAGTTCTATAACAGTTTTTAGAACATCAAAGGAGATATAGCACATACTTAGAGCATTTTAAAAGTCTAACTACTATACACATGCTGGAAGTTCTTAAAGAGATTAGCAACAATATAGGGCTGAGGTATTTGACACGGGCAAGAAAATTCTTGGTTTCCTGAGAATGAAAGTATAAGGTATTTTCAGATATTTGAACTCTGCAGAGCTGCAGGTGGACCCACTCAAGTTTTTATCTGAGTTCTAATCAGACTTGCCTTGAGGAAATTATTCACATTTGGTAAAAAACCACTTAAAAGGAGTAGATGGAACAGTGCCCAGTATTTACACAGGGCCAGGAATACAGGTAATGTACCTTTCTTCTATAAAAGAAATATTCTAGCTTCTATAGTGATAAATAATTATCCCTAGAATAAACACAGTTCTGGTCCTGCCTAACAAATTTGAAAAGCAAGACCTGAACTGATTTAACTCTTCCTAAGTAACTTAAATGCATCCTAGAACAAAGCTCAAGAGTATTTTTAAAATACAAAAATATTCAGCATTCAACAAGTAAAATTCACAATGTTTGGCATCCCATCCAAAATACCAGGCATGCAAAGAAGTAGGGAAATGTGACCCACAATGAGGAGAAAAATTAATCAAAACCAATCCATAACTGACAGAGATGTTAGAATTAGCAGATAGGCATTTAAACAGTTATTATAAGATAAGTAAGGACATAGAAGATATAAGAAGTCTCAGCTCACTTGTAGCAATGAAAATTATAATGTCTGGGACAACAAATGCACTGGGTGAGATTAATGTCAGATTAGACATTGCAGAAAGAATAATGATCTTTGAGACATAGCAATAGAAACAATCCAAAATGAAACACACAGAGAAAAAGGGGAATACAGAATGCATAGAGAGAGCATCAGTGAGCTGTGAACCAACCTCAAGCAGTTTAATATAGATGTAATAGGAGCTCCTGAAAAAAAAAAAGTATAAAAAAGTATTCGAACAAATGAGGTTTCTAAATTTAGTGAAAATTATAAACCTACAGATCTAAGAAGTACAATGAAATTCAACACAAGCAACTAGTAGAAAACTACATTAAAGCACATCACTATCAGATTGCTAAAAAAAATTGATAAAGACAAAATCTTATAAGTAGTAAAAGAAAGATGATATATTATGTACAGAGGAACAAGGATAATGATGATAGCAGATTTTTCATCAAAACAATAGAATTGAGAAGACAGTAACTCAACATCTTGATGCATCAAAATGAAAAACTGTCACCTAGAATTGTATACCCAGTAAAAATATCTTTGAGAAACAAAAGTGAAATATTTTTAGATATGCAAAAGCCTAAAGAATTCATTATTAGTAGAGCTGCACAATAAGAAATGTTAAAGGAACTTGTTCAATCAGGAAGAAAAAGATAGATGGAAATATAGATCTCCTCACAAACAAAATGAAGAGCAGGGGACGTGGTAACTACATGGGTGAACATATATTTTTCTTATTTACACATTTAAAAATATTAAATACTAAAAAATATAATAACAGCATAGTGTGAGATTTATAATGTATTGTGGTGGTCAGAGTTCTAAAAATGGTCCCCCAAGATTCCATGCCCTAATCTCCAGCATTATTGCATATGATAGTATCATTGTTATTATTATATTCTACGTGTTCTGTCATGCTTTGTTTTATGTAAAATTGACCTTGAGATAGTAGAGTACCCAGGTGGACCTAACTAATCATATGAGTTCTTTTAAAAGCATAGTGATTTCTCCACCTGGTAGCAGAAAGGGAAGGGAGAGAGATTGAAAGCACAAGGAGGATTTGGTACATTAGTGCTGGCTTTGAGGATGGAGGGGTTCATGGCAAAAATTAGAGAGTGGCTACAAAAAGCTGAGAGTGGCCCCTTGTCAACAATCAAAAAAGAAATTGGGACCTAATTCTTAAAAACCACAGGGAATTGAATTTTGTCAGTAATAAGAATGAGTTTGGAAGAAGATCTCATGCTCCCAATGAGAACACAGTAGGCTGATATCTAGATTTCAGCCTGTGAGACTCTGAACAGAAAACCCAGCCAGGTCATCCCAGGCTACTGACTTGTATAACTATGAGGTAATAAATGGATGTTGTGTTAATCCTCTAAGTTTATGGTAATTTGTTATGCAGATAACATATTTAAAAAATCAATGTGCACATGTAGATGTAAAATATTTGACAAAAATAGGACAGAGGCTGGAAGAGGAAAATAAAAGTATACTGTTGAAACAAAAATTATAGTTAATATTGTCAACAAAAGAGACAAATATAAACATATAAATATTCAATTAACTCAGAAAAAGGCAGAAAATAAAAAAGGAAACAAAGATTATATGGGACAAAAAGAAAAGGCAAGATGATAGGTTTAAATCTAACCATATCAATGGTAAATGGACTAAATACCTCAATTAAAAGGTAGAAATTGTCACATTGGATGAAAAAGAGGATCTAACTATACAATGGCTATAAGAAATTCACTTTAAATATAAAGACATGAGAAGATTAAAAATAAAAGTTTGGAAAAAGATATATCATTAATATTAATAAAAAAAGCTGGAGTGGCTACATTGATAGCAAAGTAGATTTCAGAGCAAAGACTATATTACTTGGGATAAATAAGGTCACATATCATAATAATAAAGGTGCCAATTTCATCAGGAGGAAATAACATTTCTAAATATTCATGCTTTCAAAAACAGAGCTTCAAAATACATGAAGCAAAAAAAAAATGCATAAAGCAAAAACTTATAGAACTGCAAGAAAAAATAGACAAATTAATCAGATATTTCAATAAAATTCTCTCAATAGCTGATAGAACAAGTAGACAGAAAAACAGTTAAAATATATGACTTGAACAAAATAATTAACCAGCTTGACCTAATGGACACTTATGGAACATTTCACTTAATAATAGTGGGTTATTTTCAAGTGCATAAGAACATTTAAAAAGATTATATTCTGAGCCATAAAACAAATCATATGATAATTTTAAAATAATAGAAGTCATACAAAGTATGTTCTCTGGCTATAGTGGAATTAAATTAGAAATCAATAACAGAAGGATCTATAAAGAATTACCAAATATTTGGAAACCAATTAACATATCTCTAGATTACCCATGGGCCAAAAAAGAAATCAAAAGGTAAATGAGGAAGTTCTGTGACTGAATGAAAATAAAATCACAACGTATGAAAATTTATAGAATGCTGCTAAATTAGTAGCTACAAGAAAATTTAGAGCACTAATTAAAGAATAAAAGGCATTCAGTTGGGAAAAGAAACTGTCTTTATTCACAGACAATATGACCTTCCATGTAGAGAATTCAGTGGAATCTAAAAAAGCTACTTGATCTAATAAATAAGCTATTGAGGTTGTAAGATACAATATCAATATATAAAAATCAATTGTATTTGTATATACTAGCAATGAGCAATCAGAAATGGAAAAATATACGATTTAAAATAGCATCAAAAATATGAAAATGCTTAGAGTTATATTTGACAAAGGATGAGCAAGACTTGTATACTGAAATCTACAAAATATCATTGAGAACTCAATAATGGAGAGATAGATATACAGTGTACATAGATCAGGAGAGTCAATGGTCCTATGATGTCAATTCTCCCCCAAGTGATCTAATGATTCAGTACAATCTCAACCAAAATTTCCAAGGTTTTTATACATAAATCACAAAACACTTATAAAATTCAAATGAAAAAGACAAAAGATCTAAAATAATCAAAACAGCTTTAAAAAGAACACAGTTAGTGGACTAACATTATCTGATTTTAAGTCTTTTATAAATTACAGTAATCAAGACAGTGTGCTAATAGTATAAAGGTAGACAAATAGATGAATGTAATAGACCAGAGAGCATCAAAATAGACCCACACGTATATGGGCAACTGAAAGTACAAAGGCAGTTCAGTGGAAAAAGGAGGAACTTTTCAATAAACAGTACTGGAACAACTGAATATTTATATGCAAAACAAAGAATTTTAATTCATATCTGTAGTATATACAAAGTATGATTCAAAATGAACCATAGATCTAAATGTAAAAAATAAAATTACAAAATGTCTAGAAGAAAACATAAGAAAAATCTTTTTAATCTGAGGTAGGCAAAGATTTTTTAGATATGGATCAAAAGCCCAATCTATAAAAGAAAAAATTTATAAATTGAACTTAATCAAAGTTAAAAACTGCTTTTTGAAAAACACAGTTAATAAAACAAATAGACTAGCCACAGATTAACATAAAATATTTGCGAATCATATGTGATAACAGACATTCAGAATATATAACTTTCAAAATCTAATAATAAAAAAATCACAAAACCCAATAAAATAAGAGAAAAAGATTTGAACAGGCACTTTCACCTGAGAAGATTTACAAATGGAAATAAGTACATGAAACGACATTCAACATCATTTGTTATCTAAGAAGTATAAATTGAAATTCTAACATTAAAATGACCAACCTTAACACATGTCGGTAAAGATGTGGAGGAGCTAGAACTCATACTGCTGATGAAAATGAAAAATGATATAACCTCTTTGGAAGACAGATTGGTAGGTTGAATAATGACCCCTCAAAGATGTTTGTTATCTTAAATAATTCTCGGAAGTTGTAAATTTGTTTTATGGTAAAGAGACTTTGTAGATGTGATTAAGTGAAAGATCTTGAAGATTCAGGAGATTATCCTGGATTATCAAGGTGGGTACAATATAATCACAAACGTCCTGATAAGAGGGAGGCAGGAGGATCAGAATCAGTTGTAGGAAATGAAAAAGCTACCTAATTGTTGCCTTTTGTTATTTATCTTCTTTTTAGATTGCTGGCTTTAAAATGTGTGTTCTGTGTATTAATTATTTATATATTTAAAAATAGAGCTCTATTGTACCAAATAAGAAAAGCGTACTTATTTCTATTTCAGGTAAACTATACGTGAAACATGGTTAGTGATCTGAAAACCAAGAGACTCGACAGGGAGACTCTGGGCAAAAACTTTCTCTAGTTTGTTAAAGTGCAAAAAGGAAACAAGACGATTTTTACTACTCACGTCATAAAGTCATCAATATCACCTTGTGCCTTCTTACCTTAATCGTAGGTACAATATTTTAGGACATAAATAACCTCTTGGATAACGATAGAAATACTGAAATTATTAACTATAACTGAGCATCTACTATATACCGGATTTTTACATCATTTCTTTATATACATTATCTTTTATCTTTACACTAACTACCTTGTGAACTAGATCTTGTCATCTCCATTTTATACTCTAGCACCTTAGGCTCAGGGGCCTTCAATGATTTGCTCAAGGTCAAGTAGCTAGAGGCTGAGTTCAGTAAGCCCCAGAGCTGTAGTGCTGTGTCATTGTTAAAACCTAAATGTGAAGTGATAGCAGCAAAACTACTTCATGCTTATTAATTAATAGTTTCAAATTCTTAATGTCTTGTTCTCTAGGTATTTAAAAGAATGTGCTGTCAAATACATTGGAGTCACCCTATATGAATTTATATAGGGAGAGAAAAATATGTCTTTTTCTCAAAGCATTCCTTTCTACCCAAAAGGCTTAGAGACTAAGAACTGCCATCCTGCCCCCTTAAAAAGATTAAATAAAGAGAGTCGATAATATATATTTGTAAGGCATGGAAATATGGGGCCTTAGGTATTTAAAAATGTATAAGAAAACAAAATAGCTCTTCTGAGGGTTGATTCTTTTTAAAATACAAATATGACTTTTAAGTTCTGGGTTTACCATGATAAGGAGATGGGGACCTTCCAGCTGAAGGATAGCTGCTGATGCTAGGGGAGAAGTTGTGTAAAGAAAGGGTTAATTTCTGGTGAGATTTGTTAGCCCAACAAATATTTACTGACAGCTTATTAGGTGCCAGACACCATTCCAGATGCTGAAGATACAGTACTGAGTAAGACAGACCAAAGCCCTCACATTCATGGAGCTGATATTTAGATCAGCTGATGAATTAATTTGCAGAGGAAAAAATGCAATGCAGGGTGAAGTAATCTATTATGACTAGGGGAGTAGCTGGCCAAAAGAGCCCTAATACCGTGGCCAGGTAGAGACAAATAAAAAATGGTATGTGGGCACTAGAGACTTGGGAAGCAGGGAATGCTGATGGAGGTGGGTGGCCCTGATTTAGGGACTTGAATCAGGAAGTAGGGCTGGACCCTAGAAGAAAGGCCCATGGGAAATTTCTGAAACAGAATCTAAAACAATCATGGAAGGTAAGAAGAAATGTGAAGGCTTAAAATGGTAGACCTGGGGCCCAGCAAAAAGAGCTGGCATTTCCATATATCTAAGAATGGGAAAGAGAGCACCTGGCTCTGTGGAAGGACATAGGGAGAATGGCAACCTCCCTAGGAAATGAACCATTACCAAATGTGTGAGCAATTTTCAGCTGTGTGTCAGCCCTGTTCTTTCACTATTTGACAGGGATTATCTTACTGTATCTTTAGCCAAGCCATCATCTGCAGGTGGATTTTCCTTACTGCCCAGCAGTCCAGAGTGAGAAGCTAGTGATATCATCATATGGTCATGATGGGGAGTTAGTGACTCACTTTCCCTCAACTGAAACTACACTGAACCCCAGTGAAGGCTCACATGATTTTTTTACTGGAGAGTTTAGGTAATTTTCTCAAAGTTCTATAAGTTTGTGAGTGGGGGGAGGAAATTGGGCTCCTTGCCCATGGTATATCTCCACAGGTCCTGTACACTCTTGCTCCCACAAGGTCCAAGTTTCACTGCTTAGACCTTGGGGACAGGGAGAACTTTCCCACAGGGACAATCCCTTTTTTAACATCTCTCTCTTATTTCCAGCATTTCTTTCCCTTTAACCCTACCCTACCCTGTTGGTATTTTTGACCCATTGCCACATTTTTTCCTTGGACCTTCACTATAATAAATTTCTATTTTTCCAGTTCTTTCTTGTGAATTGCAAATTTTGCAACCTCAGGCATTACTGACTGTCAATGCCTAACATAATAATCTGATCTTATATTCTTTTGAACGAATAACTCTTGTTGACATTGCTAATGCTGGATTCACTGATTCCATGGCCCTGAGTTATGTGGTCTCACACTGGCTGATGTTTGGTTCATATCATTTCCCTCTAATCCTGAGATTCACCCCAACCCTTAGGAATAGGAAGGAGATGAGGGGTGTTTCAGATGACTCTTTTACAGTAGCTTTGTAATCTAAATATACTCTGAACATCCACTGCCCCTGCTCTGGGGAGGTTCTGTTATGCACTTGAACCAATTGTCTGCCAGACTTCAGGGGAAAGGATGGATGGAAAGGGATAAATGGGCAAGATTATGTATGAGGAAGGTCTTATACCAGAAATTGTTCTCTTGTGGGTAGTTTCTACAGAAGGTAACTTTGGCCAGAGACCAAGAGGAAGGTGGCTGGGGAATCTGTAATTACCATCCCTAATAAAAGTCCTGTTTTGGTCCAGTTGGACAATGAAGGACATGGAATGTGGCTGCTCTGTTTATATACCTCTGGGCTCTCATTAGAAAGAGGCAGTTAGGAGAGGGGCAAGGAGCTGTCTTTTCTTGAACACCTACTGTGTGCTCAGCATTGTCAAATGCTAACCATATATTATTTCATCTAATTCTCACAAGAATCCAGTGAAATAGCTATTATATTACCTCATTTTATGGTGAGGAAATAGATGCTTAGAACCACACCTACTTCACATGACCAGGATGTGGCAGAACCAGGATTTAAATCAGCTTTGAGCAACTTTGAGGACAATGGTCCCGCCAATACTATCCTGAGAGTATATTTTTTAAGGTGGGTTAACACCCAGGCAGGACTAGCAGTTCCTTCTGGCTCCTGGACATCCTTCTAGTCATGTGGTAATAGCTGCTACTCCAATACTATTCCAGTTGCTTTAAAATAAGGTTTTTAAGCTCAAGGACGGTTAGGGGAAATGGAGAAAAAGGAAGACAGTTTCCTTTGTTGATCTTAATACAGAGTTTAGAATCTGATAAGATTGTAAATTTCTACCACACTTTCTCTCTTCCTACCAATCTCAAACAAACCCTCTTTCTCCTGTTTTGAAGTTAAAATTTTGAAATACTTTTAGCAAGATAATCAGTAAACAGACCCTAGGAAAAACAAAGACATAATAGATTATAAAGAAAGCATTATAAATCTTTAATTTGAGGGAGAGGAGTCAATAAATAATTGTGAGACTTGGTTATTTAAAATAAAAATGTATTTGAACTCTAACTTCACACCATACACAAAGATATATGAAATATATCTTGAAAGTATCAGAAATATCTTAAAAAATTAAATGTATAAGTTTTAAATTATAGAAAAATGGTAGAAATACCAGTGAATTTTAACCTATATTTTAGCTGAGAAAAGTCATTTTAAATATAAAAGCACTGAAAAAATTGCAAAGAAAAATGTATTTAGACTTCACTGTTAAAGATACAAAGAAATAAAAAGGCAATTAAAGGGTAAATAACACATTGGTAAAATATAAAAGACAAATATGATAAATGAAGAGTTAAAAGTTAAAGATGCCTCAGCTTTTATGACAGAAATACTATAAAGCAAAGCTTTATTTATTTCCGGTACCAATATGTTTTAAGATATAGCTCATTATTTCTCTTGCTGAGATCTTTTTGGAGCTAATTGTCCACAACATTTAGAATTTTAAGTTGTGCAAATTTGATATCCATGATATTTAGGTCTCCATGGTATCCAGCTCATATACCTTCATCAGTATTCATGGAGATTATGAAAGATAGCATGTTTTATGAAATCTAGATACACAATAATTATGAAGTTCTCTTTCACTAGCTGATTTTTTTTTCAAAAATAGAAATGAACTGTCTCATATGACTTCTTAACGCACACATGATATTTCTAGTGAGCCATCACTTAACCTTTATAAGTTTACAAGCCATGTTTATTAATGTCCTTGATAATTCTTTCATTATTTATCTAGCGTTTGTGGCCTCATTCCTCTTTTGAAAATGGGAACTGTAATTTGCTAATGTTAAGTTGTCTGGCACAGCTTTCCATCTTTATATTTCCTTAAATATTCTTGAGATCCTTTCCTTTCCCATTCTCTCAAAATTAAAAAAAATAAAAAAATAAAAGGGAAGCATAGGCGAATTACTACTAAGTCTAAAGAACATTTTATTTAAGCTTGTATGTTTCTTATGGGAATTACCATTTCCAAAGAAATAGCTTTGTGTGTACTGGAGAAGAAGTTGGACAAAGAAGGAAGGGCAGAAGGGACTAGTGGCTTGCTTTTAATCTCCGATGGATGTCTGGGGCCAAGGAAAGTGTTAGGAGAACAAAGCTCCACGAATGAAATATATGGAGTTGGAATTTTATTATGTTGAGCTTATTCTTCACTTTTTTTCCTATCTTTAATTATTATTGGGTTGAATATAGGCTTTTAATGGGGGGAATTTTATAGAAGAAAAAAATTAAGAACCTGCGGCCTTCATAGAAGTCCTTTCTACATTGTAAATCTTTGAAATGTTGACCTCAAAACCAATTTAAACAGAACCAAATTAAACTGAATAAATAGACAAACAAACCACCCCCCCTAAAAAAACCAAACAACCAATGGCTGTTTCAGACCACAGCAGAGATAAATAAAAGCTTGAATGCTTAAAACCTTTGTTTTTTACAAAAATTATTACAATTGAAGATGCCTCTGTCAAAAATTCAGTGTCATAAGGCTTGGTTACAAAGGATATGACTTTTCTCCAGTTAAAATTTTCATCTTTTAAGTGATCTATGAGTTAAAAGACCACATAGTTCATATTTTTTGAAAATGCCACCACGTTCCTTTTCTTTTTCTTCTTCTGTTTTTTAATGGTAGCTAAGCGCTATTTCATAAGCTTGACATTGTAAGAGCTCTTCTAAATTAAGCTCCAGGCTTTGCTATTTCAGGCTTCTTGCTCAGCAAGCCCCATGCCTCGTGACATTACTTCCGCTCTGTTTACCAATAGTGTGAGTCAGGGCTTGTGGTTGTGGCAAAGTCAGACCCACAGCAGCTTTATCTCCTCTGACTTAAAAGAAGGCACCAATGGACTAGAAGGGAAACGTCATCTCTGCATGGTAACTTCTGCCTTTGTTAAGTTTAGAAATTATAGGTCGGATTGTCCCTGGCTTCAGCCTGAAAGAAAGTTTCTGTTTATAAAGTATTTCTTTTGTGAAATGCCACACAATTACTACTTCACAGCTGACTTTTGGTATTAGATACTTAGCTGCTTACTTTGCCTACAGTCTTCAACCCACTAAGCATATTGTCATCAGATTAATCTTTCCAAATAGTGGCTCTGATTGTTATGATGGTGACCACCCCTAATGCCTGCCTAGATTGAATTTGCTTCCTATCTGGAAAAGTAAAGAAAAAAAATTATATGCCTACTTTATAATCATTGAACATTTTCTTGATTGGATAAAGTTTTATAGATAAATAGTATTTTTTGGTAAGTAAAACAGTTGCCTTTATAATAAGTCTTGGGATGAGGGATACTTGAATAAAAACACAATTCGCATGGTAATTTCAAGATCTGAGTTGACCTTTGTTGAAATTATTTAATAAATTTTTTTATTAAATGTATTGGAGTGACATTGGTTATAAAATTACATGGGTTTCAAGTGTGCAGTTCTATAATACATCATCTGTACATTGCGTTGTGCGTTCGCTACCTAGAGTCCCCTTTTATCGCTATATATTTGACCCCTTTTTCCCTCCTCTTCCTACCCCCTACCCCTCTTTCCCTCTGGTAACAACCATGCTGTTTGTGTCTATGAGTTTTTGTTTGCCTGTTTGCTGCTTTTAGTTTTATATCCCACATATAAGTAAAATCATACGGTTCTCAACTTTTTCTGCTTAGCATAATATTCTCAGGATTCATCCATTTTGTTGCAAATGGCAGTATTTTATCTTTTCTTTTGGTTGAGTAATATTCCATTGTATATATGTACCACATCTTTATCCAATCATCTATTGTAAGACATTTTGGTTGTTTTCATGTCTTGATCACACCTGTTAGTATTGTCTAATATATGTCTTGAATTTTGACATAGAAAGAATTTCAGTATAATTCACAATGTGTGGACTTATAAACAAAGGAAAAATATATGTACAACTAATACTAAGTAAACTTGTATATTCTTAAATATTCCATGAAGTTATCCTGAAATAATTATTTTTTTAAAAATTAAAATTATCATAAAATTTATTCAATTGTGACTAAGAGAGCTAATGCCTACCAAATATTCTGTTTCCCTTCATTTCCTAGCCTCCTTTGCCATTAAATTGGGGCTTTATGACTGATTATGGCCAACTAATAATAAATAAAAGAGACATATATCTCTTTTGGGCCAAGGTAAATTGGTTGCCCACATATTCCAGCTGGTGCAGGCACAAGATGTTAGAGCTTGTATCAGCCTGGATTTCTAGGACACTGTGTGTAGGAGAGCAGTCCACAGACCAGAGCTGGACATGGAATAAGAAATAAACTTTTTGAGATTTCAGAGTTAACTTGTTAACCCTCATAATCTAGCCTCTCCTAATACACCAGTTAAACAAGTACCAAATGTCAGGTACTCTTAAAATTGTATTAAAACTAATGAAATGTGAATTTCTCCTCCTCCAGTAGTTCTCTGTGTTGTGGAGGTTACCTGGCTCCAGTTGACTGCCAGTTGAGATTGTGACTCTATTATTTTCCTTATGGAGAAACCACCATAGACCTCCATTTTCAAATATTATGATCTATCTGAACATGCTTTAATAAAACTAACTTCTAGCATAGATTGGGATTTTTGATAACAAAAGTATTCTTTATTAGTGGTTTGCACACAAATTTCCACAAGTCAAATTCAGTTGCACACAAATATGCTATCTTAGTTTTTATCTCAAGCCTCCATCTCCACCTGCAGAAAATACCAGGTAAATTTAGTTAAATTAGTGATTACTCTGTCGTTTAAGGTATTAACTTGAGTTGCATGACTTGCAATTCAGGGAAATTAAACTGAAATTCTTGCTCCAGTCACAGGGCCCTCATTCAGCCACTTCCCATGCTCCTTTTGGATACTTTTCTTAGGCCCTTTGGGACTCGGGAGTCCTGCAGTCCCTCTCTGCCTATATTGTTTTAACTCTATTGTTGCTGGACCATATTGATGTGGGGTAAATGTATCAAAATCTGCACTAGGTTTGTTGTCTCCTTGATTTGTGCATGGGAAATGAGGCCTAGCTTTCAGAATTCCCTGGACTTGATGGAACTTTGATCATTCCTCCTTCCCCACTCTCAAGGGTTAGGAAGTGGGGTAAGCATTAGGAATGTCCATATTTTCTCTGAATCCAGAAAGATTACTTACTAATTAACTTTTATTCTCTTCAAGGTACTAGGCAAGAATTCTTCTAAATTTGTTTTTTATCCTGATAACTCAATTTTTGATATTTAAAAAGCCACACCTCACAAAAACTATTGTATATGGCATAGACTTGCAAAAGTGTACTTTGAGGCTTGAAATATGTATAACTAGAACCTATACAACTAGAATTCTTTGTTCTCTGGCTGTGGTTGTTTTGGATCTGACCCTGAGGAATTAATGTTTGACTCAAGTAAAGGCTAGAAAGAAAAGAATAAGTGGGAGGTGTGGTAGGTGGGGATATATAGTTAATATATTAGTCACACTTTCTACTACACATGTCTCCCATTTGGCATCATTCAAACCCAACCTGAAAAAGTTGCCTCCTATGCAGAAGTTTTTATCCTTCTATAAGTGGTTCCAAACTGGTGTCTAGAAGGAGCTTAGAGGATGCCATTTATAGAAAATCTATTTCCTTCCCACCCACCTCCCTCATGCCAGCCTCAAACATATCACATTCATATTGAGTCAAAACAATTCAGCCTTTTATGTCTTTTACATATTGTGGGTCTGTGCATAATTTAATTCAAATAAAGAGTACTGCTAGTAAAAATATTTTGAAAGTGTTTGTATCTAGATAGGATTATTCAAAAGATTTTTCAAACACCCAGATCCAGTTAGGAATCCTTTTCACCTGAAATCAATCACTGCTTAACCAGAATCAGCTTCTACTTTTAGCTGTGAGTGAAAAATTCAAGGAGAATCTTCTAAGTCAGTGAAGGAATCTCTCCAGTACCCATGTACAGTGTCTTTTTGTTTCAGGCTCTGGGAAATTTAATATCAAAACGAATGGGACTATATCAAACTAAAACCTGCACAGCAAAAGAAACCATCAATAAAACAAAGAGGCAATCAACTGAATGAGGGAAGATATTTGCAAACAGTGCTTTCAATAAGGGGCTAATTTCCAAAATATATAAAGAGCTCATATAATTCAACAACAACAAAAAACAAACAATCCAATTAAAAAATGGGCAGAGGACCTGAACGAACACTTCTCCCAAGGAGACATACAAATGGCCAATAGACATGAAAGGATGTTCAACTTCATTAGCTACTAGGGAACTGCAAATAAAAACCACAGTGAGATACCATGTCACACCTGTTAGAATGGCTATCATCAACAGGACAAGTAATAACAAATGTGGAGAGGTTGTGGGGAAAAAGGAACCCTCATATACTGCTGGTAGGAATGTAAATAGGTAGAGCCGCTATAGAAAACAGCATAGAGGTTCCTCGAAAAACTAAAATTGATCTACCATATGATCCAACAATCCCTTTTCTGGGTATCTACCCATGAAACTTGAAAACATTCACCCACAAAGATATATACACCCCGATGTTCATTGCAGTATTGTTCATGGTGGCCAAGACATGGAAACAACCAAAATGTCCTTTGATAGATGAATGGATAAAGAAGATGTAGTACATATATACAGGAGAATATCACTAAGCCATAAGAAAAGATGAAATACTGCCATTTGCGACATGTATGGATTCTGAGATTATCATGTTAAATGGAATAAGGCAGAAAAAGTCAAGAACCATTGATTTCACTCATATGGGGTATAAAACTGAAAGCAGCAAATGAAAAAGACAAACAGATAAACAAAACTCATTGATACAGACAACAGTTTACTGGTTACCAGAGGGGAAGGGACGTGGAGAAAGTTGATAAGGGTAAAGAGAGTCAAATATATGGTGAACAGAAGGAGATTTGACTTTGGGTAGTGAATACACAGTGCAATATACAAGTGATATATTATAGAATTGTACACTTGAAACCTTTATAATTGCACTAACTAATGTCACCCCAATGAATTTAATTAAAAAAAGCAAATCCAATAGTGAAAAAAAAAAAAGCCTTGCAGTCAGCTTCTTTTCAGTTCTTGGTCTTCACATAGGATGTAGAAACTTGGCTGCTCATTTATGGGGACTAGGGCATAAAAGCTTTGTTTATCATTTTTATTGCTATCTCATTTCCTCTTGGGAGACACAGAGAGAATTAAAGAAAAAGAAGCTCACTTGATATTTCCATTTCTGTTGACTGAGAATAAAAATGATCAGTTTGGATTTTGGGTCAATTACAGTGTAACTACTTATACCTTAGTTCATAAACCCCTCATTTGTCACTGGGGACCTTGTACTAGCCTACAAACTGGTCTCCCTTCCTTTATTGCTCCCTGAGCTTGTCTGCTTCCAAATGTCACCCAAATGTTTTTTTCCCCCTAAAACACATCTTAAAAATTTTTAAAGATTAAAAAAACCCATTATTGTTATTTCATTTTTACAGAACATAATTCAAATTCTGTGCTTCAGATCACAGGATATTTTGTGATTTCCAGCAAAATATGGGTAATTAACAGTTATGTTTCTAATATGCTAGTCAATATGATAGGACATTTCAATTAACCTTATTTAACCTTCACAATAACTCTGTGAGGTTAGTAGTTTTATCTCTATTTTTCAAATGATAAAGCTGAGCTTAGAGAAATTAAATAATTTCTCAAAGATAATGCATATCATATTCTCTTGTACCACTGATTTTTCCTATGTACCCTTATATACCCAAAGAACTGCAGCTTTCATCAAGACCAGCACTGAAATATATACTACTATTTGTCATACTTCTCTCTCTTCCTCATGCTGGGTCCTCTGCTTGCAATGAGAAGAAATCTTATTCACTGATTAATTCAGCCTCAAGCTCCAGATCTATTTAACCATTTTGTCCCTGGGAGGCAAATGACCCTTTGCAGATATACCATATTACTAGATGGTGACTCCTAGATATGAAAAGTGTCCTCCACCTCACCGCTTACTCAGAGACTTTTTTGATTCTATCAGAAGACAATCACTTCAGGAAACTGAAGAAGAGTAGAATATAGAGGAACTTTAGATTACTGTGGTATTCCTACTGTAGACAATCTAATAACCTGCTGATTTTTTCCTTCTTTTACAATTTTTTTTTTGATATATTGAGACCAACATGCTTGCAGAAGAAGGAGTTGGTGCTCATGTATTCAAATGTCCAGTGGAGATTGCTCTTTTCTAGAAGTGTTTTTTTCATTAAAAATTTAATAGTGCTAAATACAAATAACATTTACCGTCTTAACTGCATGTAAGCATACAGTTCAACAGTATTAAATATAGTTGCATTGTTGTGCAACCAATCTCCATGACTTTTACATCTTGCAAAACTGAAACTCTGCATCCACTAAACAACTTCCTATTTCCATTCTTCCCATCCTCTGATAACCATCATTCTACTTTCAGTTTCTATGAGTTTGATTACTCTAGATACCTCGTGTAAATGGAATCAAATAGTATTTGTCCTTCTGTGACTGGCTTATTTCACTTAGCACAATGTCCTCAAGTTTCATTCACGTTGTCACATATGTCAGACCTTTTTAATAATTAAAAAAATTTTTTCAACTACACTTGGCATTCGATATTATATTAGTTTATTGGTTTCAAGTGTGTAAGAAGGTAATCAGACATTTATATAACTTATGAAGTGATCACCCCAATAAATTGAGTACCCATCTGACACCATACATAGTTATTACGATATTATTGACTATATTCCTTATGCTATATGTCACTTCTCCATGCCTATTGTGTAACTCCCATTTTATATTTTTTAATCTCTTCCCTTTTTCTCCTCCCTGCCCCAACCATCTGGCAACCATTAAAATGTTCTCTGTATCTATGAGTTTGTTTTTGTTTGGTTTATTTAGTTCTTAGATTCCACATGTAAGTGAAATCGTATGACATTTGTCTTTCTTTGTCTGACTTACTTCATTCAGCACAATACCCTCTAGGTCCATCCATTGTTGCAAATGGCAAGATTTCATTCTTTTTCATGGCTGAATAATATTCCATTGTGTGTGTGCGTGTATGTGTGTGTATATATATATATATATATATATAATCACTTCTTCTTTATCCATTCACCTATTGATGGACACCCAGGATGCCTACATATCTTGGATCTTGTAAATAATGCTGCAATAACATATGGATTCACATGTCCCTTTGAAGTAGTATTTTCAGTTTATTTGAATAAATACCCAGAAGTGGGATTACTGGGTCCTTCTTTGCCTCTTGTTATAGCCTTTTTAAAAAAATCTATTTTGTCTAGTGTAACTATTGCTACCCTAGCTTTTTGTTTATTTGTTTGTTTTCATTTTCATGAAACATCTTTTTCCTTTTATTTTTTTGCAGTCTGTGTGTCTTTTGATCTGAAGTGAGTCTCTTGAAGGCAACATATATAAGGGTCTTGTTTTCTTATCTATTTGGCCACCTTGTGTCTTTTGATTGAAGCATTTAATCCATTTACATTTAAGGTAATTATCGAAAGATATGTAGTTATTGCTACTTCATTATTCATATTTTTAGTATTTTTTTTTTTCTTCTTAAAGAAGTCCCTCTAACATTTTGTGTAATAGTGGCTTGGTGTTGATGAATTTCTTTAGCTTTTTCTTATCTGGGAAGCTCTTTATCTGTCCTTCGATTTCAAACAATAACTTTGCTGGGTTGAATAGTCTTGGTTGTAGGTCCTTGCTTTTCATCGTTTTGACTATTTTCTTCCAGTCTCTCTGGCTTGCAAAGCTTCTGTTGAGAAATCAGCTGATAGTTTATGGGAGTTCTCTTGGAGGTAACTAATTGCTTTTCTCTTGCTCCTTTTAAGATTCTCTCTTTGTCTTTAACCTTTGACATTTTAATTATGATGTGTCTTGGTGTTGGCCTATTTGGGTTCATCTTGTTTGGAGCTCTCTGCATTTCCTGGACTTGTACATCTATTTCCTTCACCAGGTTAAGGAAATTTCCTATCATTAGTTTTTCAAAAGGTTTTAAATTCCTTGCTTTCTCTCTTTTCTTTCTGTCACCCCTATCATGAGAATGTTGGTATACTTGATGTTATTCCATAGGCATCCTTAAACCAACCTCATTTTTATGGATTCTTTTTATTTGTTGCTGTTCTGATTGGGTGTTTTCTGTTACCTTATCTTCTAAATTGCTGATTTGATCTTTCACTTCATCTAATCTGCTGTTGGTTCTCTCTAATGTATTCTTCATTTTAGTTATTGTATTCTTCATTTCTGACTTTTTTTTTGTTTTCTATCTCCACTTTTATGTTTTTTATATCTTTGTTAAAATTCTCACTAAGTTCATATACCCTTCCTCTAAGTTCATTGAGCATCTTTATAACAAGTGTTTTGAACTCTGCATCTGGTAGATTGCTTGTCTCCATTATTTTAGTTCTTTTTCTGGAGTTTTGTTCTGTTCTTTCATTTGGGACATGTTTCTTTGTCTCTTCATTTTGATTGCCTCCCTGTGTTGTTTCTATGTATTAGATAGGGCTCCTGTGTCTCCCAGTTTTACTAGAGTGGACTTGTGTAGTAGGTGTCTTGTAGCACCCAATGGCACAGTCTTCCCTGGTCACCTGAGCCAGGTGCTCCAGGTATATCCCTTGTATGGGTTGTGTATGTCCTCCTATTATAGTTGAGCCTTGATTGCTGTATGCACGTCATTGGGAGGGATTGACCATTGGGGCGATTGGTTGTGATGACTGGCCAGTGAGGAGCTGACCTTACAGAGCAAGATTTGCTTTAGCCAGGCTTTGGTGCCTGCCCAGTCTGCTCTTTGGGTGTGTTGTCCTTGGATATGGCCCTGGGTTTTGCTCCATCTTACTCTGCAGCTGGCCACTGGGTGTGCTGGCCTTGGGGCTTCCTGGGAGGGGCCCAGGCATAGACCAAGTTCAGCTGCAGACTGCCCTGCCCAGGGCTGCCTGGTTTGAGCCATCAAGGAATCCATAGATGGCCAACACCTGTGCTGTGCCTAGGGCTTCCTTGTGAGACCAAACCGTGAACTAAGGCTGCTGCCAGGCTTAGGGCCACTCAGCAAGAGGTACGGTGCTGCTTGTTTGGGTTTTTAATCAGAGATTCTAGGAAAGTTTGCAGCATGAGCCAAGACAGGCCATTTTTTTTATGGAGAAGCCACTGAAAGTGGCTTGGGTGGGCCTGCAGGTTGGGTGGGGTAGGGTCTCAAAGAATCACCAGGGTGGGGTGACCAGTGTTAGCCAGGTCGATGGGACTCAGATATGGCTGCCACCTGCCTCTGAACACCAGGAGAGGGGAGAACTCAACAAAGAAACAATGGATTCTGCTAGCATATCTATCTGGGAGAAAGATGACCCTCTAGCCCTCGCCGTGAAGCTGGACTCAGTTCCTCCCTGTATGTCTTTGGCACCTTTTGAGCTGCTGCGCCAGTGCTGAAATGAGTCTGTCAGTGAGTAAGTCCATGTGTGTGCCCCTGAAGAGAAATGTCTGTGCATCTAGCCATCCTCTGTCTCCCTCAGCCACAGTCTCTGTTGGTTTTCACAGCCAGAAGTTGTGAGGACTTCTCTTCCCAGCAGTGGAACCCTGGGCTGGTAGCCTGGTTTGGGGCCAGGACCTCCTCACTTCTCTGAAGGGATCTCTGTAGCTAAGATATCCCTCTTGATTTTTAACCGCCACACAAAGGTGTGGGACCAGCCCGTTCCTTATCTCCACTTCTCCTATCAGTCTCAAGGTGGCCTCTTTTGTATGTTTCCAGCTGTAAGATTTTCGTTCAGCCAAATATTAGGTAACTCCCAGTGATTGCTGTTCTGTATTTTAGTTGTAATTTGATGTTATTGTGAGAGGAGGCAAGCATAGCCTTTACCTTCTCTGCCATCTTGACCGAAAAGATCTCCCTACCTCCTTTTTAAGGCTGGCTAATATTCCATTATTGATAACATTTTGTTTATCCATTCAGCTGTCATTAGATCCTTTGGTTGCTTCCATCTTTTGGCTATTGTGAACAATGCTGCTATGAACATGGGAATACAAATATCTCTTTGAGATCCTGCTTTCAATTCTTGTGAGTATATACTCAGAAGTGGAATTGTTGGGTTATATGGTAATTCTACTTTTAATTTTTGAGGACCTACCAAACTGTTTTCCATAGTGGCTGCACCATATTATATTCTCATCAACAGTGTAGAAGTATTCCAATTTCTCCACATCTTCTCTAACACTTGTTATTTTCTGTATATTTTTATTTGTTTTTAAAATAGTCATCCTAATGGATATGCTTGATGTGGTCTTGAATCAAGATCAAGAGAAACTCTCTCTAAAGGATCAGTTACTTTATCTGGGGGCATCTCTGACTCAAGGGCTAAATATACAAAATTGACAAGTATTATCCTTTGCTATTTTGATAAAAACATCGGTGTTCATAAAAAGCACAATTGAGTAAAAAAAAGAAAAATAAGCTAAGATTTTTGTCCAAGCCAGCAATGCCTGTGTGAAACCAAGTGGTTTTGCCACAAAAACCACAACCCAGAAACTACTCTCCTCATAGAGGCATCTTTCCTTAGGTTCATTCATAGTATCTAAGAGGAACTAAGCAGTTTCTAGGGCATTCACCTTAGAAATCTGACTTTATGAAGTATTAGCAATTGCTAAACTCTCCAACAAAACCAAGAGTTACTGGGGGACAGGGTTGTTCCTGTAAAATTTTGTATCCCCTTAGTGCCTGGAATTGTACATGGCCCATAATAATCCATCAAAAAATACATAATTGGTGCTCACTTTGTGCCAACTGGTCATCCGGGGAGTTGCTGAGAATATGGCAGTGAAAATAATAGGCAAAAATCTTTGTTGTCATGGAACTTAGAGTATAGTGATGGGGACCTACTATAAATGCATAGGTGTATATATAATAGGCATGTATGTATATGTGTGCTATAGAAAAAATAATGCAGGAAGGGAGAATAGTAAGTGAAAAGAGGGGGGTGGTTGCAAGTTTGAATGGGGTTCCAGGAAGGCTCACTGAGATGTGGCATTTCACAAAATACCTAAAGGAAGGAAGAAGGTGAGGTATGCTGATTACTTCCTAGGGGAAGTATATTCTAGGCAGAAAGAATAGCAAGGGCAGAAAGCCTGAGGTGGGGGTGTGTTTGATGTGTTGGAGAATAGCAAGGAGACAACTGTGTCTAGAGCAGAATGGGTGGGAGGAAGGAGAAGGGGTTAGGGACATAATAGGGAGCCAGATGGCACAAAGCTTTGTAGCCATTGAAAGACCTTTGGTTTGGGAAGCCTTTGTGAAGAGGAGAGGGTAGGTTCTGGGCAGAAGAAAAACAAGATCTGACCTATATTTACATGGATCCCTCTGACTACTGTGTTGAGAAGAGACCAGGAGCCAAGGGTGGAAATAAACCTACAAAATATATTTATTGATTGGTGGAGGTAGTGTTCATGGTGTTTGGACTTGGGTGTTCTAGAAGGGTGGGCAGGATTGGCAGCCTTCACAAAATGGATTACACATATTCCAAAGTGTCCAGGACTCAGGGCAAACTGTTGATGGATAACTTGGGTAGGGACAGCATACTCCAGAGAGTGCAACCGGAATGCCTGTGATGAAGGGCCTGGGACCTGCAGGCCATGCCTGCTGTCTGCTTTGGAGGCTCTGTGATATGAGAAATATGTTGAGGTTAGTAAAAGGAACAGCTGCCTCCAGAGAACTGCTTTCTTTCTGAGTAAATGGGTCAGACTCACCTTTGAGAAAATTCTACAGGGCCTATGTCTATGGGAATTTGAGCAAAATGTCAGTGGGTTTTAGCAGTGGAATGGATGGTAGACCAAGCTGGGTGGTTCCCACCAGAGAAATTCTTCCTTATTCCTTCATCAGTGCTAATGAAACTCAGTCTGGTGAAAGGAAATCACATGATGAGACCACAGCTGTTTCGCCGAAAGTGCTACTCACTTGAGCTGTAAAGCTGTTCATAACCTTTAACCTTGAGTCTATGCCTCAAGGAAATAAACCTGAAAGAACCAAAAAAGTAATTTATACAGACATGCTTTGAATTCTAAAGGGCATATAACTGAGAACAATCCAAGTGTTCAAGAAGACATTAATATCTAAACAAATTAAAAAAAATAAGAAGTTGGAATGTTATGAAGCCATTAGAAATAAAAGCTCTGGGGTTTCTTTGTTGCACTGAAAAGTACACAGGATATTATTTACATGAATGATATAAACACAAAATAGAATATTTGTATAGTTGCACTTATATCAAATATGTGTACTCAACAACAAATGCATTTAGAGAAATGGAAATAGAGTTTATAGATGAATTTAGAAAAATAACAATTGAGTTGAAACCCATTGGGTTCTTTTATATAAAGTGAATAGATTATGCACATCAATATAAAAATTAAAGTCCCAAAGGAGATGGGAGGTAGGCATTGAAGGTGAGGAATAAAGCTGCTGCCTTTTGTCCTCATACACTATTTAGACTTTTATTGGTATTTAATATCTATGCCTCATTTTCCTTAATATGGCCCATTCACTGTGAGCTCAGAAGATAGAGGAAGAAACAGCTAAGGTGAGAGCACTTGATTGTTAGCCTCAAAAGCCCACCAGAGTAAAGGGGAAAATTCCTAGACTCCCTGTGATATACGTAGTCATTGGTGAGTTTCCTATCAACAAAAGGCCTCATACAGCTTGGCAAGCTATAAAAAGAATCTCACCACTTGATTTCAGAATGAAAGATCAGAAAGCTGCCTCTATGTGGCCACTTTGTAAATAAGCCAAGATATTAACATTGAGGTGGTTGAAAGTAGTACCAAATTTTACCAGCAAAGTTCCTCTTTTTAGCAAAGATAGTGATATATGGGAATATACATTTTTTTTTCTTCAAGGGGCTCAATAAACTTATAACAAAAGTGTTTTCTATAATACCTTGTATTTAAAAGAGTACCATATGGTCATTTTTACTTTCATTTTTAATATCTCCTATACTGTTTGGATTTTTTAAAAAACGAATATATTATTTCGAAAACAAAAGATAAATTTGTTCTATTTGAAAGAGAAAAGTACTTAGCCAATATATTTATTTTTCTTAAATCGACCTTATAAAGATTAATAGCTCAGACTATATAAAATTAAAAATCTCTGTGAAAACTCTACACTGCCATAATGAACCACGACCATAAATAATGTTTAAACTGATAAGAACTATCAATTAATATTTTTAATACACCAAAATATTTTATAAATCACTAAGAAAATGATGATAAAGGCCTGGAAATATCAATAGGCAATTTACTGTAGCAATGACCATAAAAATGAAATAAGGGTTAACTTTATTTGTGGTTAAATAAAGGAAAATTAGAATAATAATTAGCTATTGGTTTTCACCTATTGGAGTGGGAAAGATTAATTGCTAATATTCGTTGTTGGCTACAGTCAGAGACTATAGGTATTCTCATACATGCCAGAGAAAATTTAAATTGGTACAAATCGAGGGCAATACTTATTAAAGTTTTAAATGTGGATATCCTTTGAACCGCACGTTATATACTTCTAAGTAATTTCCTAAGTAACCATAAAGTTTTACATAGGTTTTATGATTAGATTGCTTGTTGCAGAATTGTTATATTATATAGCGATTAAGAATAGTATTGAAAATTACAAAACCGAACACCAACAGGATTGAGATTTGAGGTAGAATAGGAAGTGGTGAGTGTGGGGAGACCTTGAGCAAACCCTCTACGCCCAAAGGGTTGCCGCTCCAGCTCAGTGGGTCATCCTTTAAAACTGACATCAGTGTTGCCTGCTTTTCCAATTTTTTTTCAAGATAGGGCCACGTCTACGTGGTCACTCCTGCAACCACTAGAGATTTTTAACTGCAGGAATGAACCTGAATCCCGCACTGGCCTGACGCTCTGAGTTGCCTCCGCCCTGCATGCCCCCATGGCCACAGGGTGAGGCCGCAGTGCCACCAAGACATACATCTCTGACCATTCCGCAGTCACCATCCAGATTTTAAAGATTTATCCATGTTGATATGTGTAGCTGTATAATATTTAATTGTATGAAGATACCACAAGTTATTTATTCATATAGAGAATGATACTTTTTGATTAAAAAATGACAGGTGAAAAAGGAAGATAACAAACCAACATATGTGGAATTATTCCACTTTGATAAAAGTAGCTATATATACAGATATATTTTATACACACACCTATGCACCTATTTTGGAAGACTGTCACACTGTAGACTGTGACAAGGATATGATTAAATCTAACCTGAAATCCAGTATCTTGGTCTTGATAGAGACATTTTTTCAGAATGCTTGCTAGTTCTTGGCAATATTTCCTTGTGCTTTCCTATCTCTACCTTTTTATGTGCTATCTCTCTCATGTTCATTGTCATGAAATTCAAAATTTTCATCAGTTCCTATAAAAATTTTCTTGTAGTCAAACATTTCATGAATTTAGTAATTTTCTTAGAATGACTTAAGAAAGCCATGGGGAAAAGGTTACCTAGTAGAACACACACCCTCTACCATGCCCCTGGCTTTGCTCTCATCCTATTCTTAAATTCTCTCTCATTGCTCTAGGCAACAAAAATTTCTTCCCCTTATTTCACACAGGAAGGGTCTGCTCAACTCAGGACCTTTTAGGATTTTACCTAATGTCTTAAGATGCAGTAAATGTTTTATTCTCCCATACACAATTTAAAAATCTTTAGTATACATTTCTGTATTAGAGCAATAAAATGTGTTTTACATTTATAATTAGAAAAAATTACAAATTTACATTTTAGGAAAAAAATACTATGAAGGAACTTTAAAATAGGCCTAGAAATTAGTAACAGTGGCTTTCAAACTGTTTTGAAAATCATCTACAATAAGAAATAACTGTATACCTACTTAGTAAACTCAACCAAAACAAGTTTCATGAAACAGTATTCTTCTTTATCATGTAAGATAACGAATCACTACATTGATTTTATAATCTAGTAATGAATCTTCACCTGACTTTTGAAAACAGATATCTACTGGTTTCTCCAAATTTGTCAATGTAATCTTGAAAATTAGAAATAAAATAATCTAATTATTTCTCATTATTCATATAAAAAGTTCAGTTGAATGTACTTCTTGTTTTCTTACTGCTTATCATAATCTCATACAGACCCAGCCTCATGAAGAAATGTGGTATGTGCTCTAACTAAATATTCCCCTCTACTTTCTTCTTGCCAACAAAAAGTATTAGGACTGTTCTGACTCTGCCTCTGTGAAGTTGTAATGACAGCATCACTTAAGTTTTTAATTTCTGGGAGAAGCTTTTGTGTTTGGCAAGGACTATATGTGGTCTTAAATTAATATTCAACTTATTAAAGTTGTAATTAAAAAACATTGTCTTAAGCTATTAAGTGCAATCTTTAAATTTGCATTCTACAAATGGAATAATTTTTCTATTAAAAAGAACAATTATTACAGATTAATCAGACAACCGACTGCATTAAAAATTTAGTAAATTGAATTCCTTGAAACATTAAAAAAAATACATATAGAACCTTAGTATCCTGATGTTCTCAAACACATCAAATGCCTTTCATGGTACCATCTTTCCAAGCCCTTTAAGCAGCCCTTGTATATATATTAAAACAGTTTATAACTCAATCATATCAGGTTCTCAACTTTCAAATGCCATTCACAAACAAACTGAAGGATTTCTTACTTTCTGGATTAAATTCAAATCAAATATCAAGTACATACTTCAAACTGAAATTGTAAGAATTATGTCAGATGGTATCAAATGAAATAAATTCTCCTAGATTATCCTGATGACTAAAAATATAATCCCTAATCCAGAGTGCATAAAACTATGAGTAGTATGTCATAATTGCCTTAGTTATTTTTACCTTCATAGGGTTGAAAATTTACTTACCCAGCTAAGGAAAGGATTTACCATCTCATGTGGGCTGTGATAATTAATTGCATTTAAAATTCCAGAATGCAATACAAATTCAAGACTAAAAGTGATTCTTCCAAAATCACAGGTGAACGAGCTGTGAACTGAGTCAGATATTCCCTGCTGTACCAACAGGGACCCTACCCTAAACCTTTCAACTGGTATTTGGTTTTGCAACCAGGTGTATAATGTGTGGTCTACATCTATTTCAACTTTCTTTTTCCTTTTTCTTCTCCAAATTTTCATTGTAAACTCTTTCAGCATTTTAGTCTCTTTTTATTGGGAAAATTTAAGAAGACAAAAGGAGTAAGAATGGCAAAATAATCCCCCACATACCCAGTAACTAGATTTGATAATTATTAATTCATGACCAATCTTTTATTTATACTCCTACCCATTTTCTTCCACCTTGTTTATTATTTGAAAGAAAATCTCAGACTCTATATCATTTAACAACCTACTTGGGTCCCACATTTCTCTAGAAGATAAGGCCTTAAAAATAAAAAGAACCACAATGCCATTATCTCATCTAAAAATTAATAATAATTTCTTACTATTATCAAATATTTAGGCAGTGTTCAAATTTTAAATTGTTTTATATGTGAGGTTTTTTTTTTTCCCCCGAGTTTGTTTGATTCTATCCAAATAAGGTTTCTGTGACTGGTTGATATATTTCTGAAGTTTCTTTTCACCCGCTCGTTTTCTCCTACATCTCTTATTTTTTCCTTGACATTTTTTTTTTTTTTTTTTTTTGTTGTTGTTGTTCAAGAGACTGGATGATTTGTTTTATAAAGTTGCCTAGCTTGGATTTTGCTGAACTGATCTCCATAATATATTCCTTAAGCATCCATTTCTCCTATAAATTGGCTGTTTGATTCAGAGGCAGATTCAAGTATGATGTTATTTTTGTGTGTTTGTGTGCAGCCATTGTAAGACTAATTCCTAGGTAACGGACTCTCCCAGTCATGAATAATGTCTTGTCTCTTCAACATTTTTAAAATCAATTGACTTGGGTAAGTCAAATTGGGTACCCTCTATCCAAGTGGCAGCTAATGTGGTTGTTGAGTGATTAGAGTTATTTAAATTCTATTCTCCTCTTTCCTGTTTGTAATACTTTCCTTTTTGTGGGATCAGTATGGTAGACTTTCTCATCTTTTAAGTTTTACTTTATTACATGTCTCTTAAACCACATTTTATAGTTATATTAACAATAAGACTGTAAGCTCAGTTTCATTCTCTCTCAGGGGAGATGAGCCCAATGTTCTTCCTTTTTCTGAACTCAAATATTTATTGTACAAGTCATACATGTGAAGCAGGTAGAGCAAGTCCTTCTGAAAACAGGTGAGTTTTAACCTTATATGTTAGAAAAGTGACTATTAGGACTCTAGGGAAATCTAGGCCTCCAAAATACCTCCTCCTTGACTTAAAATTCCAAAAAGGGTTACCTCACTTCTTTGACCTAGGCTTGATTCTCTTAAAATATGTTTTATTTATCAGTACTTTATTATATCTCAATATGAATAATTTTTTGATGATTTCCTGATATCTGACTTTGAAAGAGGAGATTAGAGATCTTGCTAGGAGCTTGTCCTTATAGTGGAACCATGATAAAATCTGACTTGGGTTTATGAAAATACTCAGAATCACATGTTAGATAGGTTAAACCAACTCTAGGGCAGGTCAAGAGGAAAAGAAAGAGGCCGATGTAATACTTTGATTGACCTGGATCCTGATTTGAATCTTAGATTATTCTTAAACCCAATCTGTCTCTCCCAGATTTATTACCTTTCAATCTTGAATAATAATTCTTTTTTTGGTCTGTCAGCAGAAGTACTCTGCTCCATTAGCAGTTACACAAAACACTATCAGCTTTAGGCAAATTAATGTCTCTATTATTGTTGAAAATTACTAATAGTCAAGTGAAATGTTCTTTTCGGTTGACAATGCTTTAGAATAACAAAAGCTGAGAGGTGCAGCACTGAGATCGGTAACAGTACATTACTGATTTCGAAATCAAGGACCCTGCGAATGAATTCTAAAATGTAACAGTTGAAAGTAATTTTTTCTGCTAATTTGACAAAACCTATTTCTAGAGAACAAATAACTACTGATATAAATGCTTAAATGGCTGTTATTCGTGAGGCAAATCATTGTTAAAATAAGTTCTTTCTTTAGCATTTAGATGACTAATACCCATTTTATCAAGTTTTCCTCATTGGATTGGTAATACAATATGTTATTGGGGTTTTATGTCCTCATTATTATCTTTACAGACAACATATTTGCAGGAAGCAAGTATGTTGAAGTCACTCATGTGCCAGTGAAATTATTTCTGTTGAAGGCAATTTCAATAACAAAAGGATTTGAACTTTTCCTTCTTGAATACCTTTTAGCATGAGGCATTAAAAATTTTTGGTAGAGATGAATCTAAAGCCAATGCCACAGTAACACTGGCTACAAAATCATGATTGGTGTTAGTGTTGAATTGTGTTCCTCCCAAATTCATATCTTGAAATCCTCAGTACCTCAGAATGTGACCTTATTGGAAATAGGTCATTGCAGATACAATTAGTTAAGATGAGTTCATACCGGAATAGAGTGGGCCTCTAATCCAACTGGACTTGTGTCCTTGGAAAATTAATGCTATGTGAAGAGACAGATATGCATAGAGAAAAGATGATGCAAAGGGACAGAGAGAATGCCACCTACAAGCCAGGCAACATCTGAGACCACCACAAGCTAGGAGAGAGTAATGAGACAGAGTCTCCCTCACAGCCTGCAGAAGGAACTAACCCTGGTGACCCCTGATCTTGAACTTCTAGGCTCCAGAACTATGATACAACATTTTTTCTGTGTTTAACTCACACAGCTTGTGGTATTTTGTTATGGCAGTCATAGCAAACAAATACAGTTGAGAAGCCCAGTGAAAAAGAAATGTTCTCTTTGAAAACTGAGAGTGGATAAGAGAAAGTATTTGGGATAAAATGTTGGCAGATGGATCTCAAAAATCTTTAAATAAAAAAGATAAATTTTCATGAATATAGGTTATAGTCTGAAACATTCTTGAACCTCCAGGTCTTTTTCTCTTTCATTTCTTCCTAATGTTCTTCCCAACCTCCTCCTTTTTTCTCTTCTTTGGAGGCACACCTGCTGTAAAACACACTGGAGGAATTGACTCATAAGTTTATCGAAACCTAAAGGACGAAGGCAAAATGGGCAGGAAAAGGTGTTCCACATAGAGGGAACAGCTTGTGGAAACATTTGGAGGTAAAGTTCATAGTTCTGTCTGAGAGCATAAGTTAGGAAACTGAGAGATAAGGGTGAATAGGTTGGCAGAAGTCATATCACAAAAGCTTTGAAGCCATAGTAAGTCTTTTGATTTATCCAGAAAGCATATGGGAGTTGTGAAGGGACTTATGTTAAAGAGAGCAGTCATATTTGTGTTTTGACTGGCTACTCCATCTACTTAAAGATGGTAAATTAAACAATAACAAATTGAATAGGCAGAAAATCTCCCTTTCACTCTGGACATAAAGAAATGTTAAAATATATTAAAATTGTATTATTAAATGCATTTTTTATGCATTTCTTGAAAACAAGAAAGGAAAATCTCCATAAGTCAGAAATCGAGAAGTTTGCCCAAAAACGAGGGGAGGGAAAGTAGGTAGGGACCCACAGTAGTAGAAGGACCTAAAGCCTTTAGGTTTCCAGGGGACTGGGATTGTAGGACTTGAGCCTTTCAACATTCAGGAGCTGAGCCAACACTATTCTGTCTGCCCATGGCTGAGGGCTGAGAGGGACCACAGGCCTCCTGCAGAGTCCTAGAGTTCCTCTGCCTTACAGGAATAGAGTCTGGGAATTATGTGATCCTTTGTGCACCAGAGCTGTCCCTGATGCAGGGCCGGAGATGAGGGCACTGCAAGACCACCTATCGGGACTGTCACAACTCAGGATGCACTTAGGAAAAGCCTGTGAAAGACAAGCTCATAGAAAAGAATTACGAAGTGTTTGAAGAAGAGCAAAACTATGAAAGACAGACAACAAACAGAATAATTGGGATAACTAATATTCGAAGTGTTATACAGAAATGACTTTAAATATTTATAATATTATCTAAGAGCAAAGTTAGAAATGGCATTTGTAAAATAAGCTGAAGAGAAAATTACTAAACTCGAAGAAGTCTCTCAGAGTGTAGCATGAAGAATATAAAGAAGAGAAATATCAAAAAAAAGTTGATAGTTTCAGTTGATTCAATATACATTTAATGAAATACCTGTAAGAGAATTTTGAGTAGGCAGTAGAGAAATGAGAATTTTCCAGAAGGAAAGAGATATAAATTTTTGGGTTGAAAAAAATCTCGTGAAATACTAAACATGACAAAAAATCTATCTAGACATTATGTTTAAAACTTTGGAACATTATATATTTAATGGGAACACCCTAAAATCTGCCAGAGATATAATACAGAATAAAAGAATAAGCATTAAAATAATATCAGATTTTTCATCAATAATATTAGATGTCATAAAACTACAAATATCTGATAAAAAACCCTTTTAATACAGAAATACTTATATTCCAAACTGTGCATCAGGAATTAGATTTAAATATATTTTGACTACAAAGATGTTGGAATTTGTCACCCTTGCTGAAAGAACTTCTAAAGTATATATACCCTAGCAAGAAGTAATGAATTCAATGGTAAGCAAAGGAGTTGGTAAAACACATTGGATTAAGATATTTATTAATTTTAAAAGCAGCAATATGGAAAACATGGGTTTAGTAATAGTTGGGACTAAAATTCCAGTGAGCTATTACATGGTCAACGTGAGGGGGAAATATTGAGGGAATCAAAATCATGCTAAGTTTCTTATCTTGTTCAGGAAGAAGACAGAAATAGTGAATAAATCAAACTTTATTAGAAAATTATATTTAAGAACATGTGAAAATTTAAGGGCAATATTAAAAGATAGGGAGAAATAACTGTCCTTTCCAAGACATTTAGTGAAAAAAAGTAACAAAGTAAATAGGTTAATATAATAGAAAGCAAGAAAGGAGAAAGAAAAGAAACAAAGTGAAGGCATAGTAAAGAGAAAATACAAACTAATTAGAAACAAGAACACATATAACAATAATCACAACAATGTGGACAGTTAAACTGGCCCCAGGGGGAGAGGGCTCTTGTCTTTCCTTTTCATCCCTAAATCTGTGCCATCAGTCATGCATTGCAGGCATTTGTTTTATGAATAAATGAGCCTCTTAGACTGAATTTTTAAAAATCCCGCTATATTCTGATAGAACGAGACTCACTTAAAAATTTTCTGAATGGTTGAAAATCCAGGGATGAAAAACAATTTGCCTTCTCCTCAATTTTGCTGTGAATCTAAAATGGCTCTAAAAAGTCTATTAAAAATTACATTAAAAAAGAAGAGTAGATTTCATTAAGTGATATTATCTTCCTTCCTCCAAAAAAGAAACAAAAAAAACAAAGGTCACAAGGAAATTTTTGGAGGTGATGGATATGGTGATGATTTCATGAGTGTATGCTTATGTCCAAACTCATCAAAATGTATACATTAAATGTGTATACAGTTTTTCATATGTCAATTACACCTCAGTAAAGCTGTTAAAAAAAAGATATGCCAGGCAATTACCATCACCAACAACAAATATCTAGTATAGCAATATTAGAATCACAGATAATAAAATTTAGAGCAAGACAATTAAAAAGAAATTATTTCATATTGATAAAAGGAACAATCTACTAAAAGGACACAACAGTCTTTAACTATTATACACCTTAAACATGGTCTTGAATTATAAATAAATAAAATCTTATAAAACTTAGTTGGAAATTAAAAATTATAGTGGGAGATAAAAATGAGACTATAGTGCAACAATAAAAACGCAAGCTGCTCAATTAAAAATGGATACAGGACTTGAATAGACATTTCTTTAAAGAAGATATACAAATGTCCAATAAGCACATGAAAAATGCTCAACATCATTAATCATTAGGGAAATGCAAATCAAACTCAGAAAGAGATACCACACATTTGAATGACTACTATAAAAAATACATAAAATAACAAGTATTGGTAAAGCTATAAAGAAATGGAAACTTTTATGGCTTGTTAGTGAGAATGTAAAATGGTGCAGTTGCTATGAAAATTAGTATGGCAGTTCCTCAAAAAATTACCATATGATCCAGCAATTCCACTTCTGGGGGTATGCCCAAAAGAATTGATAGTGGAGACTCTAAGAGATTTTTGTATAGCCACGTTCATAGCAGCATTATTCACAATAATCAAAAGGTGAAAGCAGCCCAAGTGACCACTGACAGATGAATGGATAAACAAAATGGAATACACACACACACATACCCACCCACCCACCCACCCACAATGGAATATTATTCAGCCTTAAAAACAAAAGAAATTCTGATATATTCTACAATGTGGATGAACCTTGAAGGTATTATGCTAAGTGAAATAAGCCAGTCACAAAAGGACAAATACTGTATGAAGCCACTTATAGTACCTAGAGTAGTCAAAGTTACAAAGACAGAAAATAGAATGATAGTTTCCAGGGGAGTTATTGTTTAATAAGTATAGAATTTCAGTTTTGCAAGACAAAAAGTATTCTGTGGATGGATGGTGGTAATGGTAGGAGAACAATGTGAACATACTTAATATCATTAACTGCATACTTCAAAATGGTCAAGATGGTAAAATTTATGTATATTTTACTACAATTAAAATTTAAAAAATGAGACTACTTTGATGTGTTTGGAGAATAGTTTAGCGACACAAACGAGATAGAAAGAGACCAGTTGGAAAAACTTTTGCAAATCAGGGATGAGCTTATGATGATATTAATTCAGATAATAGAAGTAGGGTTGAAGTCAAAAGTAGGGATTAAGAAATAATTAGGAGGTTGGAACAAAAGGATTCAGTGATTGACTAGATATAAGTGGAAAGGAAGAGACGAGACTTTTGATGCTTGGTTTCAGGCTTGGACAATTGGGTGGATGATGTCCATTTATTGAGGTAGGACACCCAGGAAGAGGAGCAAGAGGGGGACAGGATGATGAGTTTTGTTTTGATGAAGATGAATGTGAGATGTCTACAAGACACCTAAGTGACCAACATCTCTTTGACTCCTTCACACTCTCTTTACTTGTACCACTAACACACACATTTGGCTTTCATTTTATGTACACTTGACACAAAGAAACAAAGCCTTGTTCACTTCAGGAGTTACTCTATCACTGCAGCATAGATCTAGAGTAGATTCTGGGATTACTCAGGTTCAAATTTGTCTCAAATTTGATTTCCCTAAGGCCAAAGAATGCTTAATGCAATTGAACAAATTGTGTTTCCAATGGACACTGGAATCCCAGAGGCAGAACACTGACAAAAAGCTTGCATAGGCACAAAGCCAAGGTCATTTCATTTTCACTCACTGTAATTCATCCCTTCTAGAATTTCAATGATGACATAGATAAGAAAATTCACAGCTGTCACTGGGACTAGCCAACTATTCTCTCGCTCTATTTTCCACCTTGAATATAAGATGTTTTTGTAAAAGTAGCAAAATGGGTCTGTAAATCTGGTTTGTTTATGTTTAGCAACGAGTCTTGATACTAACAGAACATGTTCAGGATACAATAATTAAAGTAGAATGCTAGTAATTAATTATGTTTTGATGTTATCCATTTGGTAGCAGGTATTGTGGAAGATGTTTTTCCTACACAAGTGGGAATTTTATGGTAAAAGCAAGGGCCCTGCATTCAGGCAAACTGGGTGCAGTCCTGACCTGCTATGTATACCTGGGTAGGTAATTTAACAGCTCGAACCTCAGTTTCTTCACCTTTGATTAAAAAGGGGATAAAAGCACCTGATTTGTAGAGTTGTTGTAAAGATTAAATGAGATATATGCAAATATACTTATCATGGTACCTAATGTATAGTAAACATTTAACAAATACTAATTTATCTTCCCTGGTGAACTGTTTTGTGATTAAATACCACTTTTCCCTAGGGCATCCCAGCCCGAGATTAGAAAGGAGACCATAACAACAGCATAAATGTCCCCAACATCTTACAGGGGAACTTAGGAGTTTCTGTTAAAGAAATTCTCCCAAATATGTAGAGTCCCCACATTATTTCATATATCCTAATGAGCACAGTGCCCTCAGCTTGTGTTCTTCTCTGCTTTGGCTATATGTGACCATTTGCTTCTGGGACTGCTGGTCCTGGTGAAGCAAGTACAAAAGGAGCCAAGAGCCTTCTGGTGACTTTGGACAGAATTTGGGAAATCCCCTCTTACCATTGCCAGCTTCCACCTCCTGTCATCAAGTCTAAACATTGGCAGAGACAATGCCATGTGCTATCTCATATTACCATGATTGTTCCCTCAGTGCTCCAGAGTCACTTCGTTTTCTTCCGTGATGGGGTGAGCATCTCTTTTCTGTCTTTATATTAAGTTTAGTTCTTTTTATTTATATGTTTAGCCTCTTTCAGGTTGGGGACTCCATCATGAGTCCATGGGGTCTGGGCCAGAGGAAAATTTGACTAACTAGAATCATACCAAAAAAAAATCTGCCCTCCCTTCTAACACTGAAACTTTATTATCAGGTCAAGCTATTATGTGAGGGCCTCTATTCTCCAAGGATGAATTATTTTCCAAGAGTTATTTTCATTCTTTCATCCAAGTCAACATCCCTGCTGCTCCACTATTAGGCCACCTCAACAGTCTTCTAGATATTCTAAGATGAAAACTTATCATGCTGTAGTTGAGAATCCTATTATAGTTTCACATATAGCTATGAGGACTTTGAGAAGATGTTCCCTCTGAGGAGGAGGAGGACTAGAAGGAAGAAGAAACAGCGTTATGAAATGGTAGTGTTAAGTTAAGACATGAGGGGGGGCTGAATTTCGATAGTGATCTTGGAAAGAAAAGGGCAGATACAAGAAGCTTGATGCAAGAATAGACAGATATAGCTGGTGACTGGACTCGAGAAAGAGGCCCTGATGATTCTAACAGATGATTCTGAGTTTTCTGGGAATTTCTGGGAAATCTGATTTGTCTGCACAGTAAAAACTGAAATTTTAGATCCATAATAGAATTATTATGGATCCCCCACCTTAAAACCACTGACTCCTTTACATTCTTCAGTGTCTACATTAGAGCCCTCTTCCTTTGCTATTCTCTAAGCACTAAGCTTGTGAGTAAATTGCTGTAACTTGTCTGCTCTCCCTTGTGTAATAGTGATATAGATATAAACCCACTTTTGACTTGGACTCCCGGGGCAATCTGTCTATTTTGTCAGTATTACCTGTTCTCAGCAAGAGATGGAAGGAAGACACCTGGGATTCCTCTGGGACTGAAGATAGATATAGTTCTCAGCATTCAAATTTTCATTGAATGAGCATTCTTCATATGTCCACCATCAGGAACAAATTTAAGAGGCATTGGGAACTGAAAAGTTGATTAGATCCATGCTCCCCTCCTGCAACCTCCCAACTCTCTTCTATTTTATTTAGGCTCCAGCCTATTAAACATATTTTAAGGGAAGCATTTGGCACATTTCTGAAAGATTAATCTGAACCTTTAAGCAAATGGACAAGAGTGGGGACAGCTTTGGGCAATTCTCTGAGTGGGTCTTCAACACCCTATAGTTGGCCTCTCCCCTTGACTAGGATTTCAGGAATCAAGGCAAGCCCTTTGATATGGACTTTATTCCAGTGGGGCCCTGTTCTCTTAAACCTACTTTTTCATGAAGTAACCTCTTTGCAAAACTCTCTTCAGCAGAGTAAAACCACATGACCTAGTTCAACATGTTTCTTTGAAATCTCATAATCTGTACTTTTTTTTTCAGAAAATGGGACAGGTGAACTGTTTATCTTAAAAAATTTAAAACCTTTTTTTTTTTTAAAAAAAAACCAAAAACTCAACTTCTTACCAACTCTCAATAAATGTTAATTAATCATTTTGTTAAAAAAAATGCAGAAGAGTGGTCTGTAAAAATATTTGCCATCTTCGGCTTTTTGGTTTCCTGATTCTAAGTAACTCTGTGTGGTTGTTTGTCAAACTCTTCAATACCTGTATGAGCACAAAACCCTCTTACTGGGCTGGGCCCCAAGCAAAATGGTGAAGTGGCTGCAGTTTGAAAACAAGCACACTTTCAGTGCTTCCAAATTTTTTCTCTCCAGTCTTTTTACTGACATTTTTACGTGAAAAAAAAAAAAATAAAATACAAAGAAGATAAACTTTCCTTTCCCCCCCTCTTCCAAGAAAGAATCTTCAGACACATTTTTATGTGATTTAAAGAAAATGTAATTTTAATCTCATGGCATTGGCATTTTCAGCTATATCTTTAATCATAGAACAAAAGGTTTTTTTCTTTTTGTCTCTGGTTAAAGGAATTTCAGGTTAAGGAGCCTTGAGAGGTAAGGAATGGGAAGACACCAGAAAGAAGAAATTAGAATAGAAATCGCTTTTCCCCAAAGCAAATAGGTTCATGAAAAAAGGCTTAAGATAGCCATTTCGTTACTTATTTTTTTCTTTTGGTAGATTTTGGCAGCTCTGCTCTGTCAGATGATACTTAAGGTTCATTTTCACTTTGCGTGATGGAGAAAGAATGAGGTTTAAAGGAAATGGAGCTGTTCTCTGCTCTGGGCTTGTTGATCTAGGCAAGGTCCTTACCTCCTAGTGCCTGCAAGGGGTGGAGGGACTAGTTTCTGCCACAGTCTGCTAAGGTTTTAGAGAATGAATCAAAATTTACATTAATTTAACAGTTAAGTGGAAAAATTTTTAACAAATACAAAATATTATTAAAACTGAGTGCAGGTTATGTGGCATAGCTTTGATTTGAAAGGGTCTCTTAAATATGGAATTACTTTTTTCCCCTCTGATTATAAAAATACTTAAGTATGATACAGAATGCGCTCTTCCCTCTATCTTGCCCTATCCCACTGCACAAATATAGCAGAGAAAGTGCCAAAGTGGTTGTGATAAACATCTGATGGCTTGCTTGGGGTACCACAAAAAGCTTGCAGTATAATACCGTCTACTTTATGGTTATTGCATCAGGAAGATATTTACGTTCTTGCTTAGTCAGGTCCCCCTGCCTCCTACTTTCTGGTTGGACTGTGAGTTTTATGTAGCCTCAAGCTTATCATCTCTTGGACTATGACAGAAAGCAATCCCATGCCATTGATGTTAAGCCTTTCTTCACATTCACTAAATTGAGACCTGAGGACTCCCATCATACAGGGGACTATAACCAGCATATCTACTATGATCTCATCCTTGTGTTCTATGGTCACAGTCCACTGCTCATCATTCATTTCCTTAATGTGCTCCTTTCCCATGACCCAAGAAAATAAGCTAGCTTACAGTCTGATTATCCTACAGCAAAGTCCACTATTAAGTCTTTCCTATTTTCACAGTTTCTAATCAGCTTTTTGATGTCTTAAAGTCCCTCCTAAATGTGAGTGGATGGTCAAAGATATCTAGTTATTTGAGGAAAATCTTTAACATGAAATGAACTCAGAGGAAGCAAAGATAATATAGGAAACAAATAAAAAAGAAAAGACCAAAGAGATTCTCAGAGAGATCAGAGAAGACATTGATTCCATGAACAAGAACAGGATACAACAAAAATGAATATTAAGAGAGTAAAAAAGAGCTCTAGATATAAAAATTATGACAGCGGATGTTAAAAATTAAACCAAAGGACTGATAGAAAGGTGAATAATGTCACAGACTGAATTGTGATCCCCCCACCAAATTCCCATGTTGAAGCCCAAACTCCCAGTACCTCAGAATGTAACTATATTTGCAGATAGGACTTTAAAGAGGTAATTAAGTTAAATGAGACACTTGTGGTGTGGTGTAATCCAATCTGACTGGTGTCCATGTAGGAAAAGATTAGAACACACAGAGAGACACTGGGGATATGCACACACAGAAGGACTGCCATCTGAAGAGGCAGCAAGAGGACTGCTATCTGCAAGCTGAAGAGAGAGGCCTCAGAGGAAACCAACCCCACTGGCAATTTGATCTTGGACTTCCAACCTCCAGAACTGTGACAAAATAAATTTCTGTTGTTAAAACATCTATTCTGTGGTATTTTGTTATGGTACCCCTAGCAAATGAATATAGAAAATTTCCCAGAAAATAGAATAACAACAACGCAAAAACCAAAGTGAACAAACCAAAACAAGAAGATAGAAATCACGGGACAATCGAATGAATTAGACAAACAAGCCAAGTGGTTTGAGATCTCATAAAGAGAAAACAGATGAAGGAAGAAAAGTATAAAAGAAATAATAAAAGAAAAAAAGATTAAAAAGTTTTGCCAAGTGTCTAGTGTCGCATTTGAAACAAACCATACACCAAATCATATCATTGTGAAATTTCAGAACATTGGGAATAAAGAGTGTATCTTAATATCTTCTAGAGAGAATGAGAAAGAAAAAGAAAAGTCAAAAGTTGATTATACTGAGAGGGTATTATGCTCAGTGAAATAAGTCAGACAGAGAAAGATAAATACCATATGATTTCACTTATACGCAGAATCTGAGGAACAAAAGAAATGAACCAACTAAAGAAAAACAGACTCATAGATACAGAAGACAAACTGGTGATTGCTAGAGGGAAGGGTAGTTGGAGAGCTGGGTGAAAAATTTGAAGGGATGAAGACATACAAATTAGTAGTTACAGGGATATAGAGTACAACATAGGGGATATAGTCAATATTATTGTAATGGCTATGTGTAGAGCCAGATGGGTGCTAGAGTAATTGGGGGGATCATTTCATAAAAAATATATAAATGTCTAGCCATTGTGTCATACATCTGAAACTAATATGAAGTAAAAAATGTTCTAAAGTAAAAAAAGAAAAAGAATGAAGGTAGATAAAACTTTCTTATATTGTCACAGTTGGGAGGAAAAGGACAAATTAATACTTATTGCTTTGTATCTCTCCTTATATATCTTGCCAGAAAAAGATTTTCCTGGTCAAATTACTTTTGTTAAATTTATCTCCAGAGGGACAGTGTTGTTCAGTCACATCTTTACCAGATTTTACCCTGGTGTTCCAGAAAGAAAAATTACTATTATGACAATATGTGTCATTTTTTTGAATAATTCTAGGAATTGGTCATAAAATTTTTGGTTAGCAAGTGTTCCAGACCAAATCTTGGAGATTAAGTTGCCAAATTAAGACAGAGAGTTTACAGAATCCTTGTCTGTGATGGTTTAACTATTAATGTGTCAACTTGAAAAGTAGGTTTATGTTTATCTCAGAGGACGAAACACAGAATAAATACAGTTTTGCTCATGTTCAGCTTTCTCATTTTAAAGTGAGAAGATAATCTTTCATAGAAAAAATTTAAAAACATTGAATTAATTATTAATTCCTGAGATGTGTGATAAAATAAGATTTTTTTTTTTTTTTTTGTAGCACACACATCAACTCTTTCTTTAGTCTATTTTGTTCTGCTAAATATATATATATAGACGCATCCTGGTCTGTTTTTTTTTTTTTTGGTCTCAATTTATTCCTCAAATTTTGAAGCTAACAGAAAGAATAGCCATTCTCCCCTCAAAATTTCAATGTGAGAAAAATATTGTCATACTTACATGCTACCCAGAAATAAACGGAATAGTAGTATCTGTGCCCCTTTGAGATTTAGAAAAATAAAACAAAAAGTCCTTTATGTGTATAAAAAAAAATGTTGATTACAGATATAATGAAAGAGAAACCAGAATAATGTTGGATTTCTAAAGAAGAGAAAGTGTTTCTGAATTATCATAGGTGAGTAATTGTAAACTTATTTTATTAATTCAATTTGTTTCTATGACCATATGTTAGGAAACTTCAAGAAAGTTTTCTACTAATGTAAGAATGGCTTGTTCTGTATCTAATCCAAATTACTAAATACCATTATACTTAGTAAGTTGTAGTGTATTCTGCATCAGTACTCAATAAAAGTTGAAAATAAGAGGATGGACTGAATGTGATATGTGTCAGCAGGGTTTGCTGCCACCAAAGAATTATACTATTGTGTTGGTTAGATAACATTTGGATAATAGGATTTTCTTCTAAATCCACAGAACAAAAAGAGACTTTGTTTTTTTTTAGAAGACAGAATAAAAAAGCAACTTAAGTTGGAGTCCAGTCATACAAGAAAAGGATAAAGGAACTAAGAATATAAAAGCTGAAAAGGAATGTTTTAGTGAGGCCAAGATTTTGGTCTTCAAATAGTCGAAGGTTCTCATATGGAAAAGAGATTAAACCTATTCAATGTGGACCAGACCAATGAGTGGAAGCTTTAGGGAGAGCCATTTTGTTTCTATAGAAGATATATTAGTTACTTTTTCTTCCCCCTTTTTTTTGCTGCTGTAACAAATCATCATGAATTTAGTGACTGAAAAGACCACAAATTTATTATCTTATAGTTTTAGAGGTCAGAAGTGTGAATTGGACTCTATTGGGCTAACACTGAAGTATCAGCAGGGCTACATTCCTTCTGGAGGCTCTATGGGACAATCTGTAACCTTGCCTTTTCCAGTTTCTTGAGGCTGCCTGTGTTTTTTGGCTTATGGCTTCTTTCTCCATTTTCAAAGCCAGTAGTATAACATTTTTCAGTCTCTGACTCTGACCCTCCTGTCTACCTCTGATAAGGATTCTTGTGGTTATATTTTAGAATTATGTACACACAATCTAAAAGTTAAGTAAGAAAAGTAGTTTGATGTTTTACCATAGAATCATCAAGTAGACTAGAATAATAGAATACAAGCAGTATCTTCCATTTGTCAGCTCTAATAATCAAAAAGCCTTTTAAAAAATGTTTCCTTATAACTTCGATTCATTGGTCCTATTCTGCTTTCTGGAGTCACAGAGATTAAGTTCAGTGTCGTTTACATAAGATAGCCCATCAAATATAAAGAGGTCTGTCTTATTCCCCAAGTCTTTTCTTTAGTCTAATAATCTTCTGCTGCTTTGAATAGGCTGTAGTACATATGAATTTATTTTATTCTAAATTCTGAATATTACATGTCCTTTCAATTTAATCTCATTGGTAAAATCAATTGGCTAAATTCAATCTTTTTGGTCCATTGTTCTGGACAACAGTATATTTTAAAAAATTTATTAATTTATCAGCGATTTTATTTTTGAGATATCATCAGCAAAACATTATTTTCGTGACACTTGTTGAGTGGAAATCTTTATTCGTTAGAACTTATTCCTGTGTTGAATGGAAAGCTTTAATAAATGATGGTTGAGATACCTGCTCAGCAAACTTCATCGAGCATTGCTAGGGGAAGGCAATTTGGAGAAATATAAAAAAATGGCCTTTGCTTTCAAGGACCAGTGCTGATATTCTGTGATACTGTGCTTTGCCTATTTGTCAGGCTGATCATGGGAACCAACTAATTTGTTATCAATAATATACACAGGAGGCAGCTGTCCACTGATGAAACCTGAGAAAGCTGAAACCTGTTGGTTGGTTTATTTCTCTATTATTCAAAATGGGAGGGGAATTGGGAAGCATATTTGTTTATTCTAGAGAATTATGACCCTTCGAAATAGAATATTTCCACCCTTATTATCCCTAAGACACCAAGGATGCTCAAAGGATCAAGATTAGACTGAGACACGAGACCAGGCAGTTAATGGTGTGGTACCTACTGAAATATATTTCTCCCATTGACCTGCTCCTGGTATTGGATAGTCTATTATTTTGATTCATTCCTTTATCCTCAGTATTGCCCATTCTCAGTAACCCCTTTTGGAATTCACTTCCCCAGGAAACTTCTCAGTATAAATTAATTTAATAAGGCAAATTTATTGTCTAAGCTTTAGAATTAAGTTGCATCAGATAATTGAGAAAGATCTTGGACAGAAACTCTAAAAGAAGAGGTTGAAGAAAGGAGCTGGAGATTTCCAACATCAATGTATTTTATGTTTGCCCATCATCTGTCCTGTATATGATGTTTTGGAGTGTGAATTCTCTGTCCCAGGAGGCATTTGAACTTGGCAATTAGAGATAATTGCTAAGTAAAGTTTTGATAGTCCAGAAATAGAAAAAGAAGTTGGCATTTTGAATACAAACAAACGTAAAAATTAAAAGGTCAAAAAGTTAATTAGAATTTAGGTCAGTTTTAAAACATATACATACATAAAACCCTGAAGAAATAAATAATGTACTGCCATTGAGTGATGGCAGAACTAGGTAATTTTATCTATCTATCTATCATCTATCTATCTATCTATCATCTATCTATCTATCTATCTATCTATCTATCTATCTATCTATCTATCATCTATCTATCTATCTATCTATCTATCATCTATCTATCTATTAATTAAGTTTATTGGGGTAATATTGGTTAATACGATTATATAATTTTCAGGTGTACATAATAATTTGACATCTATATATTCTATTGTGTGTTTACCACCCAAAGTCCAATTTCCTTCAGCTACCATATATTTGATCCCCTTTACCCACTTCACCCTCCCTCTATCCCCCTATATTTGACCCCTTTTACTCCGTAGAGCTAGGTAATTTAGATACCAAATATTTACCTTTCTTTAATTTTCTGGCTAGTTTAGTTAAAATATAGCACATCCTCCACATTACTCAGATAATCCTATTTCCATTAATTTACCATTTTATTCAGCAGCTAGAGATAATATATCTGGTTTATTTTAGAAATTATAATTTTGAAAAGCTATCTTGTTTTTAATTGTAGCCAGTTCACCAGATTTCACAAGAATGTAATGAATAAGTATTAGATAATTTTTTAGTAGACTTTATGAAGACTTGGAGAGTTCTAAAGTGGATCATGTTGCACATGGCAATCCATTGTTTTGTTTGCTCTCTTTCCTTTTCTGTTTTTACTTTCTTCTCTGACTTCTTGAATTTCCCCGGGAGCTCCCAATTCTTTCTCTCAATTATAAAGTGACTTCTATCTTTCTGCAGTTCTGTCACCACCTCATGTTCCATGTAGGCTCATCAAAGCATTTCCTTCCCAAAGCAATCTTCCTGGTAAGAGGAAGTCTTATACAATTGCTATGAAAACTAAAAAACAAAACAACAAACAAAATAATATCTTATTGCTGACATGATAAAATTTTGAAATCAGCAGGAAATAGCAAATGATTTCACATTTAATTCATGACCTTCATTCAGAGAAATTAAACTTTTAGGTTTTTTTCTTTTAGCTATAATTTAGTGAATTTATTATGCATACTTAAAATTAATCTTTTAATCCAAGTTTTTATTCAATTCCATTACAAGGATTTGAGCAACATGGCCAGTTTGAATATTTGTTATATCAGTGACATTGGACAATGAGGTTCATGGGTCAAAAAAAAAAGATGCAGATTAAATCATGAAAAATCAATATGTCTTTTTTTTTTGCAGTAAAAATTATACAACATGAGATCTCCCCTCTTAATAAATTTCTAACTGTCCAGTACAGTATTGTTGACTCTAAGTACAATGGTGTACAGCAGATCTCTAGAAGCTTTCATCTTGCATAACTGAAACTTTATACCCCTTGAACAACAATACCTCATATTCCCTTTCTCCCAAGCTCTGGCAACCATTGTTCTACTTCCTTCTTCTGAGTTTAACTACCTGAGATATCTCATATAAGTGGAATCAGTACTTCTCCTTCAGTGACAAATATCACTTGATGTAATATTCTCAAGGTTTATCCATGCTGTCCCAAATGACGGGGTTGCCTTCTTTTTTAAATGGCTGAAAACTATTCCATTGTATGTATATACAACATTTTCTTTATCCATTAATTTGTCAATGGACATTTAGTTTGCTTCTACATCTTGACTATTGTGATTAATGATGCAATAAACATGGGAGTGCAGAAATATCTTTGAGATATTGATTTTAATTTTTTTTTTCAATTTGAGATTTATACTCAGAAGTGGGAGCTGAATCATATGGTAGTCCTATTTTTAATTTTTTGAGGAACCTCCAAACTGTTTTCCATATTGGCTGCACCATTTTACATTCATACCAACAGTGCACAAGGGTTCCAATTTTTCCATATCCTCTTCAACACTTGTTATATTTTGTCTTTTTAATAATAGTCATCCTAACAGGTGTGTGGTGATATCTAATTGCATTTCCCTGATGATTAGTGATGCTGAGCAGCTTTTCATATGCTTGTTGGCCAATTGTATGTCTTTTGAAAATATATGTATTCAAGTCCTTTGCCCACTGTTATTTTTATTTTTTATTATTATTATTTTTATTTTGCTATTGAATTATAGGAGTTCTTTATACATTTCAGATATTAATCTTTTATCAGATATATAAATATTTTTTCCCATTCCACAGGTTGCCTTTTCACTCTGCTGATTATTTCCTTTGCTGTGCAAAAGGTTTTTAGTTTGATGTAGTCCCACTTCTCTATTGTTGCATTTGTTTGTGGTTTTGGTACCATGTTCAAGAAATCATTGACAAGACCAATGTTATGAAGCTTTTCTATTATTAAACTTTCAGATTTTTTTGAATTATCAACTAGTGTGGACATTAGACATTGTCACCCTATTCCTGAATCTTACCTCTTTTTTGTACTTTACTCATCACTGACATCCATCAGCTTTAGTCAGGGCTGCCTAGGTGCACGATGCTCCCTAAGTTGGGAAATGCATCACCTGTACCACTTTGAAAGGTGGCCCAAAATGGAATAAGTGTGAAATTATTTGGTATTTTCCATTTTCGGGCAAGCTATTGCTAGCTGTTGGTATCATCCTTTGGCTGATTAAAAGCCCATTAAAAGGTAAAAAGTGGGGATATGAGTTGGTTGTAATAATGAAGCAAAGCTTAGAAATCATATCTCTCTTCACAAAAGTATACTTAAGTCTTTTTATTTTATTTATTTATTTTTTAAATTTATTTATTGGAGCAACATTAATAAATTATATTATTTTTAATATATTAAAATTTAATAAAATTATATAGGTTTCATATGTACAATTCAATAATATGTCATATGTATATTGGATTGTATGTTCACCACCTAAAGTCAAATCTTCTTCTGTCACCATATATTTGACCCCCTTTACCCTTATCTGCCTCCCCACTGCCTTTTCCTCTGGTAACCACTAAACTGTTGTCTGTGTCTATGAGTTTTTGTTTGTCTTGTTTGTTTGTCATTTTCAGTTCTATATCCCACATATAAGTGATATATTTATCATATGTTTATCAATGTTTTTTGTCTGACTCAGCACGATAATCTTAAGAGCCATCCATGTTATCGCTAATATCAGTATTTCATCTTTTCTTATGGCTGAATAATATTCCATTGTATATGCGTACCATATTTTTATCTAATCATCTACTGAAGGGCACTTTGGTTGTTTCCATGTCTTGGCCACCATGAATAATGCTTCAGTAAACAGGATGAAAATATCTTTATGGACAAATGTTTTCAAATGTTTTCAAACACCCAGAAGAGGGATTGCTGGGTCATAGGGTAATTCTAATCTTAGTTTTTTGAGGAACCACCATATTGTTTTCCATATTGGCTGTGCCAATTTACATTCTCACCAGCAGTGTATGAGATTTTTTAAACTTTCTTTGGGCCACCTAAACTACTATCTCTGTATCCCTTCCAACAAAGGTATCTAAGTTTACAGCTTCTACTTAATAACCACCCACTCCTTTCTTAACCTCATGGAGTCTGACTTCTTTCCTACACATCATGAAGAGAACAAAGAGCTTCCAAGAACATTAAAGACCTTTTAATTATCAAACCCTCTATAGCATCTCCCTCTGAAGACAGCTCTTTCCTGGAAAGCACCCCATTCTAGGTTCCAAAGCCCTATTCGACTTAACAGCAACACATCTTTATTGAGTGCTTATTATGTGTCAGGTAATTTGTAGGATATGGAAACAAGATAATATCTGAGAGATGATTGCAGAAACTGCAGGTGTAACTCTAATAAGTAAAGACTGAATTAATCGACTTGAAGAATAAATAACGTTCATCTAGAACAGATCTATTTAATAGAAATATAATACAAACCACATGCATAATTTTATTTTTTATTTTAAAATTTATTTCTTATTTAAATATAGTTGATATCATGTTGCTGCAGATTTGTGGTTCCGAAATAAGAGGTATGAGACTTGGGCAGTTGGAAGAAAATGCGGGGAGCCATAGGCAATTGTGACATAGCTCTTTATCCCAGCAAGGGTACAGCCTGCTTCACAGGGTGGCAGTGTTATCCAACAAGGGCACTGCACCCCCTCGCATGGTGGTGGTGCCTTTTATATACCGGTTAAACAATAATGGCACATTGCCAGATAATGGGAGCCTGCGCATATGTACCATGCACATGGTTATGTAAGGGGAGAAGTGCTGAGTTTTCTTCTGCTTGGAAGTTAGCTATGGCTGTGGGAGGGAACCTGACTATAGTTACCTTTCTTTCTCCTCACAGTATATAATCTTATATTGGTTATATTAGTTTCAGGTGTACAATATAGTGATTTGACATTTTTATACCTTATAATGTGGTCACCTCACTAATTCTAGTAATCATCTGTCACCATGTAAACTTATTATAATATTGACTATATTCCCCTCCTCTTTTGCCCATCCCCCCACACCCTCCCTTCTGGTAGCCATCCCTTTGGTCTCTGTTTCTATGAATCTGTTTTTGTTTTGTTTGTTTGTTTATATTCCACATATAAGTAAAACCATACAATATTTGTCTTTCTCTGCCTGACTTATTTCACTTAGCATTATTTTAAACTTCTTAGTGGTCACATTATAAAAGTAAAGGAAATAGAAGGAATTAATTCTCATGTATTATATTAAGCTTAATATATCCAAAATATTATTTCAACATGTAATTAATAAAAAATTATAAATGAGATATTTATATATTTTTAAATACTAAGTCCTTGAAATCTAGTGTGTATTTTACACTTAAAATCCATCTCAATTCGAACTAGCCACATTTCAAATAATTAATAGTACATATGTCTGGTGGCTGCCATATTGAATAGTGACAATCTAGAGAGCAGAAATAGAACAAATAAAAAATTTTTTGGCTTAGGAATATAATAATTTTTACTCACAAGAATTATAACTGTCCAATAATGCAACAAACTTCCTTCCAGAGGAAGTTCTAAAGTAGGAATGAAACTCAAAGTAGAAATATATTAGCTTATTTTTAATGTTCCCCAATTAATTACCTTTTTTTTTTTTTAAAGTAATGCATTTTGGGGCAATGATTTAGACAACACAAAGTTGTATAAAGAAATGTTTAATAATTTTCTCTCTTCCATCCCCAAAATGTTAACAATTTGGCGTGTATCCTTCTAGACCTTCTTTTATATTTGTACAAGGATATGAAATAAAATTGCACACACACACAGTGTTTTTAATTTTAAAAGTGAGATCATGAAATATAAGTTGTTCTAAGTTTACTTTGCTTACTACTATATTATTGGCATCTTTTTAGGTAAATTAATGTATATCCCACTAATTTTTAAATAGTATATCATTTTCCATATGTAATATATCATAATTTTATTTAAGCATTCATGATATAATGATATTATATTAGGATATAATGATAGATATTATATCAGGAGTCTCACAACACGTCCCCTCAGGCCACTTCTGATTTTAGCCACACTTGAAGTGGACAGTTCCAGGCAATTGCAGAATCAGCTTAAGCTGACGGCATGTTGCTTCAAGCAAGAGCCTTGAGTCTTTTCCCTTTTTTTCCCTTAGAGCTTCTGTAGGGGTTGTGCTCCCATTTCCTGACCTCCAGTGGACATTATGTAAGTTATTCAGGTAGTAGCATCAAGGGTCTGTTGCCCTCAGGGGTGATGAAATCCCACTCTTATTTTGGCTTTTCAATATTCCCCATCTCACTCATTCTCCCTGATCCCTCATTCCTCTCTCTCCCAAATAAACTGTAGGCTCACAAATTCTTCTTTTAAATGACAGACAGAGATGATTTTTACTCTTAAGAAACAATGCTGTTTGAAACTTCTTTCTTTTAAAAAATAATTTATATATCAATCAATGCTTTTTCAAATTTCTAATGGTTAGATTCCTAAAACCAAATATGTTGTCAGATTACATTTTCAAAAGACTAAAGCAAATCACAGGCCTATCAGCAGTATATACTAATGCCCATACTAACCAGCAGGGGTGTTATTACCCTATAATTTTGCCACTCTAATTTGAACAAAATGGTGTGTCACATTGCTGTAATTTTCCTTTCAGTGATATTAGGGAGGTGAGCATCTCTTCATACTCTTAGAGATTTATTTACTTCAATCCATGCAACAGAAATAAATTCCAATAAATTAAAGCTAGAAGTGAAGAAACATAGGAAAATTCAAAGATAATTTAGGAGAAAGTTTGTTTAATAATGTTTGACAGAAGACATTTGTAAGTATAAAGGAATGGCATTAACCATAAATAAAGATGGACAGATTTTACTATGTTATAATTGTTTTTAAAATTTTTGGTTGAACAAATGACACAGAGAATTTTAATTAAAAAATACAACTATTGAAAGACAAATGATAGATTGGTAAAAAGATTCACAAAACATTTAACAAATACTGTGAATTTATATGAGAAAATCAAACTATCTTGTAAAAAACAGTTAAATAATAAAAACAGAGAAAAAAGTCATCGTGTCTTCTTACTATTAGCAGTGTAATTCTCCATGTTATTTTTAAGTACACACACAAACAAACAGGCCCATGAACTCAGGACCAAACTTTTTAAGATAATTTGCTCATGTAGAGCTTACTTTGACTTGTGAAATACAGGTCAACTGCTCTGGAATTTGAAGGCTATGTCTATGTATTACAATGGAAGTTAGAAATGTTCTAACACAGTTTGTTTTCCTAGAGCTGAGAATAATTTCCTTGTATTATCTGGATTACCATTCATGCACCTAAATACTCTTGGCCTGCATCATTCAGCTGATTACTCCCAATATATTGGATAAGGCCATTTTTAAACCCTATAAATACACTTTATTGTGTGCATAATACCCCATAATACCAGCCACTAGGCAGAACCCCCACGGCACCAACAGTCATCACAATTTATTTTGGTATCTTAAAAGCATTTAAAAAAAATCTCATTTTACGCAGAACATAAACTAGATATATTATAATACAGTAATGCCAGGTTGGTCAACATTTGTATTTCTTCTCTACTCAATGCTCTATGGTAAAATAATAGTATTTCTTTATTTTTATTTGTGCTGACTGAAACACCATGAATTATGACTCTGCTCCAAAGGTGGTAAGTTATAGAGCCATAATTCTGTTTATATGCAAATAAAATATTTATCTGTATTCGGCCTTTTGACATGACTCTAGAAGAGGAAGATTTCACGTGATTGTGGATCTATGAGCTATATCAGGTGTGCCAGACGTTATGTCCACATAGGCTTTCTAGATTCAATTTAAGTTTAAGATTTTAACAGTGGAGTATCAAAGTTGGGGTTGTTTTCCTTCTTAATTGAATTAATCACTTTTTACACATGAGACTGTTTAAGTGTAACTAGAGAGAGGAAAAACTTCCAATGCAGGTGCTCACTAGGCAAGGAGAGAAAAAAGATCAGTTATTCCTTTTGTGGTTGCTATTGTTTAATTCCAAACAAAAAGATGGTTTCATTAGGCTGTGAAAAGCAATTTCAGACAATGTTGGGGTCTGAGTTAAACAGAAATCTGATACAGCTAACTAGATATTCAAACAATTGAAATTATTTTATTGGATTTTCACCAAACTGCACAAACTCTTAGCTTTGAGAATATTTTTCAGTAACTTAGGTTAAAACATACATTATATAAAAACAACCAATTCATATTTAAAAAGAGAGATAAAACTTCTCTCTAGGTCTCTTTATATAATTTATCTTATGTTCAGAGCATAATCATGAGATCGTGTATATTGTCCATGGTTGGTCATATGACTCATAGTTTACAAGAACTTAGTATATTGTATAGTTAATGGGTGACTGCTTGTAAAGTCCAGAAGGATATTTTTATGGACCTGACATGAAAGACCACAACACAGGTTTATCTGTGAGGCAGTTATAGGATAGTAAAACTCTTCCAATCTTTCAAGAGATCTTTTTACCTGGAAAAAGAAGTCATTAAATATTTCACTCACATGTCATAAAATTAGGGGGCTTTAGTAATTAATTTAGAAAGAAAATGTGATTGGGAACAAGAGCGAGGGACATGGAGTTCTATAGTGCAAGTACAATTTACTGTATTTATATATGTTCTTCAATTCTTTGTATGTGTGTATATACACACATACATGAATACATCATATGAAGGCTATCTTTCAAAGTTATCATCTTAGGAAGGAATATACTTACTCCAATGGTAGAACTTTTGTTTAATAAATATTTAGATTAGAATTTTAAAATGTCAATGTTTCTAATAATATTTGGCTTTAATTATGTGAGGCAGTTTCTAGTTTTATGCATCCATATGTATCCAAATGGGATTTGAAAAGATTAACACCTATTCAGTGATGACTCAGCATGCCCCCACTGCCATCCATTTCATTATGTGAAGAACCAACAAAGATACTTGATGGAGAGATCTGCCGGGGTGAGAATAGAAAGGGGGCCCCTATTTCTGGCCTTATAGTTTTATTTGTATGATCTTGGGTAAATCATTTAGCTCCTGGGTAATGTGTAAAAGAAGGAAATGATGTTTGCCCCTGGGAAGAGCTATGAATTTCTTTGACAGTCATAGAGGAAAGGTTCCATATAAAAGTAGGTTACAGTGTTTTGATAAGAATTTGATATGGCTAGTCTTTTGTGAAATAGGTGGTAGATAGTTATCAGCTGAAAATGATCTCCATGCAGTATTTTCACTTTGTTCATTTGAAGTTTTACAGTCATTCTAAGACACAAGATAATAAAAATTTAACACTTAAATCAGACAGAGAAAGACAAATACCATGTGATATCACTTATATGTGGAATCTAAAGAATAAAATTAATAAACAAAATGGAAACAGACATAAATACAGATAACAAACTGATAACTGCCAGATGGGAGGGGAGTTAGGGGGTTGGGTGAAAAAAGTAAAGAGATTAAGAAGTACAAATTAGTAGTTATGTAATAGTCACAGGGATGTGAAGTATAGCATAGGGATATAGTCAATAATATTGTAATAACTATTTATAGTGCTAGGTGAGTATTAGACTAATCAGGGGGATCACTTCATAAATTATATAAATGTCTAACCACTTTGCTGTTCACCTGAAACTAATATAAAATAATATTGAATGTTGACTCTAATTGAAAAAAAAAAACTAAACAAAATAAAGATTTAACGCTGTTACTACTGGGGAAAATCTCTAGGCTTGAAGGTGGAAAGAAGCCATATAATGGGGTGGGCATCTTATTTTACAGGTATAGTGACAAGAAAAGATCCTTTATGGTTGTAATAACTTTTCTGTTTGCTTTAGGAGAGCCTAGACTTTAGTGTGTCGTACCAATTACTGGTACATATAGGTTAACCCCTGATTAACACAGCAATGACTTCTGGTAACAAATGATGCTGACCAAAAAACATGGACTATTAGGTAATCACTCTTATGGACTAACTCTTTCATAAAGTCCAGCAAATTGTATATTATTCAAAATTTACTGTTTTTATTTTAGTAAAGGGCTACTTCAACATTATATACTCTAGGTCGGTTATTTAATTTCTCTCAACTTTATTCTTTCCATCAGAGAAATGATTTATGCAATATTTCTCACATTCACACACACACACACACACACACAACTTTTAAAGAAATAAATAAGACATTTAGGAAATAAATAATAGAAACACAAATTCTATATGATAAAAATACTAATAATATTATTTATTGAATGCTTACTGTATGATAATCTCTGTGCTAAACATTTCACCTGCATTATTTAAGTCTCTCAATAAATACATGAGGTATGTACTATTGTTATCATCCTACGTTTGCAGATGAAAAAATTGGGTTAGAGAGGTTAATTAACTTAAACAAGGTCACACAGCTGGTGAGAGAAAGAACAAGGTTGAAACCCAGAGACTATGGCTCTAGAGCACTCCTTTTTGAAGGGAGCATATACTAAGAACCACACTATAAAAAGTAGTAGCTTATAAATAACTACTAAAGGACAAAGTCTACCCTTTCATTTAAACTGAACTAGATTTCCTCTGGGCCTTGATTCCCACTGGTCAGTAGTGCATAGCTGGCAGCTAAGGCCAGTCCTGCCAATGCCCAGGGTTGGCTGAGCAAGCCAGCATTAGGTAGCCATCAGGCCATAGCTACCCCTTCTCACCTATTGGACTGAGAAATGCAGAAGCAATTGGGCCTGAGTAGCCTTGGCCTGGTCAGAAGCTGTGTGACCAGGTACATTGGAGAACTGTTGTCTGCTCAATCCAATGGCTAGTTCTCCTAGGGGAGCCCAGGCTGCCCTTTGCTCTTAAAAAGACTTTTTAAAAGGTCTTCTGCCATTAGCTATGATGGTTGCAGACAGCTTAAAGGGTAGTTCACCCACTTATCATCCTAATCCTTCATGTTGAAGATGACAGGGAAGAGTGTGAGCTGTGAGGTATAAAAAATTCTAAATGATGCTCCCCAACACTCCTATGATGGACAGGCTCTGACTCTCTCATTCCTGCCTCTGCCTCAATAATAACTCTTCCTTCTACTAAATATCCATTTTTGGATTCTGTTTAAACTTTCATATGTGTAACACATTCCTTGGTAAAATACATTAGAGTCACTAGTGTGACGTGGAGGTGGATTCATTATATCATCAGGGAGAAGATGCACCCTCAGACCTGAGGAGTGCATTTATTACTGCATCCTGTTAAGGGTTCTTAAAATATTGATATGAAGGACATAATTAATAAGACATTAAGATATGGTACTTTTGCAACTAGCAGATTTTTATTTTATGTCTTTTTCTTAGGATATTAGATCTAAGAAAGATTTGAAGAAAAGGCACTTAGAATAATTTTTAAAAAATTCCTTCAGAGGAAAGGAAACCCTTTCATAAGTTGGCATAATGCAAAAACTTTGACTCTTGTTCCAGAAAAAGAATCATGCATGGGAAACCCCCAATTATAAGGTCACTTTTAACTGAAACTGAAAAAATAAAAACAAGTTCAAAGTTGTAAAATCAGAGGAAAAGGGACCAGCTAAGATATTTTTGAGTTTTCTATTCTTGTTCCTTAAAGTATAAGTTAAAAAAATTTCAATTCAGTTGACATTCTGTATTATTTTGTATTAGTTTCAGATGTACAGCAAAGTGGTTAGACATTTATATAATTTATGACATAACCCTCTGATTAGTCTAGTACTCAACTGGCTCTATACAAAGTTATTACCATATTATTAACCATATTCCTATCCTGTAATTTACATTCTGTGACTATTTTGTAGCTATCAATTTGTACTTCTTAATCCCTTCCCTTTTTTCACCCAGCCCCCAGCACCCCCACTCATCTGGCAGTCATCAATTCGTTCTCTATATCAATGTCTGTTTCTGTTTTGCTTGTTCATTTATTTTATTCTTTTTAATCTCACATATAAATGAAATCATATGGCATTTGTCTTTCTGCCTGACTTATTTCTCTTAGCATAATACATTCTAGGTTCATCCATGTTGTTGCAAGTGCTAAGATTTCATTCTTTTTTATGGCTGAGTAATATTCCATTGTATACATGTATCATCTTCTTTTTATCCACTTGTTTATTGATGAGCACTTAGGTTGCTTCCATATATTGGCTATTTTAAATAATGTTGCAATGAACATAAGGGTGCATATATCTTTTGAACTGGTGTTTTGGATTTCTTAGGATAAATACCCAGAAGTGCAATTGCTGGGTCATTAGGTAGCTCTATTTTTAATTTTTTGAGGAACTTCTGTACTGTTTTCCATAGTGGCTGCACCAATTTGCAATCCCATCAACAGTGCATGAGGGTTCCCTTTTCTTCACATCCTCACCAACACTTGTCATTTGTTGATTTATTGATGATAGCCATTCTGACAGGTGTGAGGTGATATCTCATTGTGGTTTTAATTTGCATTTCTCTGATGGTTAGTGAAGTGGGGTATCTTTTTATATGTCTATTGACCATCTGTATGTCCCCTTTGGAGAAATGTCTTTTCAAGTCCTCTGCCTGTTTTTTTAATCAGGTTGTTTTTTTGATGTTGAGTTGTATTATATAAATTTCAGAGATTTACCCTTATCGGATGTATCACTGGTGAATATCTTCTCCTATTCCGTAGGTTGTCTTTTCATTTCACTGATGGTTTCCTTTGCTTTGCAAAAACTTTTTATTTTGATGTAGTCTCATTTGTTTATTTTTCTTTTGTTTCCTTTGCTGAGGGGACATATCAGAAAACATATTACTATGACAGAGAGTTTACTGCCTACGTTTTCTTTTAGAAGTTTTATGGTTTTAGGTCTTACATCTAAGTCTTTAATCAATTTTGAGTTTATTCTCATATATGGTAAAAAAGGTGATCCAGTTTCATCTTTTTGCATACATCTATCCAGTTTTCCCAACACTATATATTGAATAGACTATTTTTACCCCGTTATATATTTTTGCCTCCTTTTAATAGATTAATTGACTGTATAGGCATGGGTTTATTTCTGGGCTCTCTATTCTGTTATATTTATCTATGTATCTGTTTCTATGCCAGTACCACACTGTTTTGATTACTATAGCCTTGTAGTATAGTATTATATCAGGTAATGTGATACCTCCAACTTTGTTTTTCTTACTCAAGATTATTGTGGCTCTTTGGGATCTTATGATTTCACATAAATTTTCAGATTACTTGTTCCAGTTCTCTGAAAAATGCCACTGGTATTTTGATAGAAATTGCTTTGAATCTATAAATTGCTTTGGGTAGTGTGAACATTTTAACTTTGTTAAATCTTATTATCCATGAACATAATATGTGCTTCCATTTATTTGTATCTTCAATTTCTTTCTTCAATGACTCACAATTTTCTAAGTATCGGTCTTCTACCTCATTGGTTAAATATATTCCTAGATATTTTATTGTTTTTCATGTAATTGTAAATGGGATTTAAAAAAAATTCCTTTTAATTTCTAATTATTGGTATATAAAAATTCAACCGACTTCTGAATATTAATTTTGTATCCTGATACTTTACTGAATATATCAGCTATAATAGTTTTTTTGGTAGTATCTTTAGGGTTCTCTTTATATAGTATCATATCATCTGCAAATAATGACAGTTTTACTTCTTTCTTTCCAATTTGGATGTTTTTAAATTTTTTTCTTGTCTAATGGTTGTGGCTAGAACTTTCAGTACTCTGTTGAATAAAAGTAGTGAAAGTGGACATCCTTGTTTTGTTCCTGAGTGTAAGGAAACTGCTTTTAGCTTTTCTATATTAAATATAATGCTAACTGTGGGTTCATCATTATATGCCTCTTATTATATTGAAGATGCTACCTCTATTCCTATTTTGCTGAGAGTTTTTATCAAAAATGGATGATAGATTTTGTCAGCTGCTTTTTCTGCATTTATTGATATGATCATATGATTTTTATCCTTTATTTTGTTTATGTGGTGTATCATGTTAATTGAACCAACTTTGTATCCCAATAAATCCCTGCTGATCATGGTGTATGATCTTTTTAATATATTACTGATTTTGGTTTGCTAATATTTTGTTGAGAATTTTTGCATCTATGTCCATCAGGGATATTGGCCTATAATTTCTTGTTTTGTAATGTCTTTGTCTGGTTTTGGAATTAGGGTAATGGTGGCATTATAAAAGAAGCTTGGGAGTCTTCTCTATTTTTGAATTTTTTTGAATTGTTGAGAGAGGTATATGCTAGTTCTTTTTTTGGTAAAATTCACCTGTGAAACCATCTGGTCCAGACTCGTTTGTTGGGAGTTTTTTGATTACTGATTCAATTTTATTAGTAGTAATCAGTCCGCTCAGATTTTCTGGTTTTTCTTGATTTAGTTATGGAAGACTATTAGTTTCTGGGAATGTACCTATTTCTTCCAGATTGTCCAATTTGTTGGCATATAATTGTTCATAGTACTTTATTATAAACCTTCATATTTCTGTGATGTCAGCAGTCACTTTTTCTCTTTAATTCTGATTTTATTCATTTAGGTCCTCTATTTTTTTCTCGATGAATCTAGTTAAATGTTTATCAATTTTGTTTTTCTTTTCAAAGAACCAGCTTTTGGTTTCATTGATATTTTGTATTTTTTAGACTCTATTTCATTTATTTTCACTCTGATCTTTATTATTTCCTTCCTTCCACTCACTTTAGGATTTGTTTGTTGTTCTTTTTCTAGTTCCTTTAGGTGTAGTTAGATTGTCTATTTGAGATCTTTCTTGTTTTTTGAGGTAGGACTATATTGTTATGAATTTCCCTCTTGGGTCTACTTTTGCTGTGCCTTATAGATTTTGGGTCATTGTGTTTATATTTTCATTCGTCTCAAGGTATCTTTTGATTATTGCCTTAATCTCATTGTTAACCCATTTATTGTTTAGTAGCCTGTTATTTAGCTTCCATATGTTGTGTGTTTTTCAGTTTTTTTTTTAATTAAGTTTATTGGGGTAACATTGGTTAATAAAATTATATAATTTTCAGGTGTACATTATAATTTGAGATCTGTATATTCTATTGTGTGTTTAACAGTTTTTTTTTTATAATTGATTTCTAATTTCATACCGTTGTGGTCAAAGATGCTTGTTATGATTTTAATCTTCTTAAATTTATTGGGAATAGTTATTTTGCCTAACATGTGGTCTATCTTGGAAAATCACCTTCTTCTTTGTAAAGAAGCTGTTTAGCTCATCTTCCATTTTAAATGAAAGGCTTACTGAGTAGAGTAGTCTTGGTTGTAGCTCCTTGTTTTTCATCACTTTGACTATTTTGTGCCAATTCCTTTTGGCTCATAATGTTTCTGTTGAGGAATCCACTGAGTCTTAGCAGAACTTCTTTGAAAGTAACTAACTGCTTTTCTCTTGATGCTTTTAGTATTCTTCTTTGTCTTTAACCTTTGTCATTTTAAATTCGATGTGTCTTAGGGTGGGCCTGTTTGGGTGTATCTTCTTTGGAACTCTCTGAGCTTCCTAGACTTGTATGTGTATTTCTTTCACTAGGTTAGGGAGGTTTTCAGTCATTATTCCATCAAATAGTTTCTTAATCCCTTACTCTCTCTCTCTCCCTTCTGGTACATTTATAATGTGAATGTTGTTATGCTTAATATTGTCCCAGAGATCTCTTAACTTTCCTCATTGTTTGATTCTTTTTTCTTTTTGCTGTTCCAATTGGGTGTTTTCTGCTACCTTATCTTTCAAATTGCTCATTAGATCCCCTGCTTCATCTAAAATGTCATTGATCCATCCAAATTTTCTCCATTTCAATTATTGTATTCATTTCTGTCTCATCCCTACAGATGAAAACCCCACTGATTTTCATAGCCTTATATTGTGGGGGTTCCTCTTTCTGGCACTGGTGCTCTAGGTTTGGGAGACTGGTGTGGGGCTGAGACCCCTTACAGCTGAGATAGCCCTCCTGATTCTCAGCCATTACATGTGGGTGTAGGGCCAGTCATACGTGGGGCCTGTTTTGCATCTCTGCCCCTCCTACCAGTTTCCGCATGGCTTCTTCTTTATGTCCTTAGTTACAAGACTTCTGTTCAGCTAGTCTTCAGATAGTTCTCCAGGTTGACTGTTCTATAATTTAGTTGTAATTTTGATATGGTCATGGGAGAAGGCAAGCACAGCATTTAGTTTCTCTGCCACCTTGAACAGAACCACAAACTCATATTCTTTGTAAAGAAACATGATACTTTTCTAAAGTGTTGTCTTTAGGAAATTTATAAAGTATTTGTCATTTTTCGTGATCTAAATGGTTTGATCATCAGTCCAGAAAACAAAACTAAATATTTCCTAAGAACATTGAGGAGAATGAATCTAACTTTAGTGAAGTGAATCCTTGTTTGTTTGTTTGTTTTTGGTGTTCCTTTAAGGAGATTTTTTATTGTTGAAGGAAACATTCCATTAATATTTTACATAAAGTTCCCTCAAGAGTGAGTCTTAATGTTAGAGGCTCTGTAATGTTTTCAGTGTTGGCTTTGAACATTTTCTCTGCAATTTATCAGTAGAAATTACTTTATCTTCTGGGGTCACAGAATGCCTGGAGAGATGACTGTATGCCCTTGAAAGGTAATTGTGGTCTTAGAGTTGTTTCAGTGACAAAAGAGGTGTATTACTGGGTTCTTTTCTTAGGGAGATAGAGTTTGGAGGTTTGCTTACCTCCTGGAGTAATTCTGGCATCAGAATTGTCTGCTGGCACTTGTACCCTTATACATTCTTTCCTGGAATGCCAAAGGTGGAAGCTTGGGGACTATGTTTCTTTGGCTATTTTATTAGCAGCATTCCAAATTGGCAAGGCTCTGCCAATGAGATGCTCTCACATGGGATTACAAAGGTGAATGAGAAAAGAGGGGCATATATATTTTTCCTGTTCCCTGGCAGTGGTAGTGGGCTGATGAGTAGGCTTCCCAAATGTCCAGATGTGAATAGTTCCCATTTCACCCATCTAGAAGTTGTGAGAAGCTGAGAGGTTGGCAGCAGCTACTTGCATGGTTCTGATTTTGGATGGCAGCTACTCCCTTTCTCTTTGTGGGGGCAAACCTGAAACTTATGACAGCTCCTCCTGACTTTTGCTCCTCCAGAGTTTCCCATGGTTTTGTAAGCACCTAATTTCTTATTTCAAATCCATTTCTGGTTAAAATACTTAGCATGGTTTCTGATTTCCTGGCTGAATCCCAACTGACACAGGATTTTCTCTACATTTTAATTTTTTTAGTAAAGAAAGCATTCATTCCTGGTTTCTAGAGTCCACAAAGCTTTGGAAGAAAAATTTTTATGTAGGTCCCATCTTTAGAAAGACCATGAGATTCAGTTTCATTTTATTTTTAAAAAACAATTCAGGAGACCATATAGTTTTCAATTAAAATGACATAAGGTTAATTAAATAAATTTCTAGCTGAATTTACAATGCAATTTGTGAATGTCGATACTTTGAAAAGCTTATTAGACTATAAATACAAATACATCTGTAAAATACATATTTAATAACCAAGAAAGGGAGTTTGTTTTGTCATATCATCTGTATATTTCATTTTTAAATTGTGTGATTATTGTTAACAATAAATATAAAAAATCAAACATAACAGGACCATCACTGATTGGTAATCAATGTCCATCTGAACTTAACTCGGTGATAAGATCATCCATCCTCAGTTATGACCCATGCCTTCAATGTAGAGAGTACAGGACTGATAGAGATGAGGAAATCCTAAAGTTTTATCAGGGGCAGTATGGGGACTTTTTTGAAGAGAGTCCCTAGAGGAGAGAAATTTCTCTCATCTATAGTTCCAGACTTCACTTAGGATTCCAGAGAAGTATTCTTTGGTGTGTTGTCCTCCTTGGCTTCTTGGTTTGGCTCACAGAAGGTCTTTATGAAGCTGTTGAGAGCTTCTGTTATTGCAGACAAGAAATAAGGGCCAACTTGGTCTTATTGCAGACCGTTAAAGGGAAGACTTTGTCTCTTCCTTCCTAGCTAGAGGAAATAGAATGTGGGGCAGGAGTCATAGAGTGTGGTCCACCTGAGCAATTTTCAGCTGCTGCATCACAATCTCCAGGTGAGTTCCTAGATAGTAATAGAGAGAGGTAGATTAAGGTAGTAGTGAGCACCTGTCATTTGTAATAACTTTAATATCCCCAAAGAACCATTATGTAAGTGATCTTACACTTTTCTTTCGACTCTGAAAAACAATGAATTTATAAGGAACGGTCAGATGTACAGGGAGGACCATTTCACTAAAAGGTCAGAAACCAGAGTTCTCACCTCTACTTTGTCTCAGAAGGGCCTGAGGAACTTACATATTTTTCTGGCTCTAGTGGCCCCATGCGTAAAGTGCTTTTGCTGAAAGGGAACTAAATAGATGATCTCTGAGGTTCATTCTGGTTTAAGAATACATATTTCTGTGATATCGTAAATGTTTGAGAGTACTTCTAAGGTCTCATATTTCATTCCTAGTTTTGTTACCTTATATTAAATGAATAGGTATAAAGTGCTTAGAAGAAGAACTGACATATACGAAGCATCACATGAATATTTGCTAACTAAATGGTCTCTTCCCTAATTCAGGCAAGTCGAGCGGCAAACTGCTTTATTTCCATATCACTCAAATGACATTCCAGCAATTTCCAGCTTTTTGGTTAAAGATTGGAGAAAATTTTCAGCTTCTCATTGTAAAGGAATTCATTGGCATCTGCCATGGGTCAGGCACCTGTGGCCTTGGGTTTCGTCATGGTGCTTGGGGAAACACTTATTGCATCAGCCTTTGTTGATAAACTCAATAAATGTTGAGAGAGAGAGATGAAGAGGTTTCCTGTTAAATTTGCAGTTCCATTTTCACCAAGTCAACCAATGCCTTCGTTCTCTTTTCCTTTAATTAATACAGGGGTCTTTTGTCAAATAACTGTCAGGAACATAATAAGAATCAGAAAGGTAACTCAAATAAATGTTGCAAAATTCTTTCATTAAGTTCTATATTCTTCCCCCCATCAGCTGTATTGAGGTATAATTGAGAAATAAATATTGTGTATATTTAGGGTGTACAACATGATGTTTTGATATACGTAAGCTGTGAAATGATATCTATTGTGAAATATGTATGTTTTAAAAGGATTACCACAATCAAACTAATTAACATATTCATCACCTCTCATAGTTCCTTTTTTTTTTTTTTGTGATGAGGACACTTAAGATCTACCATCTTGGCAAATTTCAAGTAAAACATACAGTGCTATTAACTATAGTCACCATTAGGTCTCTAGAACTATTTATCCTGTATAACCGAAACTTTGTACCCTTTAATTAACATCTCCCTATTTCCCCTACCCTCTAGTCCTGCCAACCACCAATCTACTCTCTAATTTTATGAGTCCAACATTTTAACATTCTACGTGTAAGTGAGATTATATAGTATATGCCTTTATCTTTATTATTTAATTTCATTTAGCATAATGTCCTCCAGGTTCATTGACATTGTTGTAAATGGCAAGCTTTCCTTCATTTTTATGGCTAAATCATATATACGTAAAATATTTTCTTTATCCATTTATCCATCAATAGATACTTAGGTTGTTTCTGTATCTTGGCTTTGTGAATAATGCTGCAATATGTATGGGAGTATAGATACCTTTTGGAGATAATGATTTCATTTCCTTTGGATATATATATATCCAGAAGGGATTGCTGGGTCATATGGTAATTCTATTTTTAATTTTTTGAGGAAACTCTATATTGTTTTCCATAATGGAATTACCAATTTACTTTCCCACCAACAGTGTAAAAGGGTTTTTTCCCCCCAACACTTGTTATCTTTTGTCTTTTTGATAATAATCATTTTAATGGGCATACAGTGATATTTCATTATGGTTTTGATTTGCATTTACATGATGTTAAAGATTTTGAGCACATTTTTTATGTACATGTTGGCCATTTGTATGTCTTCTTTTGAGAAATGTCTATTTAGAATCTTTCCCCATTTTTAATTGGGTTATTTATTTACTTATTTTCTGTTACTGAATTGTAGGAATTCTTTATATATTTTGAATATTAACCCCTTATAAAATAGATGGTTTGAAAATATTTTAACCCATTCCATAGGTTGTCTCTTCTCTATGTTTATTATTTTTTTTGTTATGTTTAAGTCTTTAATTCATTTTGAGTTGCTTTTGTGTATGGTGTGAGTCATGGATCACATATTATTCTTTTGCATGTGGATATCTAGTTTTCTTAACACCTTTTATTAAAGAGACTATTCTTTCTCCCTTGTGTATTCTTAATTTCTTTTTCAGATAGTTTATTTTTAGTTTATAGAAACATAACTGATTTATATATATTTTCAGATCTTATTCCTAGTAAAGTGAATTTGGTTGTTCTATCATTAAATTACTTTTTCTTTTCTTCTTTTACTCTTTCACAAGCTACTCATCTGCTGACCCATCAACCTTACCTGGTTCAAGATCTCAACCCACTTCCTCCCTCAGGAAGCCTTTGTTAGATCTTGCTTTCTGCTTTTCTTTATAATAAAGTTGATAATCAAGTTGTCAGTCTATACCTACATGTGGATATAGTACCTAGGTCATATCATCTCTTGGCCAGAACCCTTTGTTTCTTTTATAGTCTCTCTTCACAAGAGGTGAGAATGAACGTTCATTGATTGGCTGACCAAGATTCGATATGTCAAATTTTACAGAAGCATAAATTAAACTACTGAACCATATTTCTTATTCTGTGTAATTTCACTAGTTCATTCATTCATTTATTTACCAAATATTAGTTGAGCACTTATTAGGAGTCGAAGACTGTGCTAGGCAATACATGATGTGTATCTTTTGATGTCAACACAAAATCACACTCTGAATTTTACAAATGTGGAAATTGAAGTTCACAGAAATTGATTTAACTAAGTTGTAGAACTTATTGGTGATGGAGCTGAGACTAGCAATAAAATCTTATTTTTTTCTCCAGTATATTATTCTTCCTCTGCATTGTGATCACTGGAACTAGTACACAAGTTATGAATCCTGTGTAAAAATCTAGATTTTATAACAGAGAACTCAGCTAACACTGTGGCATACTGGAGCCAATTTTCCACTTGAAAAATTTCTTTTGTCTTAAGAACTTTTCATTTTCTTTATTGTGGGAGCTTTTAAAAATGCTTCAATTTTCTTGAGCAAAATTTAACTTGTAGATTAGAGGCAGTTAGTAGAAAGACAATATCATCCCAAAGTTAATTACAAATTTAATTTTCCCATAGCTTCCTATTTCCAGGGTTCTGACTCATCAGTTGGTAAAACTGTAGGTGTGCCTGTCACCACCATAAAGGTCTGCAAGAAAATTTGATTAATGCCACTTCCAAAGATAAATTTCAGTTTAGCTTAGAACTAGACTTCAGATGATAAAAGTCTAATTTCACAATATTGTCTTTTACCTTAACAAGTGACAGAGTAAACAAATTTTGTAATGTTGACAAATATTAAGATATAGTAGTATATATAATAATTTTAGTTAATATCTGAGTATATACACAGCAATGACATTTTTTAAACAGAAAATCTATTTAACTTTTTTCTGCTTTGATTGTTTTATAAAAGTGTTTTCCTTTATTAGGGTGCTATTTTTAAAGCTATCATTGTGTAGAATGTTATTTTCACAACATGTGATTTATAAATTATTTAAAATGATATAATTTAAGGTATAATTTAAGGTCTTTGTATTACTGTATCTGAATAACTTCAGATGCTTATTTCTAGTGCTCACCCCAGACATACTGGATTTGCATTTTTAATAAATCTTTCAGATGATTTTTATGCACAAGAAATTTTGGAAACCTCTGATTTGAAAGGAGAGGAGAGTATAAATTTAAAAATATTCCTGTTCCTCAAGACACTATTGTTTTCTTTGCAAGCTGTTTTTTCATGTATGTTACTCAGAAGTAATATCAACTACTATCCATTAAGTAGATAGACATGACCAGATAGTCTGAAGATTATGTGTGTAATAATCACCTATTATATGTCTGTATTTGAATTTTGAATAAACAGATATATAACCAGAATATATTTCAGGAAGTAGGATAGAATTATCAAGTGGTAAAATTTGAAAGCCAAGATGTGTTCAGAGACCATATGTAATTCTAGAGAAATGTTCAGGGAAGAAAGTATAGGTGGGATTCAATTTATGCTAATTATTTTAATTAAATGTAGTGAAAATGTACTATATTAGATTTTATGATACTTTTCCACATATTATTGCATTAGCATTTCTTAATGCTATTAAAAATTCAGTATCATTAATAATTGTATAATATTTGATCAAATGTACATATTTTGTACTAATCCCCTCAGGATTTTCCTATATTTTCTTTTATTTATTTATTTTTTTCTTATAAATACTGGAACATCATTTTGGACAGAGTTCTGTCTGTTTTTTGAATTACATAGGGTCAAATCATATTCACATATTTTTGAAGCTATTTAAATATGAGATCAAATCGCACTAAAAGTCATATATATCTTTCTATATATGAATGCATGAATATGGCATTTTAGAAAGATATTTCTTGAATGAATTGCTTGAACGTCAACAATTTCTCACAGAAATGACATTTTAAACTGCAGTTGGGTTCCCAGGCTGCATTCTGAATTTTATTTTAATCACAGAACTGGCTGAAATATTGACAACCCCAAATCCTAACTTACTCTAAGACATTTAAATATTGAAACTTGATCCTAATTGCAGAATCCATAGACCTCATGTTGTGCATCCTTCATGACTTATAACATGTCTAAATCTTTACTTTCTCTGAGCCCCAAGGGAGGAAAGGAGGAGAAGTTGTGGATGGTGGGTGCAACCTCGGAAGGCAGGGTGGCCTCAGTCATGGCAGCTTTTGAGGACGGGCTGCTAGTGGAGAGTGTATGTAAGGATCTTTACCAGCAGATGGATAGAGTGGTAGTGCCTGTGAAGGGGCCATTCCTGTTGGTGACTGCAATTTCCTGAGAAGTAAGGTTAATTACTCTGGAGCCTGACTATTGCCTCAGCGAATCTGGATTTTACCCTGCAGCAATGGGGTGCTGCTGATAGTACTGCCTTTCGTATTTATGTATGGTTCAAAAATATGATTGAAATTAAATTGAAAAAGAAAAAAATCCCTATGTGGATTCTGTTGATGATCTCCTTTGGTCCCCTTTACTGCTTCTGTGAACCCCTCCCCCAGCTTCTGTGAGCTTTCTCTTCGTTTTTCTTTTTAACAGTTTTAATGAGATATCTTTGACATATAAGAATTATATATATCTTGATATATGTATACATTGTAAAAAGATCACCACAATCAAGCTACATAACATACCGAAACATATCGATCACCTCTACACAGTTACCATTGTGTGTGTGTGTGTGTGTGTGTGTAACACCACCTGCACACACCACTCTCTTCAGAGGACTGCTTTGGGGCTATTTGGAGCCACTTTGCCACAGGCATGGGGTACCTAGGGATTTCAGGTACCCCATACCTGTCTGTGTCAGCCTCTCACCTCACTAGGCAGCTGTTAGCTATTGACTGACTGGTGCCAGAATATGAAAGCTTTGAGTAGGAAAAACTGTGAAATATAATTTTTAAAAATTAAATTTATTGAGGTAATATTGATTAATAACATTATATAAATTTCATGTGTACAATGTTATAATTTGATATCTGTATACTCTGTTGCATGCCCACCACCCAAAGTCTAGTTTCCTTCCATTACTATATATTTGCCCCCTTTACCTAATTCTTCCTTTCTCCTCCCTCTTCCCCTCTAGTAAGCACCATCAGTTGTCTTCATCTATGAGTTCGTTTTTATTTGTTTTATTTGTTCATTTGTTACTATTTTGTTTTATATATCACATATGAGCAAAATCACACAGTATTTGTCCTTTTCCATCTGACCTATTTCATTTAGCATAATGCCCTTAAGATATTGTTGCAAATGACAATATTTCATATTTTTGTTGTTGTTGCAAATGACAATATTTCATATTTTTTATGGTTGAGTAGTAATCCATTTTATGTATACATGTGTGTAACATCTAATTTATCCAATCATCCATTGATGGACACTTAGGTTGTTTCCATGTTTTGGCTATCATAAATAATTCTACAATGAGCATATGGGTACATATATCTTTATGGATGACTGTTTTTGTATTTTTCAGGTAAATACCTTGAAGAGGAATTGCTGTATCATATGGCAATTCTATTATTAATTTTTAAAGGAAACATCATACTATATTCCATAGTGGCTGCACTAATTTACTTTCCCACCATTTGTTATTTCTTGTCTTTTTGATAATAACATTCCAACATGTATGAGGTGATGTCATCTCATTGTGGTTTTGATTTGCATTTCCCTGATGATCAGGGATGCTGAACATCTTTTCATATGCCTGTTGGCTATCTGTATGTCTTTTTTGGAAAAATGCCTTTCAGATCTTCTGCCCATTTTTAAAATTGGATTATTTGTTGTTGTTGTTGTTGAGTTGTGTGAGTTTTTTTTATATATTTTGGATACTAACACCTTATCAGAAGTATCATTTATAATTATCTTCCCATTCAGTTGGTGGCCTATTTGTTTTGTTGATTTTTCTTCTGTGCAGAAGCTTTTTAGTTTGATGTAGTCCCATTTGTTTATTTTTGCTTCTGTTTCCCTTGCCTTTGGGGCCAATTCACAAAAACACCTCTGAGACCAGTGTTCAGAAGCTTTATGCCTATGATTTCTTTTATGCGTTTTATTGTTTCAGAACTTACATTCAAGTCTTTAATCTATTTTGAGTTAATTTTTGTGTATGGTGTAAGATAGTGAACTAGTCTCATTTCTTTGCAAATGGCTATTTGTCAAACTATGGGGTCAATGAATAAATACAAGAAGAAATCAAATGATACATAGAGACAAATAAAATGAAAGTGAAAATATGACATACTAAAACTTTTGAGGTGCAGAAAAAATAATCAGAGGGAAGTTTATAGCAATATAGGCCTATCTCAAGAAACGAGAAAAATCTCAAATATGTAAGATTCACTATGAGAAACTAGATAAAGAACAAAGCCCAAAGTCAACAGAAAGAAGGAAATAATAAAAATCAGAAGAGAAATAAATGAAATAAAGAATAAAGACAATAGAAAAAATTAATAAAACAAAGAGCTGGTTCTTTGAAAAGATAAACAAAATTGACAAACTTCCAGCTAGACTCATTAAGGGAAGACTCAAATAAATAAAATCAGAAATGAAAGAGAAGTTCGATGGATACCAAAGAAATAGAAAGGATTTTACAGGAAAACTATTAAAGGCTATATGCCACCAAATTGGACACCTAGAAGGAATAAATTCTTAGAAGTATACAACCTTTCTAGACCGAATCACGAAGAAAAAGAAAACCTGCATAGACCATGAAATGTAATCTGCTCTTTAGAATTTCCCCTTCAGAATCTGCCCTGTGAGAGACTTTACCTGAACATCACACCTCTCTTTGTTCCTTCCCTATCCTTAGTTGCTCCCCTGACTCCTTTACCAATATCTGCTGGGATCACTTCTTTAATAAATTATTTGCATGAAAATCCTTGTTCCAGGGTCTGCTTTTGGGGAATCTGACCTAAGATACCCTGCTGTGAAGTGGGTTCAGGTTTTAATGCTCTTTCCTATTCTTTTAATATCTAAAGAAATCTTTACATAGTTGAAATTATAACACACATACACAATCGTCTACTTTTATCCAATTCAATATTATTTCAGCCATGTCATTAATGGCTACATAATCTTCCACTAGTGTCTGAGTTTAGTACATATTTTTGATTTGTCAAATATTTATGTTCTTGCTTTAACTTTACAAAAAATGCTCTGATGAATAACTCAAAACCTTTTTCTTATTATATTACTCTAGGATACATTCCTAAAATGTATATGAACATTTTTATGCTTAAACTTTGCAAAAGTTAGGCCAGTTTAAAAAGACACTATTATCAAATGGGTACGCTAGTTTCACCACTACCTTGGCAATACTGAATGAGAACATTTTACACATTATTTTAACTTCTTAGGTCTTACATGGTAATAACTATGACAGCAGTTATTACCATATGACAGCCATTTATTGAGCACTTACTTTATGTTAGGTGTTTTATTAGGTGCTTTGCCGAGATTATCTTATTTAATCCTTCAAACAACTACATGAGGCAATTATGATTACGTGATAAAAGAACTGAAATCGATAAACACTTGGCAAAAATTTTACAGCTGGTAGGCGGCCGAGCTAGAACCTGCAAACCTGTGCTATTGATTTTCAATGTTTCATTGTTTAATTTGTATTTTTTTATTACTAGTTACATTAAGCATTTCTTCCATTTATTTATTTGCAAATTACATTTCTTATAGTATTAATATTCTGATTGCATCTTGTCAATTCATGTATTGGAATATCAATAGCTTTTCTCACCATTTTATGTGATTTTTAAAAATATACTATAGATAGGAACCCTCTGTGAATAACATTTATTGAAAATATTGGTGTCTATTTAATTTTTAGGTTGTCCTTATTATAAATATCAAGTTCTAAAATCCTCGTTTTTTCTTAATATAACTTTTCAAGTTAAATCCAAGCATCAAACAGTATTATTCCAAAGAGTTAATAGCTTTTTTATATTTTAGAATTTCAATGTTTAAATTTAAAAATTTTTAATTATTTAGTCTAAATTTAATATATATACACTCAGTCTACTTTTGGTATATTGATTTCAGCTGAAGAAGCTACTAATCATGAGATTATTGTCTGCTGAAACTGAGGAGCCATATTAGCATCTATCTATTATGGACTTATGCTTTTATGAATTTAGTGCAATTGGAAAGAGATTATTAGAAGCAAATTATGCACTTCTGCTTTTTAGCTGTCCTATATAGCTGATTGCTCACCTGGTTTCTATGAGTTGTTCCAAAGGAAGTTCTTTTGGTGTTGGAAATTGGAGAAGAGATTATAGCCCATAATTGGCCTCACTTAAAACTAGTCAATCTAGTTAACCAAGTTACTTTTACAGTTTGAGTGACAAAGTTTTGTATTTGAGAATTATAAGGAAACAATAAATATAATAGTGGCTAACATTTGAATAGGACCTTATCATTTACACGCACTTTCACAACACATTATTTAATTTTCATAATAGCATAGCATAGAATTATCTTGAATCTGGAAACTGACTTCAGTTTCCATGTATTACACAATGCTGGAATTAGCAAAAAAGAAGGCTTAGAGTTGTCCAAAAACAAACTTCAGATATAAATGGTTGTGACATGAGAGAGTCACTGCTTTAACTTAGGAAAGGGAAACACAAACAAATGGATAACAGAAAAGAGGGGCAAAAATTAAAATTCATCTCTGAGGAAATAATTCCTCATAGTGAAGACTGAATGTCTAAAGAAGATTTCAGTGTTTCTTCTCTAGTTTGAATCTACTGTTTGGAATGATATGTAAATGTTTAAGCCTGATAGCTAGAGACTGAATATTGACATCTCCAAATTATATGGGAGATTTTTAAGTTGTGACTCTCTATTCTTCAAAGTTGATGATGATGTTGAAAGTTAATATTTACTGGGACTTACCATGGATCATGTACTGTGCTGCCAAATTTACATGAAGTATGTCATAATCCTTACAATAACCTGATGGAACAAGCCCTATTACCCCATTTTCAAACAAAGAAAAATGAAGCATAGAAAGGTTGAATAACAGCAGCAAATGTCTGAGATGTGATTGGATAAGACATTACCTAATTCTATAGTTTGCATACTTAATGATTATACTCTACTATAGGACAGCTATTAGGCACACCCTAGCAGAGTTCCCTGAACTAAAATATTACTATTTAGCAGTGAGCTACTCAGCCAAATTCCACACACTAATCACTGGTAATTCATGTTAGTGGCCTTCGCCAAGTAGCCTGGAAACCTCCTGTTATGGAGGCTGTAGGGCTGAGATCACTTCTCCACTGGACCACTGAGAAAATGCCTTGTGTCCTCATGAGGCAACCAACATGACCAGAAGTGGGAAGGAGAGTGAGCCCACTCAGCAGCAGTTCTGTCATATCAACATACGCTTTTGTTCTAGTACTGATCATGACTATTTGATAGATAAGAAACCTGAAGGTCAGAGAAATTTGCCTAGTTTTATTTTGTTTATCCTTATTGGAGAGCAGGGAATAATGTTTTGGACTTGAAGAGGTTTTCCTTAAACATAATGATGTGGAAGATAAAGATCTCAAGACCTCATCCTTCAGAAAGCTACCCTGGAAACTCAATAAACTCAAACCAGAACATCAGTCAATCTAATTTATTTAGAGAGTGAAAAGCTTTCTATATTTGGTTCGGTTCTAAAAATGCTAGGCTCTAATAGAGAAGAGATGTTTCTGTGATACAAAAAAGATTTTTTTTTTCTTTCTCAGAATGGTAACTTCCTTGTTTCTTGCCTTTTCAGAGAACGTGCGTTCTGTCAGCAGCTAAGAGCACAGATCTGGATGCTGATCAAGATTCTGAAGTGAGGCCTGGGAAAATACAGAACTGAGGTAAAAAGTTCCAGGAAACACTGTAAAGTTTGTCACGATGTTCTGTGGTATTTTGAGTACTTAGACAAAGGTGAACCTGAGGTGAATATAAAAAAGGTAAAGGCTCAGTTTACTCTGAGAAACAGAAAACTCTGAAAAGCAAAATGTGAATTCTTATTTCCTGTGTAATATAAAGATGGCTTTTGCTTTCATTAAAAATAGGAAACAATTGTTGACTTAAGTTTGGAGCATATTTTAGATGAAATCTAAATGTTTTATCATGATCTTCAAGGCTTTCATCATTTGGCTTCACTGGCCACGTCACTGATCATTCTTCCCCTCGCCCATATTCCTCTTGTCACACTAACCCATTCATTGCCTTATAGACTTGCTTTAGCCTAAGGATCTTCTCGCATTTGCCATTCCCTCTGCCTGAAATGACTTTTCACTTGGTGGGTTCATTCTCATCATTCAAGTCTCAGCTCAAATATTATCTCCTTTGCTAAACCACCCTAATCAGCCCTTGTCTTCACCCCGCCCTCATCTTGTTTACAATCCATTATTTTCCTCTCCTTTGGGACACATGGGAAGAGAGTACTTTCCTAACACTCTTGCAGTTGGTCAGTTTTAGCCAATAGGGTGTAGATGAAAGTGGTGTGAGAGTATAGTCTTATTAGCCTTGGTGTTATCCAGGTGTGAGAACAACATGGAGCAGAACCCTGCTGATATATGATATATAGGGGCATGTGTAAGAAAAAAAATTTCAACTTTGTCTTAGGATACTGAGATTGTTGGGGTTGTTTGTTATTGCAATACAACCACTTCCATCAGGTCTAAAATACCATCCTTCTGTTTTATTTTCTTCAGAGCTGTCTTCTTTGAAAATGATCTCATTTATTTATTATTAATCCATCTCACACTTCTAGACATTGCCAGGTACATTAGTAATACATAATCCACTAAAGGATTAATATTCTATGTTGCCTATGGATCCTCATCTGTCTCAAGCAATCTTAAGTGAGGCTTTTAGAACAGCCCTTAGGCCCTCTGCTAATTGCTTTGGCATCATCAATCTGTCGAATAAGGAGATTCCATGAATGGCTCTTGCTGAACCAGGCTAGGTTCCCACTACCTCGATGCTATCCCTGCCTTAGCTGCCTAACTTATTCCAGAAAGGTTATAAACTGAACAGAACCAGACAAAATGGATATTGTTTTGTTTCCTAACAAGAGTCTCCTCCAAACATGTACACTAAGAAAGGTGAGGGTGTATGTTTGCAGAGTCCATACAGTTCTGTTCTCCCCACACTTCACCCTATTCAGCGAGATAGAACCGATATCCCCATAGGCCAGGGGAATATGGTGACTGTCTATTACAGCTCTCCAGCCTTGCCTATAATAGACAGAGTCTCCATAGCCAATGTTAATTCAGTGTAAAAATTCTTCAAGGAAGGTCTCCATTCAGAAAATTAAAAGGTTGTGCTGCATCAATAGTTTCCAAACTGTGATTCCAAAGGCACCACAAGAGGAAAGGGAAAGGGATGATTGTGAGTTGACCTTGGTGTGCTCTCCCCTCCCTCTCCAATCAAAGCATCTCTTTTTAAATTTCTATTTTTTTTAATATATATATATAGTTTTCCATTTGAAAAGAAATTTGTTGCTTCTAAGCAAGTTTTAAAAATTAGACTAGATATTTTCTAAAGAGCCTTCTCCTAGCTAATGTTCTAGGGATCTAGGAGCCTAGAATGTCCAGGGAACTGTGCTGGACACAGGCACAGTGGGGCACATGAAAATGAAGAGGACATCACCTCTGACTTGTTGATTTGGCAGATTCAAGAGGCTCTTCCATGCATAATATAAGATGGGGAAAGGAGGGAGGAGAGGAGAGTACCACATGTGGACTGTCTATGAAAGTCACCACCAAGTGCATACCCTGCTGTTGTGGACCCTTTCCAACTACATCCCATCAGCATGGTTAATAATGCGGGACATTCTTCAGGACTTGATGCAGGGTCCTTATTGCTTCTAAATTCATTTTGTTACCCCGGTACTCAGCTTCTTGCTTTGTTTTCTTATTTATCCAGGAGACTTCTTGTCTGATACATTCCATGTCCTTAGCTATTTTATTTCTTATTAAAAATATTGGTGACACATATCTTGGTAATTTCAATTAGAAGTCAAAGACTTTTTAGTCAAAGACTTTTTAAAAAGACATAAAATTTACTCCAATGTCAAGAGTGTCAGAGATGAGAAATATTGACTGCTAAGGAATATCAAATTTATAGGCTCCAGTATCCCTGGCTACCTGGCTACCTTTGATGACTTGAATACAAAACTGTTACTGTCTCATTTCAAAAGAATTCTTCAGTTCTCTATGGTTCTAGTGTAGGCTCTGTCACTAAACTGTCTTTGGATTTTGGGTTGTTATGTCATTTCTCTTGGCCTCAGTTTCTTCTGTGCACAGAGATTATATCTTATTATCTTATTTCATTTCAATTTTCCTCTGCTTTTAGTTCATGCATTCTTTTATTTAAATTTCTAATTTTTAAAATAAGCAATATATTCTCATGCCTTAAAATCCAAATGCTACAAACATAAATACAGTAAACATTCTCATTCCCACTCCTGTCTCTCATTTGCCCAGTTGCCACCCCCACCCTTCCCCATAGGGGAAAACTTTTATTAGTTCTTTTAGGTTTTATTCCAGAAATCCTTTCTGAAAACACATTCAAATACAAATATCTCATCCCTTGCTTTTTATTAATACAATAGGAGCACATCATATACACCATCTGTACCTTAAAAAAAAACTTTTCTATAGATAGATAGAACGTACTTTCATTCTTTTGTACAGCTGGTTAGCAATCCATTTTATTGATATAGTTTAATTTATTTAGTCTCCTAATGATAGCTCTGTGGGTTGCTCCTTCTTTTTGCTATTTAACTGTTGTAATAAAAAACCTTGTGCTTACATCATTTCTAATGTATGCAAATATATCTGAGAATAAATTCCTAAAAGTGGGATTGCTAGGTCACAGGATGTATACCCTTTGTAAATTTGTAAATTTAATAACTATTTTCAAATGGCCCTCCATAGTTGTAATACTACTTGACCCTTCCACTAGGAACGTGTGGAAGTGCCTGTTTCCCCAGAGCTTCACCATCAGAATGCCTTGTCAAGCTTTTGGATTTATGCCAATCTAGTAAGTTAGATATGGTATCTCAATGCAATTTTGATTTGCATTTCTCTGTATGATTCATATTAATCATCTTTTAAATGTTCAAGAACCTTTATACTTTAAGATTTTGTCCTTTATCCTGAGATTTCTTAAAGACATCTGGCAAAAACAACACTTCTTTGGTTTAACCACAGCTTCATCAAGCCATGTCCCCAAATTATGGATGCCCACAAAGTTCTCTCCTTCCTTCTCATTGACTTTACACTTGGAAACACTCTTAGCTTACCCATCATCTTCCTCTATTCATCTCTTTTTAATTCGACATTATGTGTTTTTTTGGCCTTTGTATGGAATTGCTTTCCAGTACTTACTCTCCTAGCCAAAGCACTTGCTAATACATTCACCAGGATTACCTCTTGCCACACGAATCCTTTCAGTCTTATTAACCATAAAAAACAAAACAAAACAAAACAACAACAGCAACAACAAGCAACAACAAACAAAAAACTAAGATCTTTTCCTCTTTGTGTTCAAATCCAAGAAAACTGGATATTCTTTCACCCAAGAGAGAGTGATGGGGATCATCCATGTATGAAATTTCCTGTGGCTTTTGGCCTGATAAAATTGTTTGTACATAGATACTGTGTAAAGGTGTATTTTCATTTGGATGCAAATCCACAGTGGGGATATATAAGGACTTGGCAAAGAAGATTTATGTGTAAGAGTTCTTGACAAATATAAGTGCATGCAGAAAGAGACTGTGGGGTGTGGTAGCATATGATGTAGATCCTGATGTCAATCCCTCTGTCAACTTTGTTGGCTTTATGGTGTCTAGGTTATTTGGTATTAAACATGACATAATATTCATATACTCTCTAATGTCTTTCAAAGACACAGCACAGTAACTTACCTTTCCTTTACAGTAAGCATACAATCACATTATTTAGGTAGTTAGTAGCATAATACAGATAATTTTGACAGGATAAATGTGACCCAGGGCTGGCTTTATGGGCAGATGAACTGTGCAGACACATAGGGCCAGTTGCTTTGTAGGGCCTCATGCTTGTTTCAATGAGTTACTGTCACCATTGTGAAATTCTTAATAATTTTTGAACAGAGGGGCTTGTCTCTCGTTTTCATTCTGACTGAACTCCACAAGTCATATAGCTAGTCTTCATGTGACTTGAATTTAGATCGCCTGGTGAATCAGTTCAGTTTGTAGAGTGGAGTCCAATGGATTAATGTTATTTATGATGCACCTGTGAATATCCTTCCTTCTATTCAGGAAATTGACATTTTTATTTGTAAATTTTGATTGAAAGTGACAACTCTATTATTGGTTTCAACAGAAAAGGATGCATATTTATTTTAATCTTTCATTTCTTACTTTAAAAAGCAGACCAGATACGGACCAGATGAGTGACATATTTTCCCTGTGCTCCTGTGAGTCAATAAAAAAAAACACTTTTAAGATCTATTTTAAAATTGTACCAAGCATAGCCATTTCTTTCTAACATAGACATTAGATCTCATTCCCACATATAAGTTTAAATTGAAAATCTTAATCCAAGTTACTTGCAAAGAAGACATCCAAAGAGATTTGAAGGTTCACATTTGCCCTTTGAGCCTAGAATTTTAACCATTATTTGATAAATCGTTACAAAAAAATCCAATACTAAAACAGCCTTCCAAATTAAGATACTCAATAGTTTAACCTGAAGATATTCTAAATGATCAGTTCACTTCCTTTCACTGAATCTACAGTTTTAAAGAAGAAAGTAAGTAATCTGCATTCAGAGGGTAAAACTCAAGGCAAGCATTTGTTGTATTGTGTTAGGATAAACAAACACACCCTTTAGAAGCAAAAACAAAGTTTGTCTGATTTTAATGTTAGGAATGCTATTACACAATCAATTCACTGTGTCATAATTGGAAGTGCGAGAACCTGTTTAATAAAGAGAATTCTCATCTCTCTTGGAGCCCTAGGAAAGGGAAGATTACATGCAAAATCAGTTTTATTTTTACTTTCCAGGACTTCTGTGGTTTGGTGACAATCATTGTGCTTCTGCACATGGTAGGAAGGCAGTGATTTATAACACATCGCTTTATTCTGTGTGCTCTTGTGCTCTATGAGATTAAAAATCATAATACCTTAAATACAAGGCCATAATGCAGTTTTCTAATTAGTGTTTCTAGCTCAGATGTAATATTACTTTCAAAGACTCCTCAAATATTGGTGGAGATCCCAGAATAGCTCCTTTTATGCCAATAAACTATGCCAATGAAGACATAGGTCACATGTCTTCATTGACAAAAGAGATATGAAAAATGGGGTTGAAGTATTGTCTTTAGAAGCTGATCCTTTTTACCTATCCAAATTATTTTGAATTTAATTTATTTTTCAATTTGGATAATTCATCTTCTTAAATTTTAATAGATTCCTATTGGTAGCTTTTTGATTGTCTTTTATTATCTCAACAAGAGGTATGTCTTTTAGATTTCCTGTAATTTTTAAACATCTAAACAAGCAGTAGAGTGAATTTCTTGACTCAAATTGACTGATTCCACCAGGCTCTGTTTTGATAATAATTAAGAATCTATTGCTTTGGTCTTTAGAGCTTGATCAGTCCAATGGGAGCAGTTAATTTAATTTCAGGTATTCTGAGTCTTTCTGTTATTGAGAATTTGTCCTTGAATGAGATTACATTTGTAGGTCATTTCAGTGAAGCTACTCTTGGGGGAACTTGACCAAAGGATCACTGGTTTTCACCAATCTGAGCCAAAGTTGAAATAGCAGGTAGAGGAAGATGGGGTAGTGGGAAGCTCTTTAATGTGTTATGAATTTAACAAGTTATTCAACATCTAATGCATAGTATTAGTATCATTTATTGGATTTCTCATGCACAATAACCCCTTTATATACATCTATTCATCTAATCCTCCCAATAATCTTGAGTATTAGTATTATAAGAAAGATAAGAACTTGCTTGAATTCACAGAATATAACAGTGTTGAAGCTGTGCTGACTACAGGTCTGATTCTAAAAATCCAAGCTTTTAACTATTGTCTCTTACTTAAATTTTCTGATATGAAAACCAAATAATTTTTATCATAACATTCTATCAGGGTATAATTATTTCTTTCCAACCCTTTGGTAAATAAATAATAACTTTTTATCATGGACCACTTGGGTCAATTTCCCCTCTTATTATCATTTTACATTAGTATGATACACTTGTTATAATTAATGAACCAATGTTAATATAGTGTTATTATATTACAGTATTATATATTATGTCATCATAGTGTTCATAGTTTATTCAGGTTTTCTTAATCTTTTCCAACATTTTTTCCCAGTCCAGGATCCTGTCCAGGACACCACATTCCATTTAGTTGTTATGTCTCCTTAGTTTACCTTGTTTTTAGACTTACCTTGTTTTTAATGATCTTGACAGTTTTGAAGAGTACTGGTTAGGTGTTTTGAAGGATGCCTTTCTATTAGAATTTGCCTGTTGTTTTTCTCATGATTATACTGGGATTATGCATTCATGGGAGAAAGACCAGAAGGTAAAGTGCTATTTTCAACCCATCATATCAAGGGTTCATACTATCTACATGAAGTTGACCCTGATTGCCTGGCTGAGGTAGTGTTTGTCAGTTTTCTCCATTTTAAAGTTAATCTTTTCCCTTCTTTCTATATTGTATTCTTTGGAAGGCAGTTACTATGCACAATGCATACATAGGGAGTAGATATCTCTATCTCTATCTCTTTCTAATCTATCTATCATCTATCATCTATCTATCTATCAACATCATCATTATGTATTTTACATGTCGTTATATACTTCATATGAACATCATCTTATCAACTGCGCACTACAAATGGTTTTACTAAACCACATCTTTATAGTTGGGCATTTAGGTTGTTATTTTTAAAATCGTTTTTGTTTCTTTTAGGGAAGCATCTTAGAAGTGAGATTACAGGTTAAAGGTATAAATATAGTAAAGTTTTGGTGCATATAGTTTCACCAAGGAGTTGTACCAGTTTATACTTCCATTAACACTGTGTGAAAATGGGTCTTTGACTTGTCCCTCACAACATTGCTTATTATTATTTACCTTTTTGGCTAAGTTTTTGGTAAAAAGTTTTTTTTTTTACTGTATTTTAATTTGTATTGATTTTATGATCAGTAAGGTAAGCAATTTACCCATTTAATTTTTGACTATAACTTCATTTTATTCATGTGTATAATCAGAATGATAATTTCTACTTTATAGAAATATAGCAAGAGTTAAATGTCATGTATGAAAGAACTTCATAAAAATAAGGCATTTGCTAACTGTTGACAATAATTTTGAAGTAGGAGAGTTCCAATTGACAGAGCTTGTTATCACACTAAGAATTTTGATTTCGGGAAGAATATGGCTGCCTTAAGAAGTTATTAAATAGGTGACATTATTAACTGTATCTAGTGGGTTGAATATTATTAGTTCACATAAAAATATAACTAAAAAATATATAAAATAGTTTGTGTGATAAGACAAAAGTTAAGGTGTAGGGGCTGTATAGGATATTTCTCTCCTTTTCACTCATGAGACACAATGTCTAATTAATTAGCTAACTAATTAACATTAGTTAGCTAAACGCTGGTTTAGTAAATAACTCTACCCCAGTCTTTGAGAATAAAAAAGACAAAAATGATGTGTGGTTTTTCTTAAGAAAATTTATCAGAGAATGTAGTAACCACATTCCCCTGGGGCCTGTATCCAGTGAAGGGATGGGATATACTAGAAGTGTTCGATATAATTAATGTAACACTGTGAAGTGTAATGTGTTTTGTCACATTGTCGATCATATTGATATGCAGATATTGGCTTCACAAAGACTCAGAAAGATAAATTAATTATGCTGAGGCTGATATTGTTGCTATGTAGAGATGAGGCCACAGAAATAGTAACTGATCCTTTTTAGGATGCAGAAATCATCTGTCTTAGCTCAGGCTGCCAAATAAAATACCATAGACTGAGTAATTTATTTCTCACAGTCCTGGAGGCAGGGTGCCAGCAATGTAAGTTTCATTCTGAGATTTTTTTTCTCTTGATTTGTAGGTCACTTGTGTACTCCCATGACCCCTTCTTTGTGTGTATGAAGAGAGAGCAAGCTCTTTGGTGTCACTTATTAGGACACTAATATCATCATGAGGCCTTCACCCACATGACTTCATCTAATCCTAATTATCTCCAGAAGACTCAATCTCGAGATAACATCATATTGGGGGGTGGGCTTCAACATAAGAATTTTCAGGGGACATAAACATTCAATCTATAATATCATCAGAGTTAACATAGCATACTGTGGATGTGTATATACAACACACACACATTGTGTACGTGAAAGGAAAGATACATAGATCATGGGCAGCATATTAATTACTCTTGTTATTTCTCATTTAAGTTACTATATTAGTTTTTTTGATCAGTTGCAGTTAATAGTAAACATGAATTTTAGTAACTAAATGGTGATTTTCTCATGTAACAAGAAACCCAGAGACAGATGGTTGCTGGTGTTGTTTCAATAGCTTGATGCTCTTGGTGCCAAAGTCTTTATAATTCTCTTGCTTTTATTTCATGGTTGCAAGATGATGGCTGTAGCTGCTTTTCCAGACCTAGTACCCACATTCCAAGCAGAAGAAAGGAACAATGGAAAAGAGCAAAGGGTGTATGCCAAGTGGGTCTTTTAAGGATATTTCTAGAAGACCTATCCAATGGCTTTTGCTTATATTTTATTGACCAGAACTATGTCGTGTAGCTACTGTTATCTGTCTAGATGTCTCAGAAGCATGTTTTATCTACAAACATGAGTATTCCCTCTAATGTGTGGTTTCTGTAAATAAGCAAGAAGAGAAAAATGGATATTGGGTTGGAAGCCAGAAGTCTGCACCACAACTACATCCCAAGAGCTGAAAAAAATTGTAACTTGATAGATCCTCCCTCAATGGGTTGATAGTCTTCTCACACAGCACAATAGAAGGTTAGGAAATTTTTGCCCCAAAGGAATATTAAACAGTATTTCTCCAAAGGAGATCTTATTTAAGGAATGAAAGAAGACAGCATATTTTAGACACTGGAGTTTTTACTGAGAAGACAGCCACTAGTTTAATTCAACTGCAACCAGAGGAAATTTTTTGGTATCTGGCAGATGTGCTGCTTCAAGTCTTTCTTTTGGCTCTCAAGATGATTCCAACTTCCAATTTCCTGTGTTCACAGCACACTGTTTTATTTCATTCAGAGACATAGTGTTCTTGTCTGAGTCACTACACCATTACTCATCTGTGTTAGCTCCCTGTTGGGGTTTCCATAAGGTTATCCAAAGAGGTGCAGGGCATGAAAAACACTAAACTGCTGTAGATCAGAGTAAGGTGTTAAGAGATGTGCACAATTTGAAGTTCTTTCGGGGTTACACAGAGCAAGTCAAGGTTTCAAAATTTGTAAATTCATGAATAGCAGCTCCACTTTCTGTTATAGGAAAGATGGAAAGAAAATTCACCTTTTTTTTCTTTTTTAAAGCTGGAGTCCTAGACCACTATGGTCAAATGAATAACCTAAGTTATGTGGAGGGTGGAATAGAGGCCAGGAACAGTCAGATGGGTATTATAGTAATCCAGGTGAAGAGTTATATGAGAAAATAGGAGATTCAGGCATGAAACAGCTGGAGCAGAAGGAACAGGATGTAGCTACTGATTGGATGTACAAGAAAGAGAGGGAGAAAAGGAGGCAGAAGGAGCAGTCAATGTTGACTCAAGCTTTTGGACTCTGAGTCTGAGGGAATGGAGCTGCCACAGGGATAAAGAAACTGAATAGAATCTGTTTGGGGGTAATAGTAAGGGCATTGTGTTCTGTCTGTGTTCCCCCATATACTTTGTGGAGGAGGTAGAGGATGGAAGTCTGGCTGAATAGAGAGACTAAGAGACTCTGGTATGGCTCTTAAAGTGCTTAGTTGCAAATTTCTTCCCAATCACTTTGTGACAGCATTTGATTTGACTTTTGAATTCAGACCCTTGGGCAATGTGCATAAAATTTGTTCTACATTAAATGCGGTGAGAATATGTATTTCCTCTCTATCTTATCTCTACCATATCTCTGAGCCTGAATTATCACATACTCCAGAATGAGGCAAATTAAGCTTACTGTTTTAAATACATTTTTCTTAAAAAATTTGAAGTAATATTGTTTCTTTCAGATTTAAGGGAACATCTTTTTATGTTTGCCAAATTGCCACTCAGCTTTACCCATCCAACATTTTCCAACTGGCTTTGATCACAATGGACAATTGCTTATATTGCCACCCACACACATCATTCTGATGACAATTCTTTAATAAGTCCACTTTCAGAGTGACTTTCATGAACAATCAATGAACCATTCCTAAATGATATAGAGTATTTAAGATATATGATGTTTGACTACTCCAATAAGTACAAATATTAATTTCTTCTTTAATCTTGCCTTTTACTCTCTAAGATCCCATATATTAAGTTGGTCCAAGGAATTGGTTTCATAGAGTGGTATTGAGGCTGGAAAATAGAATTGGAATTGATTTCCTTACTTCTTTATTCTTCTCTCATCTTCTGATAGGCCTCTGTACCTGCGCCATATAGGGCGACAGCAACTATATGCTTAGTTCCATCACACTTGTGCACTTTGAATATAAAGAGGCTGACATTAATTTCAATTGGTTTTCTCTGTCCCTCATCCCTGCCAGATTAGGACACATCAAAATAGGATAGTCTCTTTCTTTGAGGACCTTTAACCTCTCTATTATATAGCTCAGGTAGCAAGTATATACGTCTTGCTCAGCTAACGAGTGCATGTTTTTTAGCTCTATCTTGATTCCATTTTTGTTCCCATCCTTGTTTATTTAAACCTATTTTAAATGATATTTTATGGATCATATATTGCATTGTAAGCTTAGATATCACCAGGCAGTGGGTACACATAGTAGTCAACAAACAAGAAAAAGATTTAATATTTACAGAGCATTTTTTATGTGCCAGAAATACTTTTAAGCTCTTTAGTTATTTATTATTTACAACAACTCTATGACTTAGGTCCTGCTGTTGCCATGTTTTACAGATGTGAAAATTGAAACTCAGAGATGCTCATGGATTGCTTACACAAGGTCACATAGCCAGTTACTGTGGAAACTGAGTTTGAACACAAGCCATTTGATTCCTGAGCCCACATGATTAACAAGAATATGATAATGTCTTAATAGAATAGAAATAACACCAATTACACAAGCCATGACCCCTCTATTGTCATAGATTCTCAGTTCTTTATAATGTGCCCCTGAATATTGTTTTCTAATAATGATTGCATCATATGTGCTCACAAACCACTTAACAATTAAATGGCATCACTGCCAGATACTTCCATGTCCTCCAGGCACTAATGGATCCTGGAATCTTTGAGAAGCCACTGTAGTGGGGTGGGACAGACAGTGATAAAGGGGAAAAGATCCTTTCCCTGCTGTGCTATGCTCAGGGAGTGAGGCTTCAAAGCTGTGCTGAGGTCTTACTGAGTTTTAAACCCCCTTTTTAGATTTTTACTTAGTCTCCCCCGCCTCTCTTCAGGTTTGAAAATGAGTCCAAATAGAGACATATCAGAGTAACAGCCACCATGTTTGGCTCATACTCACTCCTCACCTGCCCCTTCCTACAGCTCATTAAGCATGGCTCTTTCTTCGACATGAGCCTTCTCCTTAGAGGCTTCTCAGGCACACTGAAAAATGAGTTTCTACCAGCGCATCACTCTTGTTTCCCAGCATAATCAGGTATGTCTGAATCCCACAGTAAGCCCATCTCAAGCCAGAGAAGTAACTGATCTTTCAGTTTTTAATTGTGATGGAATCTCTTCAGTCCCAAATCCCCTCTCAGAACCCTCAGTACCATCCCATGAGCCACCACTAGTTCCCACAAATCACAGCCTTTCTTCTACCTTAGACTCATGTTGCCATTGGCTCCATCCAGCCCAGAGGGGCAAGGGAAAATCAGGCTTCTTTTCTGACTTGTGCCTACTCAAGACAGAGACTAGAGGCTAACACTCTAGGCATCATTTTTTTCTGGGTTTTCTCTGACAGGCTGTAATGATCAATCAGTTTTGCCCATCTGCCCTAATGTGGTAGTAAATATTTAAGTACATGTGGCTCACTGAACCTTGAGGCTTTGTCTTGGGGTGAACAGAGCTTCCTTTGTTCTCAGATCTTTCACTTCTGTGGATAGGGTTTGAAATTTTTTGACCACGTACTCATCTGTACATCCTACAAAGACATGAGTGATGGTTTTGCAGGGATTTAGGCAATTTACATGTTTTCTTATGAAATCCAAAATGGTCTCTCTTTCCTCACCTCCATGTCACTGAGTAGCTTTACCAGGGGTGAGACTCTGGTGATTTTTCCTGTCTTCCTGGAAGCCTGGGCTTTTCCACAATTATTTCACTGTGAGCATCCTTAAACCTTTTGATCTAAACGGGTCTTATCTGCTTATCTTTTTGCTGCCTCCTTCTCCTTTCTTCTTCAACTATTTTATTCTTAACAGAACCACAAGCATTTACTCCCTGAATTTTGATACGTATTTAGAAAGGTAAATTATACTCCTGTATGTTGCCCAACAATCATATAAGTGTCCTTTGGTGTTAGAGGGTAGTGACAGAGGCATCTCGGGTCCTTGATGCTTACCAAATGTACCAAAGCCTTGGCCCATTTTAGTGTTTATCCTCCTTGTCTTTTTGCTCACTTTCATTTACACCCCACCTCACTTTACTCTACACCAAATGTGGGCTGCTGTCTGTTTACGGCATTCCCCTGCTTATTGGCCAAAAGTTTTGGCAACATTTAGATTAATCCAGCCATGTCTGCCAATAATCATTTACCACTTTGAGGAAGCACAAAATATTTTTACAAATTCAATGCTTGTAGAGGAGGGCTTACAAGTAAATGTCCAGGGCCTACTTCTCAGCCAGATAGGAAGGAACTTACAATATTTTGCAATCTTGGGTGGGTCATTAAATACTATATAGATCTTCCTGTGGGTATATCTGGATACACCCATCCCTGTGGGTTCCAGTGGCCCCTGCAGGGTGGTTTCCACAACTCCATCCCACTTCCTTGGGAATAGCACAGCCCCACATGCCTGTCCTGGCATTGCTTGGCAAGTAATTTGGAAGATTATCGAGGAGGAACTGACAAGCCCTAATAATAATAATAACAACAACAATAATGGCTATATTTCAAAAGCTCTCACCATGTTTCAGACATTCTACCAGAGACTTTCTGTATATTATCTCATTTTATATTTATCTCATATAATGAGGTAGGTATTTTCCACATTTTACATATGACTAAGCTCAGATTAAGAAACCTTTTCAAAGACATCCAATTTCTCAACGTCTCAGCAAGTGTGTCTCTAAAGTTCATATAGTTTCCACTATGTTCACCTCTACTCCTAGGAACTTGGATACTGGAGATATGCAGACAAACCACCCTGCAAGCCCAGAATTAATAATGGTGTTCCATTGGAGCAGTCCCAAGTGATAACCTAAATTTTGAAATGCTGCTGAGAAAGAGCCATTTGTCTCAAAAACCCAGTTTGAACCTTCCACGAATTAAATAGGCTTTCTGTAAACTGGAAACTAGTGAATGGTACGATGAAACCTGCTGGACTAGAGAGAGCTTGGTGAAAGGGTACCTCGAGACCTCTTGTCAGCAGCTGTTGGTATTTTTTTTCCCTCCCTTTTCTTGACTTTCCCTTTATGAAGGAAAAGAATTTTTTTCACTGTTGCATAGCTAAAAAGGACAGTGCCAGGCACATAGAAAATGCTAAATAAATATTTTTTGAATGAAAGAAAAATTGGATGAAAAAAATCTTTGCCAGCCCTCTGAGAAACTGCTACTCCTTACATTGTGTCTGCTAGTTTCCTAGAGACCCAGGTAATCTGTCTTGTATCTGCCATTTGTTGGTTGGCCTAATCTTAACCATTGCTGTGTAACAGTTAAACCCTGCCTTCTACTAGACAGTTATTGATACCCCCAGAAAAAGACACTTTCAGGGCTTGGCATCTTGTGCCTGTCTGCATCTTCATGACCGGAACTCTGATTCCTTCATGAATGAGGGAGTATTGATCATGTCTTGCCCAAGAGACCATTCCCTATGAGAAGTGCTGGGTCCTTTCAGTTAATCCCAAATTTGCTGGGGATTCTGATTCTTAGTTTCTTCATTCTGTAAGACAAACCTTACTTCTATTTTTACTTTTTCTAAATAACAAAAATAACACCTCTCCCCCCCAAAATAGAAACAAAATCAAAGCCATCAACAGTAAAATATAGATGCAGTCATATTTCTATACTATTATTAGAAGCAAAAGTTTTAAGGTAGATTTTTTTTTTTTAACCATCTGGCTCTATTTATTAGGCAGGGTTCCCAACTTCCACAGATTTCCTGTAGATGGATTGCTTCTATGGCATTGAGAGTAAACAAATGCATCTTTCCCATAACTTAAGTACAATAAAAATATAAACTTCAAATAGTCATAGGAAGGAGTGCCAAGTGTGTTCTCTAGATTTTGTGTATTTACCTTTCTATAGATCCTGATAAATATGGTGACTAGGTTTTTGATGTGCCAGGTTCTCTTTCACTATCCAATTGGCCTTTTGGAGAATTTTGTAAATGGAAATAAGCAATAGATTTACTTACATCTGCTGGTATGAACGAACAGAGCCTTCGGGAAGGAGGGCTCCTAATGAGTTAGTCCCTGAGCCTTGGGCTGGGATACCCTCCCCCACCAAGCCAGCTTCCCAGCCTTGGGGTTGTAGACCAGGTGCCAGCACTGGCACTGTTTTCTTTGTAAGTCAAAGAGTAAGTTTCCTTGGTTTCTCACCATATGATGTGGTGTGGAAGGGCTGTCTGAAGGGCAACATGAGGAGCAGTTTTCAGGAACAACGAATAGACTTTATTAGTGGTAGCTAGGGAAGAACTCACATAGCATAGGACTTGGCACATAGTAAAATTATAAAAGTATAGATTTGTTGAATAAACAAACAAAATAATGAATAAATGAGTTTGGATCTGGGACTATTTGAGCCATTGGCAACCCAAGGCTCTGTATGGATGCTGATTTCTTGCTTTCAATTTTGCTATCATTTAGAAAGCATTTCACTTAGTTATTTACTGGGTGGGGGCACAGACGGGAGAATGATTACTTTGCTCTAAATGAGGAATTTTGAGGCAATGTGCACTTATGATAGGCAGTGTAATAACATCTAGGGATGATGATTTTTCCCCTTACACTAAGTGGGACTCTGACCTCCTATAATTTCTCTGCATTGGTGACCTGATAGGTTGTCTAGTCTCTCTTCTGTATGTGAAGACAGCTATCTAGGAATTCCCGTGGCTTTTCTATTTTGAGTTAAAGGAAACCAGTTCTGCCAATTTCTTTTCATGCTATAGAATTTTCAGTTCCTTCAACTTTCTTGTTACTCACCTGTGGGTAAGCTTCACTATGTAAAACAAGGAAATTGTTCAGTAGATATGGCTGCATCAGCTCCAGAGTACAGAGGGTCTGTCACTCCTTCTGTTCTGGCAAGATATCCTGTTAATGTAATTTAAGTTTGTAGTCATTATTTTGAAAATTGTGCTACTAAATTCATTGCAAATTTTATGTTTACTTTATCTAATTATTGTTAACCCAGTCTTCTCCAAACTGTACTTTTGCATAGGACTTTTAGAGCGTAAAAGCTAGACTTTCTACATATACTTATAAAGCTCCTTCTTGTTAATTTTGGCCCATTGTTCTAATTTGTTGAATGTGTTTTATTTCTTTTGAATATTAGTTCTTTTACCAAATATATTATCCATTGTTCCTTATTTAAAATGTTGTTCTTATGATAATCTATTCATGATAGAACTTTTTGAAAGCACAGATGAGCTAAAAGAAAACAAAGATGTGTTCTAACTCATTACCAGAGATAAATATTGTTAGCAGCTTAGTGTAACACTGCTTAGTTTTATTCTCTATGCACACACACACACACACACACATGCACACATCTCCCTGCGTGTACACAGATAGTATATGCATTTGTTACCATACCATATACATGTGATATATATGATCATACCACAGGTTTATTTTGTAATTTGCTTTTTTCTTCACTTCAAACTTTTATTTGATAATTTTTAAATACCCATGAAGTGCATAGCACTGTAGGGATCACTGGGAATATAGTAATGATTAATGTAAATGTACTGTGGTTTATTTAATTGGTCTTCTATTATTCGATATTTAGATTTTTCCAAATATTTTGCTATAATTAACACATAAGTGGCTACATTTTTGCCAACATCCATGACAATTTCCTGAATAAGTGGAACTGTGAGTCAAAGAGTAAGAAAAATTGTAAAAGGTTTTGATAGGTTTTAACAAATTGCCCTCCAGCAAGTTAGGAAATAATCTCACTATTAGTTATTTGAAAACTTGATACCTGTCCCTTTTATTCGCCCAGAAAATTGTTAATAAAAGTGTTGAATGAGAGGACCAATGAAAAGATTTTGGAGGAAACTAGTAGATCATTCTTCCAAAGTTACATTCATTAATCAACATTCAGTGAGAACAGTTCTTTGCTCAATTGTATTATATCTTGTCCATTTATTTTTATCAACTAGAGTTTCATAAGAAAACTTTTTTGGATGCTTTGCTGAAATCAAGTTAGTTTATATCTAGGCAATCTGTCTCTAACAGTATAACAATCTTACAAAATGATAAAAATTTTATTAGGTCAGTGTAATATTCTCAGTAAATTATGCTGATTCCTAAAGCTCACTACTTTATTTAAAAGCACTGTCCAGTGGAACTCAGTGCAGTGATGGAAATGTTCTATTATCTGTGCTGTCCAATATGGTAGCCAATAGTCATATGTGACTATTGAGCGCTTAAAATGTGACTAGTATGACTCAAGAAATGATTTTTATTATTATTTTTGATATACAATAATTTAAATTTAAATAATGAAATATGACTAATGGTTACCACTTTGGACAGCACACCTTTACAATATACAACAAACCATCTGTCTAATAACTCTTGTATAATTTAATTGAATGAAGTTTAATATTAAGTTGAGAGACTCATGATACCGAAATGTGTGGGTCTCTCAGTCTGTTTTTAATTGTATTTTTTCACATCACCAACCCATAATTTCTTAAAGATTTATAACAGTAATTCTATGTGAATATTTCATCTCAGCGAGGTGTTTTCAGACCCTGCCATATAATTGACTCCAGTAACAATCATTTCTTTTAAATCAACCAGGTTTCATTTCCTCTAACAAGATTTTTGAACCCCTTATAATGCAAACATCATTCTCCTTGACAGAAAAAGAGGTAAGCAAAAAATGTTGAGTAATTTTGTTTTCTACCATTCATCTTTGACATTATTCTCATCTTCCCCAAACAATTGGCTTTTCCGTTACTTATTCTTAAAATTGATGTAGCTAATGGGGCCCTTTATGTTGTCAACAGCATTTTTGTTTTTCAAGCCCAGATCATTCTGGTTATTAGCATTTTTATTAGAATACTTATAGCTACATACTACTCTTCTATATCCATCCAAAGTCATATGCTTTTTATTTCCTTCCCAGTTTTTTTTATGCCATTTAAAAATTTGAGTTCGACAGGGATATGCATAGCTGTATCAATTTCTTTAACTGTTTTCCCTTTGCATCCCCCGAGAATCAGATCTGATTATATTTTAATTCAGTTCAACCCACTCAATGATGTTGACTGACCCTTAAGTGCCAGGCCCTGGGTAGGGGCTGGGAATTCCTGAGGGAGTTAGACATGGACATTGCCATCACAGGACTTACACTTTACTAAGAGAATCAGACCCATATACTACAAGCCACATGCCGTGCAGTATATGCTTATTAATGGCACTTACAATGTCCTGGGAGACAGGGTCAATTGTGCTTGCAGGGCATGTAGGAGGGGTCAGAGAGGTTGTGAAGAACTGGAGATCTCTGTCTGATCCAGAAAAAATGTTTTAGTACAAATGAATAAGTGTTTGTAGGACAGAGAAGCTAAGTAACACGGTGTCTTATTCATGAATGAATAACATGAACAGAGGCCAGAGCAGGGCTCCATAACTAGTTCTGAAGCTGGAGTGTAGAGTACTTCTTGTGATAGGAAACAGAGATGAGGCTGAAGTTAGATAGTGACTAAATGGTGAGGAACCTTGTATATTATGCTGAAGACTGAATTTATTCCAAATGGAATAAGTATGAGCATTCTTGGAAAGAGAAAAATAGATTCCTCTTTTAGAAAAATAGTTCTGGATATGTTAGACTTTGGAAAACTTTTGGAAAGAAAATTATTAGTCAAGAGGAAGAGGAATGTACCAATTAATGCAGCGAACAGTAATAGAGAGGAGGGATTCTAACTGAGCCATTTTTAAGAGGTAGAATTGCTGGAATTAGGTGGCTGATTGGGTGAGAAGGAGGCAGGAAGATGATTCAGAAGTTTCTCATATGGTTTTGTTGTTTGTATTAAAGTCAACTTTTCTCTTGAATCACTTTCCCTTCAGGATCTCTGGATGTGAGATCATGTCTGTCTTTTCTCTGAACTTTTGGAAACTTTTCCCAGTGTCAAGTGAGTGTACACTGATTTTATTCGGTGTTCCATTCCTCCTGTCCTAGGAATTCCAGGATGTACTCATCACATTTAAAAAACTGCTTTATTTTTAGATCATTTTAGACTTACATAAGAGTTGCAAAAATAGCCCAGTGAGTTCCCAAATATCCTTCACCCAGTTTCTTTTCATTAATATCTTATCAAAACTAGGAAATTTATCTAGAACTAAATTACTATTAACTGAATTATAGAATTTATTTGTATTTCACCAGTTTTTCACTAGTGCTTTTTTTTTTCTATTCCAAGATCCAATCAAGGATCACATATTGCTTTTAGTTGCCATATTTCCTTAGTATCTTCCAATTTGTGACAATACCTAAGTCTTTTCATATCTTTTATGACCTTGACACTTTTGAAAAGTACTGATCCGTTATTTTTGTAGAACACTCCTCAATTTGTCTGATGTTTTCTCATGATTAAATTGAGGTTATGCTTGACTGCAAAGGATACCCAGGCATGTGCCCTTCTCAGTGCTTTAAGATGGAGGTATATGATGTACATAAATAATGGTGATGTTAACTTTGATCACTTAGCTTAGATAATGACTTCCATCATCTCCACTACAAAGTTACAATTTTTTTCAATATTTCGGGGGGTACTTTGAGAATATGTGAATATCTTGTTTTTCTTAAACTTTTACCCACAGATTTTAGTATCCTTTGGAGGACCTCGCCTGCAGCAATTATTACTGTGGTGTAATAATGGTTATCTTCTATTTATTAATTGAAATGCTTCTTTTTAAAATAAATAGGTTGATTTGAACCAAACTTAAGGAGAGAAAAACATGCCAAAATTTTCCAGCTTTATTGAGATATTATTGACAAACATTATATGTAAGTTTAAGCTGTATTATATGACAATTTGATATCCATATGTATTGAAAATGATCACAATAAGGTTAAACACCTGTATCCTCTCACATAATTATCATTTTTCTGTGATAACATTCAAGATTTACTCTTTTAACTTTCAAATATATAATATATTATTGTTAACTACACTCACTATGCTGTACTTTAGATCTCTAGAATTTCTTCATCTTATACTCTCTATTTTTCTGAGTTTGGCTTTTTTAGATTCAACATATAATTGAGAACAGGAAGTATTTGTCTTTCTGTGTCTGACTTATTTAACTTAGCATAGTTAATTAAGTTCCACCCATGTCACAAAAGATAGGATTTTCTTCTTTTTAATGGCTAAATAAGGTTCCTATGTGTGTGTGTGTGTGTGTGTGCGTGTGTGTGCGCTTGCGTGCATGCGCACTTGTGTGTATCTCATTTTCTTTATTCATCCATCAATGGACACTTAAGTTGTTTCTATGCCCTGGCTAATGTGTATAATGCTGAAATGAACATGGGAGTACAGATATCACTTCCAGATTTTTTTTATCATTTCCTTTGGATATATACCTAGAAGTGGAATTACTGGATCATACGGTTGTTTTATTTTTAATTTTTGGAGGAACCTTAACACTGCATTCTATAATGGCTCTACCAATGTACATTCCTACCAATAGTGTACAAAGAACCTCTTTTCTCCACATCTTCACCAACACTTATTGTCTTTTGTCTTTTTGATAATAACCAATTTTACAGGTGTGAGGTGATACCTCATGAAATGTTTTGTAAGGAAAAGTTGTCTCTTTCCTCCCATTTATTTATTTATTTATTTATTCAATCATTTATTTACATTAGGGTGGATTCATGATTACTAATTTCGTTATTGGGGTTATAATTCTATATTACTGTTATTTAATTTCTTGATAAAATTTCTCCATCTTTGGCCAATGGGTGCTCTTTCAGACTCTGGTGCCCTTTTCACATGTTTGCATCCTTTACTTTTGATACTTCCTTATTTTCTAGCACCACAAGGTGCTTTATGCAATTCTTGTATTCTCCCTGTTCCAGCCTTGGAATTAACCAGTTCTTCCAGGAGTGCTCATAACTTCTTAACATGTTCCTGTGACTATTACTTCACCAAGTAGTTCTTCACTGCTGATTGGAATTGAGTCAAAGATAACAGAATGACACATTAGGGGTTCTCTTTTGTGCTTCCTCAAACTTTTAGGAGAGAAAAATGTTCAGTAAGACATATTGAATTTGCACTCAACAAATATTTATTAAGAGCTCACTTTATGTCAGTGCTGAGTTAGGTGTGAAGATATACCCCCCTGGTACCTGAGAGGTATTCCCTAGGCAGCTTGTATTTTGATACCTTACCTTGGTAGAGGAGTTCTTCTCTAAGTAACCTGAGTTTTGCTTTGTTGTGCCTCATTTGATTATATAAAACTCCATTATCTTAAAATGTCCCCCAAATCCCAATGTTTTGAGGTGTACTTCAGGGGTATCTCATATGTGTTCACAAAGCCAGTGAGTCATGTTTAGTTACCATGAAGAATCTGTTTGTTCCTTGTCCTGTTGATCTAGCTCCCTTCCTGTCAATAGAAGAAAATATTTCCCTCTTTAAGTAACTTCTGGTTCATATGGTTCCAAAGCAGTCTACTTTGTCCCAAAGTTTTATAGAATTGTTAGTGAAAATGGTACTTTTAATGACTACTTATGGCACTCACCTATCTACCTGCCCATTTTTCTTTCTTAAGATCTAGTCATGAATCCCTCATAGAGCTGTATCAGGAGACGTTACCATGTATTTCTCAGAGTCCACTTCCCTCTAGCTGAAGAAGGCTTTGTTCTTCAGTCAACATCTCTGAGCCCACTGTCCTCTTCACTTACAACAAGATGACATCCAGGAAGTTCCTTATTCTTGCAAATAAACTTAGACATGTCCATGCAGTTTACAAGGCAGTTCTGACCCCTCAGTGGTGTGTTGTGCTTGAACTCAAGCTGGGATACAAACTACGCTTATATTGAGCTGAAAGCAATCATTCTGCATTTATCACCTAAAGGTGCTTATTATAGTCCTTAGGTATACATGGAATAAGTGTAATTCCCTTCTAATATGTCCACTTTCTAAAACTGAAGACAACTTTCCTTTCTTGCTCCCTTCAAAATTCTATTTCCCAGGTTAAGCACATTAAGGACTTTTTGCCATTCTTCTTGTGACTTATTTCATGTTTTCTCACCATTTGGGCCCCTTTCCTCTGAATGTGCTCTGGTTTTTCTGTGACCTTTCAAAAATGCAAGGTCAAAGAGACTATGTCTGGACCAGAGAAGATTCGACTATCATCTCTAATATCCAAAATTATTCAGGTTAGTATCCAAAATTTATAAGTGATTCATATAACAACACCAAAAACAAATAAACAAACAGTTCGATTAAAAAATGGGCTGAGGACCTAAGAAGATATTTCTCCAAAAAGTTCGTATGGATAACCAATAGACATCAGAAAAGATGCCCGACTTTACTAATCATCAGAGAAATGCAAATTAACACCACAACGAGATATCACCTCACATTTGTCAGAATGGCTATCATAAATAAATAAAAAACAACTAGTGTTGGTGAGGATGAGAAGAAAAGGGAATTCTCATGCACTTTTGGTGGAATGGGAGGGTGGTGCAGACACTTTGGAAAACAGTTTGGAGTTTCTTCAAAAATTAAAAATATAGAACTACCTTATAACCCAGCAATTTCATTTCTGGGTATCTATCCAAAAAAACCCTGAAAACACCAATTCAGAAAAATTTATACACTCCTAATTTTTCTGCAGCATTTTTTATAATAGCAAAGGTATGGAAGAAATCTAAGTGTCAATTAATTGATGAATAGGTAAAAAAGATGTGGTATTTACATACTATTGAACATTATTCAGCCATGAAAAAGAATGAAATCTTACCATTTCTAACAACATGGATGGACCTGAAGTGTATTATGCTCAGTGAAATAAGTCCACAGATAAAGACAAACACCATGTGATCTCACATCATGTGGAATCTAAAGAACAAAATAAACAAAGAAAACAAAACAAAAACAAACTCATAAAAACAGAGAACAAACTGGTGATTGCCAGATGGGAGGGGGGTTGGAGTGGAGTGAAAAAAATGAAGGGATTAAGAAGTATATATTGGTAGTTAAAAATAGTCATGAGGATGTAGAGTCAATAATATTTTAATAACTGTATGAGGTGCCAAGTGGGTACTAGACTAATGGAGAGATCACTTCATAAATTATATAAATGTCCAACCACTATGCCGAAACTAATATAAAATAAATTTGAATGTCAACTGTAATTGAAAATAAACGACAGGTAGTGGAAGCTGTCGATCTTAAGGACTGGGCCAGAAACAGGTACAGCTTTATTTCCACCATATTCTAATGCTGCAAACAATCACAGAGCCCACTCACATTTAAAAAGAGGGAGCATAGAGCCCATTCTTGATGAGAGGAGCATCAAAGCATTTGCAGCCATATATTATTTTCTCATTCGTTATTTTTTCTTTATTTTTTCTTTTTTAAAATTAAGTTTATTGGGGTAACATTGGTTAATATAATTATATAATTTTCAGGTGTACATTATAATTTGACATCTATATATTCTATTGTGTAATTACCACCCAAAGTCAGTTTCCTTCAGCTACTATATATTTGATCCCCTTTACCCACTTCACCCTCCCTCATCCCCCTATATTTGACCTCTTTTACCCCCATCTACCTCTTGTCTCCTCCCCCACCCCCTACCCTCTGGTAACCACTAGTCCATTGTCAATGTCCATGAGTCTTTGTTTGTCCTGTTCATTTGTTGCTTTTAGGTTTATATCTCACATATAAGTGATATCGTGTAATTTTCAACCTTTTCTGTCTGGCTTATTTTGCTTAGCATGATTATCTCGACGTCTATCCATGTTGTCACAAATGGCAGTATTTCATCTCTTCTTATGGCTGAGTAATATTCCATTGTATATATGTACCACAGCTTCTTTAGCCAATCATCTATCGTAGGACACGTCGGTTGCTTCCATGTCCCAGCCACTGTGAATAGTGCCGCTATGAACATTGGTGTGCAAATATCTTTTTGGTTATGGGTTTTCAAGTCTTCAGGGTAAATACCCAGTAGAGGGATTGGCTGGATCATATGGTAGATCAATTCTTAGTTTTTGGAGGAACCTCCATACTGTTTTCCATGGCGGTTGTGCCAATTTGCAGTCCCACCAGCAGTGTATGAGGGTTCCTTTATCTCCGTATCCTCTCCAACATTTGTTATTACTTGTCCTGTTGATTATAGCCATTCTAACACGTGTGAGATGGTATCTCATTGTGGATTAAATTTGCACTTCTCTAATAGCTAGTGATATTGAGCATCTTTTCATATATTTGTTGGCCATTTGTATGTCCTCTAGGGAGAAGTGTCTGTTCAGGTCCTCTGCGCATTCTTCGATTGGATCATTTGTTTTTCTGTTGTTATAGAGTTGTATGAGTTCTTTGTATATTTTGGATATTAGGCCATTATCGGAAGTGTTACTCGCAAATACATTTTCCCATTCAGATGGTTCTCTCTTTACCTCGTTGATGATTTCTTTTGCTGAGCAGAGGTTTTTAGTTTGATGTAGTCCCATTCATTTATTTTTGCTTTTACTTCCTTTGCCTTTGAGGTCAAATTCATAAAATCCTCTTTAAGTCCAAGGTCCTTGAGTTTAGTTCCTATGTTTTCTTTTATGCATTTTATTGATTCCTGTCTTATATTCAGGTCATTAATCCATTTTGACTGTGTGGTGATAGACAACAGTCTAGTTTCATTCTTTTGTAGGTGGTCTTTCAATTTTTCCAGCATCATTTATTGAAGAGAGGCTTTTCTTTCTCCAATATATGTTTTTGGCTTTTTTGTCAAAAATGATTTGTCTACATAAATATGGTTTCACTTCTGGACTCTCGATTCTCTTCCACTGGTCTGTGTGTCTGTTTTGCTGCCAATACCATGCCGTTTTGATTACTGTCACTTTGTAGTATAATTTGAAGTCAAGAGGCATGATGCCTCCAGCCTCATTCTTTTTTCGCAGGATGGCTTTGGCAATTTGGGGTCTTTTGTGCTTTCATACAAATCTGATGATTTTTTGTTTCATCTCTTTAAAAAATGCCGATGGGATTTTGATGAGGATTGCATTAAATCTGTGTAATACTTTAGGTAATATGGTCATTTTAACTATGTTGATTCTTCCAATCCAAGAACACGGAATATCTTTCCATTTCTTTGTATCTTCTCTGATTTCTTTTAATAGGGTCTTGTAGTTTTCATTAGATAGGTCTTTCCATGTTTTGTTAAATTTATTCCTAGGTATTGTATTCTTTTTGTTGCAATTGCAGAATAAATTATTTTTTCCATTTCTTTTCCTGACGCTTCATTATTAGAGTATAAGAATGCTATGGATTTTTGAACGTTGACTTTGTATCCAGAGACTACTGTATTTGCTTATTGTTTCTAGTAGTGTTCTTGTAGAGTCTTTAGGGTTTTCTATATAGAGAATCATGTCATCTGCAAATAGTGACAGTTTGACTTCTTCATTTCCTATTTGGATGCCTTTAATATCTTTCTCTTGTCTGATTGCACTCGCTAGGACCTCCAATGATATATTGAATAAGAGTGGTGATAGTAAACAGCCTTGCTTTGTTCCTGATCTTAGAAAGAAAGTTTTTAGTTTTTCACCATTAAGTATAATGTTGGCTGAGAGTTTGTCAGATATGGCCTTTATTATGTTAAGATACTTTCCTTCTCTACCGATTTTGTGAAGTGTTTTGATCATAAATGGATGCTATATCTTGTCGAAGGCTTTTTCTGCATCTATTGATATGATCATATGATTTTTATTTTTTAATTTGTTTATGTGGTGTATCACATTAATTGATTTGTGTAGGTTGAACCATCCCTGTGCCCCTGGGATTAAGCCTATTTGATCGTGGTGTATAATCTTTTTAATATGTTGCTGTATTTGGTTCGCTAGTATCTTCTTTAGGATTTTTGCATCTGTGTTCATGAGAGAAATTGGTGTATAGTTTTCTTTTTTGTGTGTTATCTTTACCAGGTTTTGGTATCAGAGTAATATTGGCCTCAAAAAATGTGTTGGGAAGTATTGCCTCCTCTTCAATTTTTTGGAAGGGTTTGGGGAGAATAGGTATTAAATCTTCTTTGAATGTTTGGTAGAATTCAGTGATGAAGCCATCTGGTCTGGACTTTTACTTTTTGGTAAGTTTTTGATGATTGTTTCAATTTCCTACTGATCAGTCTATTTAGATTTTCCAGATCTTCTTGATTCAGTCTAGGAAGATTGTATTTTTCTAAGTACTGGTCCATTTCTTCTAGGTTATTAAATTTGTTATTATATACTTTTTCATAGTATTCTTGCATGATCTTTTGTATTTCTGTGGTGTCAATCGTAATTTCCCCTCTTTCATCCCTGATTTTGTTTATTTGTGTCCTTTCTCTTTTTTCTTCAGTGAGTCTAGCCAGGGGTTTGTGAATTTTATTAACCTTCTCAAAGAACCAGCTCTTTGTTGCATTTATTTTTCTATTGATTTTTTTGTTTTCAATTTCATTTCTTTCTGCTCTAATTTTGATGATTTCTTTCTTTCTGCTGACTTTAGGCTTCATTTGTTCTTCTTTTTCTAGTTTTTTAAGATGAAACGTTAGGTTGTTTATTTGGGCTCGCTCTTGTTTTTGGAGATATGCGTGTAATGATATGAACTTTCCTCTTATGACTGCTTTTTTTTTTACAGCCATATTTAATCCACTACAATGGCAGAGAACATTATAAAAAATAAAAATATAAGTAAAGAGAGAACTATTTTTGAAAAGATCCCATAAAACAATAATAAAAATTTGGATAACAGTGTAGAAAAATGATCAGAGAATATAAGCAGGTAAATTATGGAAGAGATACAAATGGTCAATAAGTTTATTAAAATGCTCAGTTTATCTAATTAAAGAAACTTAAAACAGTATATCGTATTTTCTCTCCTATGAAATTAGCCATTGCTTCTTTTTTGGAGAAGCAGCAATTGCCGTCAATTGAATTACTATGTAGTCATTAAAAAAAAGTAGATATGCATGTATTAGATAGACATGGACAAATTTTTACTATGCATCATTAAATAACATGAGAATGATAAAAACATCATATTATATATATTATGTGATGACAAATATACACATACATTTACCATAAAGTGTGGAAAATATAAGCCAGAGTTTTAGAGTGGTTATTTTGGGGAGAAGATATCATAATGCAAAGAACATATAATTGAATACTGTATTTATATTTTTACATAGTGAACATTGATTATTTTCATTTTCTAAAACAAGTAAAAGTATTTTCATTAAGTAATGTGTTATAGGAAGAAATAAACATTTAAAACATTGGAGTGAATTCCTAATGAAATGTCTTTAGGCAAGAAACATCATGTCACTGGCAAAAGAGATAACCAGATTTTACATGCCTTCTAATGCAAGTGCACATCACCAGGGATGAAGTATTCTAGCCAAAAGAAGCTAACTTTAATCATATTAAACCTCTGTCTCTCAAAAAAAATAGAGCTATACTTCAAATTTCAAAGACGTGGAGATTCAAGAAATTCAGTTGTGAACTTAGCCAAGTCATGTTCCTTTCCTAGGTCTCAGTGTCCTCATTCTGTGAAAAGAAGAGAGGGATGGACTTAAAAAGAAATCCTTGAGGCCCTTTTCATGTCTGATAGCTTATGGTCCAGTTGCCTGATTCACAGTTTTACACAGAAGTTTTAATATTTCAATATGTCTTGTATTGTTTTAATGTTTTAATGCGAGAGTTCCCAATTCCTAGGCAATGGACTGCTAACCATCTGTGGCCTGTTAGGAACACGGCCGCACAGGAGGAGATAAGCTGCAGAGGAGAGAGCAAAGCTTCATCTGTATTTGTAGCTGCTCCCCAGCACTAACATCACTGCCTCAGCTCCACCTCAGATCATCAGGCATTAGATTCTCATAAGGATTGCAGGACCTAGATCCCTTGCATGTACAGTTCACAATAGAGTTTGCACTCCTAGAGAATCTAAGGCCTGATAATCTCAGGTGGAACTGAGGCAGTGATGCTAGTGCGGGGGAACATCTGCAAATATAGATTAACATTAGCAGAGAGATTTGACTGCACAGAGATTGTAAGAAACCAATTGCTTGAATACTCATATCAAAACCCAATCAGTGGGTGGCAAGTGACAATTAAGCTGTATCTGGTAGCAGGCTTTATAGTGGCAAGTGAGTCGATGTACTTCAGTTGTATAGCTGCATCTGGTGGCAGGCTTTAAGTCAGAAAACGATACTTATTTTAGTCCATACGTGGCCCGCCCATTATTTTATTTACCAGTTCCATCTGCGCCTCTTTCCCGCACTGTGCACTTGTCTCAGTCACAGTTTTGGTAAGCCTGCAAGCTAACCCTGGCCAAAATGAGTAAAAAACAAATGTCACTGGAGAGCTTCTTTGAAAAGGAGTACTAGACTAATTGAGGAGACCCAATGATAAGATAGTAGAAGACTCTAGACTGCCAACAATAAGAAAGCTGTATTTAGTAAAATGACTGCACATTCCTAACTATATGTAGTAAGGAAAATGCAGTTTGTTTTTACTTTTTGAAGTTTCATTCTAAAAGTAGTTAAGATGAAATTTAAGATGCATTTTCATCACCAAACAAAAAAAATTAAATGTGAAAAAAAAAAGAGAAAGCTGCACTTAAAAGAAAATACCAAGAGTCCTACTTAAATTATGGGTTCATTGCAACAGATGATTCACATTCTCCAAGCCCACTTTGTTTAATATGTGGCAACCGGCTATCTATCCAAAGAAGCCACGAAACCTTCAAAACTGCTTCGCCACATGGAGACCAAGTACCCTGCATTAAAAAGACAAACCTTTTGGAGTTTTTCAAAAGAAAAAATGTTAACACGAAGAGCAGAAACTATTGAAGGCCACCACTTCATTGAATGTTTCTTCACTGAGAGCATTATTCTTAGTGGTTAACTTCATTGCTAAAGCTAAGAAGCTCTTTACTATTGGTGAAGAGTTGATCCTGACTGCTGCTAAGGACATCTGTTGTGAACTTTTAGGAGAGGCTGCTGTTTCAAAAGGTGGCATGTGTTCCTCTTTCGGCTAGCACTATAACTAGACGAACTGATGAAATAACAGTGGATATTGAGGCACATTTGTTAGGATTAATGAGTCATCGTGGTATGCAATCCAGGTTGATGAGTTACCGATGTTTACAAGGCAACAATGTTTTTGTGCAATATATTTTTCACGAGGAAGGTATGTGCACGTTTGTTGCCAAACAACACTATTCAAGTCTTCGAATGATTACATATCAGGAAAACTGAATTGGTCATTTTGTATTGGTATATGCATGGACAGAGCAGCTGCTGTGACTGGATGGCTTTCTGGTTTCACTACTTGGGTTAAAGAGGTCACTTCTGAATGTAAGTCTATGCATTGTGACACCTATAGAGAAAGGCTGGCTAGCAAAAAAATGTCACCTGAAGTTAACATTTTGCAAGATGTGATTAAAATGATCAAACGCATTAAAGTACACGCCTTTCACTCACATCTGTTTGTGCAGTTCTGTGAGGAGACAGATGCAGAGTACACATGTCTTCTCTTATATACAGAAGTGAGATGGTTTTCTAAAGGTAGATCACTGGCCAGAATTTTCGAGTTATGAGAGCCACTCCAGATTACTTTTAGAAAAACGGTCACCACTAGCAGCACATTTCAGTGACATAGAATGGATTGCAACACTTGCTTACTTGTGTGACATATTCAACCTGCTTAATGAACTCAATCTGTCACTTCAGGGGAAATGACAACTGTGTTCAAGTTGGCAGATAAAGTGTCTGCATTCAAAGCCAAAATGGATTTTTGAAGGCAACAGGGGAACATTGAGATTTTTGACGTATTTCAAACATTAGCAGAAATTTTGAAAGAGACAGAGAGGGCCTTCTTTCTCCCAGCTGGTGCATGATCACCTATCTCAGCTTTCAAATGGTTAGAACCATTACTTCCTGACTGCAAAAAATCCCTGAACTGGAAAGAAATGGATCTGAGACCCATTTGTGACTAAACCAGATAAATCGACTTTGTCTGTGCTAGATCAACTGCTTGAGACTGCAAATAACGGTGGCCTTAAAAGTATGTTTGAGACAACTTCCAATCTCCATATGTTCTGGATTAAAGTCAAAGCAGAATATCCCAGAAAAGCACAGAAAAGCCTGCTTCCATTCCCAACATCTCATCTTTGTGAAACAGGGTTTATTGCAGTGACAGAAACCAAAACGAGATTATGGAGTAGACTTGACATAAGCAATGCACTTCGCGTGTCACTGTCTCCCATTACCCTCAGATGGGACCATCTAGTGGCAGGAAAACAAGCTCAGGGCCAATACTGATTCTGTTTTATGGTGAGTTGTATAATTATTTCATTACATATTATAATGTAATAGTAATAGAAATAAAGTGCACAATAAAGTAATGAGCTTGAACCATCCTGAAACCAGCCCCCACTTCGGTCTGTGGAAAAATTGTCTTCCACAAAACTGGTTTCTGGTGCCAAAAAGGATGGGGATTTCTGCTTTAATGTGTTCTCTTCTTATTTCTAATTTACAGAAAATATAGGGAATGAGGAACATATCATAAGGCAAAATGAAGATGTGATCAACAAAATCCAGAATGTGGAAAACTCTAGGGATTAAATAAACTGGTTCCTTCAAGATAATAAGGAGGGAGGGTAGAATCCTACATTGTATAGATCAGGGTTTCTCAATCTTGTCACTATTGACATTTTGGCCAGATAATTCTTTGATATTGGGGCTCTCTTGTGCATTGTAGGGTTTTTAGCAGTATACCTGTCTATACCCATTAGATGCTACTGGAACTCTGCATCCTCACCCCCATATTGTGACCACCAAAAATGTCTGCAGACAAAATTGCCTGGAGTTGAGAACCATTGCCATAGATTAAAAGAAATGAGACTTAAATAAAACAGCAAAACAAAATAAAACAAAACAAAAACAAAACAAAAAGTAATATTCCCCTAAAAGAAAAGAAAACAAAAAATTTGTTTACATTCTGATTTATATAAAACAACTATAAAGAAGATTTATGAGACAATTAGAAAAATGTCATCAACAACTGGACATTTGGTGATATTTCATAATTGTTAAATTCGAATGTGTGATAATGGCATTGTGATTATGATTATGTATTTTTTAAAGAGACTTTTTTTTACTGATGTATTGCGTGATATATATTGAAATATACTTAAAATGATATATTTTGTATTTGTTTTAAAAAATAGAGTTGAGGTGGGTGGGTGAATAAATGGGTAGATATATAGGTGAAATGATTTTGGCTAGGTGTTGATAATAACTGAAACTAGGTGATGGGTACATGGGGTGAGTTCATCATGCTAACTTGTATGTGTTTGACATTTTTCATAATGAAGTGTTTTAAAATGATAGTTGTATAAAATTGGTATTTAGACATGTTCAGGTAACTACTAGAGAAAACAGTTAAAAAGAGATGAAAATGGTAGCCTCTGGGGAGGGGTAGAATTAGAGCGAGAGTACTGCCTTTTTTTTAAAATAAAATTTTTTAGCACTATTTCATTATTGAAGTTATGTATATCAAATACATAACTTCCTAAAGTCCTAAAGTCCTAAAGTCCAAAAATAAAACACTGGAGAGATGCCATTGATTTTACTTTTTTCTTGTGAAGATACAGTTCAGTTCAATAATGTAAAAATTTCTGTATATAGAAGATCAAGTTAAATGACCTCCTGAGGAAACACTCAGCTGAATCCAGAATGTGGGACATGGTATGGTATGTGGCTCATGACTTTCTCCTGAGGCAGGTCTGGCTATATCCTCTTTTTGACTTTTTTTCTTGGACACGTTAAGAGGGCCAGGACCTTCCGAGGAGGTGGGGATTTCTCATGACTTCTTGCTGCTTGTGGTAAGCAGACAAGGAAGAACTGGTCCCCTGGGGCACAGTAGCCTGTTGCTTTCCTTTGATCCAGTGCATGGACTTACAGGGCACACTAGTCTATTTGCACACCTGATCATCTCTTACAGGATAAGAAGTCTTTTTTTATGTCTCCTGGCCTATGCCGCACTTGCCAGTTCAGTTTTTATCAGAGCCCTATGTTGGAGAAAAGGAAACATTTGCCAAACTATTACTAAGAGCCTTATATTATCTCTTATTTTGCCATTAATTGTTGTTTGTGTGATGCCTTGGCAGGGAGCCCAGAATAAACAAAGAGTAAATGTATTATGATGCCAAAACCCTATCCTGAACTCTAACAATTTTCATAGTTACAAGCAAAACAAACACTTCTTTTGACCTACTATTCCAGTTCCTTGTCTGATGCATAAGGCTGCCTTCTTGTGATAACACACAGGGAAAGGCCAGCACTCCTAGGAGACAAAACAATAGAGTGACTCAATGCCAGTGTAGGTGAACAGGCCAACAGGATAATGAGCTTCAAATGGTGCTGTAAAGGCTCTTGTGTTCTGATGTTTGTTCACCAAAGTTTCCAGGCTTCCATGGTGTTTAAAGCCACCATTTTTAGAGTCAACTCTTTGTGTAAATGTATATCTCCAGAAGCTTTCTGCTAAAATACAAATGTGTTACTTTGGAGAAAGAACACATCAATTCTGTGCATCTACAAATTGCCTAAGCACAGATTAGTTTATCAAGTTATTTAAATTGAGAGGAAGTTCCTCAAGGAAGGAATTATAAAATAGTACTTTCTCTGGAGAACCATGAGAAGGCTCAGGAAAGATGTGAGAAGAAAAGAAGTAGAAGGAAGAAAAACATGGGGAGATGTTTGAGAAGGCATGGCCTGGGTAGGAAGACTCCTAGCCAGAGAGGAGATAGAAAAGCTCTAAAAGTTTAGACCTGTGCTTTAGAATTTTCTGCGATGATAAAAAATATTATATACCTGCACTATTAAATACAGTAGTCATTAGCCATGTGTGACTACTGAGAACTTGAAATGTGTCTGGTGTGACTAAAGAACTGAATTTTTAATTTTAATTAGTTTGAATTAAAATTTAAATAACCACATGTGACTGGCAGCCCTCATATTAGACAATGTATATCTAGATTAAGGATATGGGAAGTAGGGGAAAATCACAGAAAGGAAAAATGTGAGGGACCCAAGGACACATTTTACTTAATTCACAGTTTTTATGATATCACTTTGTATTTCCAGGCTAAAAGTAATTTATAAATTACAAGTTATACTTAGCAAATTAATTTGTACCGTGAAAGTTTTAGATTAAATAGATTGACTATAGTAAGCCATATTGATTGGACTTGCCATGTTCTTCATGATCTTAATTTACTCATGAACACAGCCAAATGAAGGAAAAGAGAACATTGACTCAGAATGGTCAGAAGGAGGATTCTTTGTTTAATATTTGAGAAAGGCTGCTATTGCTTTTTTAAATATGTAATTGCAAGTTTTGCTATGTTTTTTTCTTTTTCAATAATGATTGTTTCTCTTCACTGCCAATGCCTACATCAAGGCATGGACAAAGGCCATAGTCACATTCACTGATCCTCAACTTAGGTGGAATCAAAGGATATTCTTCTCACTGCCTTCAGAAATGTTGCTACCTCTTGGAATAATCAATCAATCAAACAAGCCCGACAATCTCTCTTTTAATGTTAGTTGGACAGATTGGTTTAGAAATAGAACTTTTCTTCCTGGTATTACTGAGATACAATAAAAAAGTATTTTGTTTGTTTGTTTTTTTTTTTAAAATTGAGGCTGGGACATTCAGAAAGCATTAATTAACTGGCACTAGAAATTTTGCCTAAATCACTTGATAGCCGTCAGAAGCCATAGAACTTAGATGAGAATGAAAATAATCTGTTTAAGCACAGCTTAAACCAGACAAATCTTTTGGTGATTGTTCAGGAGGAGACAGGATTTCCTTTGGAATCTTTGGAAGGTCCTTGTTATTAATGTGATGATATCTAGCATGTCATTCCCATGACAGATTGTTATCCTAGAGATAGAATTTTGTCAGCTCCCCATTTCATGCCATGTGAAAATCCCCTACCCAAGATTTCTGTATATTTCTGGGGTTCTTACATTCTTGTGGTTACCTATGACTCTGAAATGCTGTTTGCTCTGAATTAACTGGCTTGGATCATGAATCATCTTGCCATTCTGTAGCTGGTGTTTTTGTTCTGTACTTTATCAAACCAATGTGAAAATTATTTCTTTATTCATTTCCACAGATTCATGCCATCACAAAACATATGTATCAGAATTAAAGATTTTATTTATGTATAAGTTATGACCTAAGACTCTTTCTGAAAATTGTTTTGAGGTTAGTGGAAATGGAAGATCTTGTCTTGTGACACTTAAACAAGGAGAAGATGAAATAACTGGTGGCAACTCATCAGACAAAGGGATCAGGAGAGTGGACCTGTGGCCATAGCTAGCAAACTTCAAAAAAATTTTTGAAAGAGATGAAGATATGTTTGAAAGTGATCATATTATATAAGCGGTAAACATAAGGATCTAGCTTTTTGCTGAAATGTTCTTTCTCTCACTACCAATGTGTAATGTTGTCTTAACATGGAAGGGCTGATTTTCTTAGCAGAAACCCAGTGTTCATTCCTTAATAAGAGCACTTTTGTTCAGTAGTGACCTATATGAAAAAGAGAGGTGAGGTGAAATGTGAAAGCACTGTCCCCAGAGGTTCACCAGTAACTTCTTAGAGTTTTTGAGAGGTTCTATCCAATTTCAAACCTTAAGTCAGGAGATAATTGTCCAAATATCAGTTTTATTCTTTCTACCTGTTCTGGCTTCTTTCATGGACAGTTCCCATCAGACTTGTTTGAAATTTTATCGAGGAACTACTTCATAAAATTTATAAAGTTAGAAGGATCCCAGGTTAATCTCAGAGTGTAGCCTTAAAAAATATGTTTAATTACACAAATAATTAAAGATATTCTGTCAACAGAAAGAATGCCTGGAAAATTGTTTTCAGATTGTGCAATTTCTTAGGGAAGACATGTAGAGTAGGTTATTAAGGAATGGGAATATATTCTTCTTGGGATGTTCAATAACAAATTATGCGGAGGATTTAGATATATTTGTAATAGGGAGCTTAGAGTCTGGATTCTAAAATTTTTGGAGCTTAAATAGCAAGAAGCAGGAGCAGATTACTATATGATTTTCAGGACAAAAATTATTTACAGTGAAATTCACGAATCCTAAGTGTAAGACTGAATGAGTTTTGATTACTGAATATATTTGTACAACTACCACACAAATCAAGATGTAGAACATTTCCACTAACCCGAAAGTCTCTTGTGCCCCTTTTCAATCACCACTCTCCATAGGCAACCATTGCTCTGAGAAATAGGTTAATTTTGCAATGTACAAATGAAATAATGTGCTTCTTTATGTCTGACTTTTTCAACATAATGTTTTAAAAATTCATCCATGTTGTTGCATGCATCAGCACTTTGTTCTTTTTTGTGTTGCTTAATAGTATTTGTGATCTATCACCATTTACTTAACACTTTATTTTTTCATCATGGTTCTGCAGTTTTCTGCATACAGATGCTGCACGTATTTTGAAAGATTTATACCTAATTATTTCTCTTATTTTTATTTACTTGTTGGAGCCAGTGTATATGGTATTTTAAAAATTTTCAGCATCTAATTGTTTATTACTATATAAAATACTATTAATATAGAGTCATTCAAATTGTATACTTCATATTAGGTGAGTTGTGGTAGTTTGTGTTTTTTGAGAAATTGGTTCGCTTAATCAAAGTTGTCAAATTTATATGTGTAGAATTACTTGTAGTATTCTCTTATTATCCTTTTAATGTCTGCAGGATCTGTAGTGATATCCTTTATATTGTCCCTGATATTGTTAATTCGTGTCTTCGCTCTTTTTCGTTGTCAGCCTGGTTAGAGGTTTCTTAATTTTAACATTGTTAAAAAAACCAGTTTTTAGTTTTGTTGATTTACTGTGTTGTTGTTGTTGTTATTATTATTATTTTTAACAAAACAATTTTATTAGTTTCTGCTTTTATCTTTCTTATTTCCTTCCTTTTGCTTGCTTTAGGTGTATTTTGTCTTTTTTCTCTGTAATGGAAGGTAGGTTTTTAAGTTATTGATTTGAGAAATATTCTTTTTTTCTAAAATAAGTTTTGAATGCTATAAACATCACTCCAAACATTGTTTGGCTGCATCTCATACATTTTAATATGTTAAATTTTCATTTTCATTCAGTTCAAAATATTTTCCAATTTACTTTCAACTCCTTCTTTGATCCAGAGATTATTTAGAATTGTGTTATTTACTTACCATGTATTGGGACACTTTTTAAGTTATCCTCTTGTTATTGAATTCTAGTTTAATCTCATTATAATTAGAGAATGTATTTTGTATGGTTTCATTAAAAAAATTTAAGTTTTGTTTTGACTCAGGATATATATGGTTTATCTTGGAATATATTTCATCTGCACTTAAGCAGAATGTATATTCTGTCATTCAGTGAAATTTTCTAAATGTTAATTAGCTGATTAGTTAATAATATTGTCTGTTCTATGATTTTTTGCTAATTTTTAAAAATTTACTTGTTCTATTGGTCACTAAATGAGTGTTGAAGTCTCCAATTCAATTGGAAGCTTCTCTTTTTAATTCCATAAATTTTTGTCTCATGTATTTCGAGGCTCTGTTATTGAATAATTCATGTTTAAGATTGTTAAATCTTTGTGGTGAATTAACCCTTTAATCATTAGATAATGTCTCTCTTTTTAAAAAAAATTAGTTTCAATTATACAGTACATTAGTTAGACATTTATACAGTTTATGAAACAATCCCCCTGATTACTCTATCTTCCTTCTGGCTCTTCAAATAGCCATTACCTTCTTGCTCTCTGCATTCCTTATGCTGTGCTCCCCATTGCCATGATCCTCTATCAACTACTAATTTGTGCTTCTTTAATCCTTCACCACTTTCTCCCAGCCCCTACCCCTGACTGTCATCCGATTGTCCTATATATTTGTGGGTCTATTTTCAATTAGTTCGTTCTTTTTGTTCTTTAGATTCTACATATCAGTGAAATTATAAGATATTTATCTTTCTCTGTCTGACTTATTTCACTCAGCATAAGAACCTCTAGGTACATCCATGTCATTGGGAATGGTAGGGTTTAATTTTTTAATGGCTGGGTTATATTCCATTGTATATATGAACCATAAATTCTTTATCCAACTGTCTGTTGTTGGGCACTTAGGTTACTTCCATATCTTGACTATTGTAAATTGTGCTGCCATGAACATAGATCTTTATGAATTATTGTTTTGATTTTCTTTGTATAACTATCCAGAAGTGAAATTGCTGGGTCAAAAGGTATCCATTTTTAATTTTTTGAGAAACCTCCAGACTGTTTTCCATAGTGGCTGTACCAATTTGCAATCCCACCAACAGTGAATGAGGGTTCCCTTTTCTCCACATCCTCACCAACATTTGTTGTTCTTTGATTTATTGATGATAGCCATTCTGACAGGTGTGAGGTGTTATCTCATTGTGGTTTTAATTTACATTTCTCTGATGATTAGTGACCTTGAGTATCTTTTCATATGTTTATGGCCATCTGTATTTCCTCTTTGGAGAAATATCTATTCAGGTCTTTTGTCCATTTTTTAATTGGATTGTTTGTTTTTTGTTGTTAAGTTGTATGAGTTTTTTATATATTTTGGATATTCATCTCTTATCAGATGTATCATAAGTGAATATCTTCTCCTATTTAGTCAGTTGTCTTTTTGTTTTGTCGATGTTTTCTTTTGCTATGCAAAAACTTTTTAGTTTGTCGTAGTCTCAATTTTTTATTTTTTCTTTCGTTTTCCTTGCCTGAGGAGATATGTCTGAAAAGAAATTACTAGTATCAACATCTGAGAGATTACTGCTTATGTTTTCTTCAAGAAATTTTGTGGTTTCTGGTCTTACACATAAGTCTTTAATCCATTTTGAGTCTATTCTTGTATATGGTGCAAGAAGGTGGTCCAGTTTCTTTTTCTTTTTTCTTTTTGGCATGTATCTGTCCAATTTTCCCAACACCATTTATTGAAGAGATGGTCTTTATCCCATTGTATATTCTTGCCTTCTTTGTCATATATTAAGTGAGAGTATAGGCGTGGATTTATTTCTGAGCTCTCTATTCTGTTCCATTGATCAATGTATCTGTTTTTATGCCAGTACCATGCTGTTTTGATTATTGCAGACTTGTACTATAGTTTGATATCAGGTAGTGTGATGCTTCAACTTTGTTCTTCTTTCTCAAGATTGCCATGGCTATTTGAGATCTTATGGCTCCATATAAATTTTAGGATAATTTGTTCTAGTTCTCTGAAAAATGCCATCAGTATTTTAATAAGAACTGCATTGAATCTATAGATTGCTTTGGATAGTATGACCATTTTAATGATGTTGATTCTTCCTATAAATGAGCACGGTATATGCTTCTATTTATTTGCATCTTCTTCAATTTCTTTTTCAATGACATAATTTTCTGAGAATAGGTCTTTTACCTCCTTGGTTAATTTGATTCCTAGGTATTTTATTTTTTTATTATTTTTTTTAATGCAATTGTAAATGGGATTGTTTTCTTGATTTCTCTTTCTGAAAATTCATCATTGGTGTATAAAAATGTAACTGATTACTGAATATTAATTTTGTATCTGCTACTTTACCAAATTCATTGATCAGTTCTGTGTGTGTGTGTGTGTGTGTGTGTGTGTGTAATCTTTAGGGTTCTCTTTATATAATATGTCATCTGCAAATAAAGAGTTTTACTTCTTCCTTTCCAATTTGGTTTCCTTTTATTTCTCTTCTTTGTCTGATTGCTGTGGCTAGGACTTCCAACACGATGTTAAACGGTAGTGGTGAAAGTGGGCATCCTTGTCTTATTCCTGACCTTAAGGAAAACACTTTTAGCATTTCCCCATTAAGATATTAGTGAGGCATGTTTCCTCTATTCTCACTTTGCTGAGAGTTTTTATCATAAATGGATGCTGGATTTTGTCAAATGCTTTTTCTGCATCTATTGATATGATCATATGATTTTTATCTTTCAATTTGTTAATGCAGTGTATCACATTAATTGATTTGCAGATATCGTACCAAGCTTGCATCCCAGGAATAAATACTCTTGATCATGGTGTATATTTTTAATATATTGCTGAATTCAGTTTGCTAATATTTTGTTGAGGATTTTTGTATCAATGTTCATAAGAGATATCAGCCTGTACTTTTCTTTTTTTGTAATGTCTTTGTCTGGTTTTGGAATCAAGGTAATGGTGGCCTCATAAAAGGAGTTAGAGAACCTTCCCTCTTCTTGAATTTTGTGGAATAGTTTGAAAAAAATAGGTGTTAATTCTTCTTTGAATGTTTGGTAAAATTTGCCTGTGAAGCTATCTGGTCAAGGACATATTTTGGGGGAAATTTTTTTGATTACTAACTTGATTTCATTGGTGGTAATCAGTCAGTTTAAATTTGCTGTTTCTTCTTGACTCAGTTTTGGGAGTTTGTATGTTTAAGGGAATGTATCCATTTCTTCCAGATTGTCCAATTTGTTGGTGTATAATTGTTCTTAATATTTTCTTATAATCCTTTGTATTTTTGTGGGGTCTGTAGTTATTTCTCCTCTTTCATTTCTGATTTTATCTGAGTACTCTCTCTTTTTTCCTTGATGAGTCTGGTTATGGGTTTATCAATTTTGTTTATCCTTTCAAAGAACCAGCTCTTGGTGTTATCAATCTTTTGTATTTTTTTTTTTTAGACTCTATTTTGTTTATTTCTGCTCTGATCTTTATTATTTCTTTCCTTCTACTCATGTTGGGTTTTTGCTGTTCTTTTTCTAGTTCTTTTAATTGTGAGGTTAGATTGTTTATTTGAGCTTTTTCTTGTTTCTTGAGGTAGGCCTCAATTCATATTGCTATGAATTTCCCTCTAGGACTGCTTTTGCTGTGTCCCATAGATTTTGAGACATTGTGTTTTCAGTTCCATTTGTCTCTAGGTTTCTTTTGATTTCTTTCTAGATCTCATTGTTAACCCATTTGTGTATTTTTCGTTTTTTTTCTTGTAGTTGATTTCTAGTTTCATGCCATCATGAACGGAAAAGACAGTTGGTATGATTTCAGTCTTTTAAAATTTATTGATACTTGTTTGGTGACCTAATATGTGGTTTATCCTGGAAAAAGTTCCATGTGCACTTGAGAAGAATGTATATTTTGCTGCTTTGGTGTAAAATGCTCTGAAAATATTTATTAAATCTATCTGGTCTGGTGTGTCTTTTGGTCTCATTGTTTCCTTGTTGATTTTCTGTCTGGAAGATCTGTCCACTGGTGTCAATGGGGTGTTAAAGTCCCTATTATTAGGGTATTACTGTTGATCTCTCCTTTTGTGTCCAGTCAATAATTGCTTTATGTATGTAGGTGCTCTTATGCTGGATGTGTATATGTTTACAAGAGTTATATCCTTTTGATGTATTGATCCATTTATTATTATGAAATGACCTTCTTTTAATCCTTATTACTTCCATTTGCATGAAATATCTTTTTCCATCCCTTTACTTTCAGCCTGTGAGTGTTGTTTTATCTAAAGTGGGTCTCATAGACAGCCTATGCATGAGTCTTGTTTTCTTATCTATTTGGCTACCCTATGTCTTTTGACTGGAGCATTTAATCCATTTACATTTAAAGTGATTATTGATAGGTACATAGTTATTGCCATTTTATTATTTGTATTTATTCATTTTATTTTTTCCCTCTTTCTTTCATTCTATCTATCTTTCTTTCTTTCTTTCTTTCTTTCTTTCTTTCTTTCTTTCTTTCTTCTCTCCTCCCTCCTCCCTTTTTCTTTCTCTCTCTCTCTTTCTTTCTTTCTTTCTTTCTTTCTTTCTTTCTTTCTTTCTTTCTTTCTTTCTTTCTTTCTTTTTTTACAGAAGTCCCTTTAACATTTCTTGTAATACTAGCTTGTGGGTGATGAATTCCTTAAACTTTTCCCTGTCTGGGAAGCTCTTTATTTCATATTCCATTTTAATTGAAAACCTTGATGGGTAGAGTATTCACAGTTGTAGATTCTTGTTTTTCATAACTTTGAATATTTCTTCCCAGTCCCTTGTATTCTGCAAATTTTCTGTTGAAAGATCGGCAGACATTCTTATGGAGGTAGCTTTGTAAGTAATTAGCTGCCTTTCTTGCTCCTTTTAAGATTTTCTCTTTGTCTTTGATCTTTGGCATTTTACTTATGATGTGTCTTGGTGTAGGTCTGTTTGAATTCCTCTTGTTTGGGACTCTTTGTGCTTCCTGAACTTGTATGTCTAATTCCTTTGCCAGGTTAGGGAAGTTTTCTGTCATTATTTCTCAAATAGAGTATTAATCCCTTGTTTTCTCTTCTCTTTCCAGTACTCCTATGATGCAGATAGTGTTATGTTTCATGTTGTCCCAGAGGTCTCTTAAACTATTCTCATTAAAATTTTTTTTTTCTTTTGCTATTCCAATTGTGTGTTTCCTGCCACCTTGTCTTCCAGTTCGCTGATTCAATCTTCTGCTTCATCCAATCTACTGTTGAATTCTTCTAGTATATTCTTTATTTCAGTTATTGTAGTCTTCATTTCTGTCTGGTTCTTTTTTATGGGGTCTATGTCCTTTTTTATGCTTACTATCTCTCTTTTGAGGTTCTCCTTGAGCTTATCCGTTCTCCCCCTAAATTCACTGAACATCCTTATGACCAATATTGTGAGCTCTGTCTCTGGTAGGTTGCTTGCCTCCATTTCATTTAGTTTGTTTTCTGGAGTTTTCTCCTGTTGTTTCATTTGTGGCATGTTTCTTTGTTTTCTCATTTTATTAGCTTCTCTGTATTCATTTCTATAGGAAGATTTGTTTCATCTCTCAGCCTTGGTCAGATGCGGAAGGTGTGTGGCCCAGTGGCACACTCTTCCTAATTACCTGTGCTGGGAGCTCTGGACATGATCTTTGCATGGGTTGTGTGTGATCTATTGTAGCTAAGCCTTTATTGTTGTTAGTACATAAATGGATAGGATTAACGCTTGGGCTGACTAACTGTGGGAATTGGCTGCTCCCACAGGGTATGAGTTGCTATGTGAGGCTGACTCCACTGAGTGGGATTCGCCCTAGTAGGCTTGTGTACTTGCTGAGACCATCTTTTGTGTGTACTGCTTATGAGGCTAATCAGGAGTTGCTCTGTTATGGTCTAGTGCCAGCCTTTGGGTCCACTGGTTTTTTGGTCCCTTGGGAGGGGCTCCCCAGTTGGCCAAAGACAGCTGCTGCCTTTGATTGCTTGGGGTTACCTGGCGAGAGCTACAAAGCAATCCACAGGTGGTTGCTGCCTATGTTAGATCTATAGGTAAGAGACAAGGCTGTAGGCCACAGTCTGGTTACTCCCAGCCTGGGGCAGTTTAGCAGTAGGATCAGTGTGCCTCAAGGCCTGAGGCTGCCTGTCAGTCACCTATAAGAGTTGTAACTGGAAGAGCTTCTGGGTGATGTACGTGTTGGGTGGTGCAGGGACCCAGGGAGTCACCTGGATAAGTTGAGTAGATTTCTCCCTGCCAATGCTTTGACAGTTTACATGTCAGCACTGTCTCTGTGGCTCCCTCTATAAGTCTCAGTTCACAGCAAGGCTAGCTGCTGCCTACCCCTGGTCTGCAAATACCCGAGATCTGTTCAAGAATTACTGAAGCTTGTGGACATGGGTTTGTGGCCCGCCACCGAGAGCTTCTCCTGGATGCATGGGCTTTGCGTGTGCCACCTGCACTGGTGCTATCGTTTGATGTTGAATTCATGTCCCCCAAAAAGTATAGGATGGGACTGAGTTGCCTGGGAACAGGCTTGCTACAGGTGATTTGTGAGTTAGGTGGGGTGGTGTCTCAGTGAGTCAGACCTATACAGCATCAGCTTTGCTGCCAGCTCTGTGACCATGGGCTCCCACAAAAGACACATCACTGCGAGACCTACTGCCATATGAGATGGGCTCACCAACTCCTGTGATCTGCCCAAGTGGTGTTGTATCTTGAACTGGCAACAGTGATCTGCTTGTCACTATTTTCCCTGAAATTTGCTCACTGCACTAGATGACATCTGTTGCCTGTGCAGAATGCACGACCCTGGGAAGGGGTAGGGTAGGGATGGCTGCCTGTCACTGTGCCACAAGCACTTTGTGGCTTGGGTGAAGTAGGATCCAAGGAAGACAAAGGCTGTCAGGTGAATACAGCCTCAGTTTTGCTGAAACTTCTGTGTCTGCTCATTCCCACTGTCGTCACAGATCACAGTGAGACCAGCTGCCATCTGGGGTAGTGTCACAGACTGATGCTATTCCTCCAAGCATTATTGCAGCTCTTACAGGCAGCAGAGGTCTGCCCACAATTAATTTCTTCAAAATGTGCATGCTGCACTAGTCAAAGTTTGTTGCCTATGTGGAATGTGTGGCCTGAGAGAGGGTCAGGGTGGACTTGGGCAAATTGTGGGTTGGATGGGATGGGGTATCAGAGAGACAATGGCCATCAGGCCAATATAGCCTCAGTCTTGCTGCAACTTCTCTGTCTGCCCACGTGTTCCCACAAGTCACAGATCATGGCAAGACCAGCTGCTGTCTGGGACTGGCCCACAACTCCCCATAATCTGCCCTGGTTCCTGTTGGCAGCAATGATCTGCCTTAAATTGTCCCTGAAAAGTGCTCACAGTGCTGGCTGAGTCGGCTGCTTGCACTGAATGTTTGGCCCTGGAGAGGGTCAGAAAGAGGCAGCCGCCTGTCAACAAGCAGCCTCAGGCCGGTGAGGGCAGGGTGGGCTGATCTCAGGCCAGTACAGCTTCAGATTTGGCCGTGTTGGGGGAGGGATCTGTACAGCAAGCTGGCACCGCTGGTCTGTAGACTGCCCTGTAGGGGGGTCCCGACTGATGCACAATGGTGGCTGCCTGTTCAGCCCTTGTTCCGGCACCAGGTAATGAAGACTTTCCTTGTATTAATCTTGTCCTAGCCTCAGTCCTATTGCCGGTGCCCCGGTGAATGTTCATGGGTAAGATAGACTGTGCATAGGCCCTTTAACAGGGCATCCGGGATTTCAGTCGCCTTTCATCTCACCTCGATGGCCAAATCTCTTCTGATTTTTAAAATCAAAATTTTTTGGAACTCCTTTCCCCTGGGCTGGGACCCTGGGCTGGGGAGATCCCGTATGTGGCTAGGACTCCCCTCTCCTTCAGGAGAGCCTCTGCAGCCGCACTTTACCTCCCAGTGTTCCTCTGTCACCCGCAGGTGCAGATCCAGCCTGATTTGTGACTTTGCCCTTCCTATCAGCTTTGATGTGGCTCCTTCTTTATATTATCAGACATATGTGTTAAAAGCTGCTAGACTTCAGATGATTCTCTATGTTGATTATTTTTATAATTTGGTTGTAATTTTAATATAGATCTGAGAGGAGGAGAACCAGAAGGATGAAATAAATTAACAGAGTTTCAATCTGCTGTACTCTAAAAAAGAAGAGGCTAAAGTCTGGAGAATGGGTTTCACAAATATTTTAGGCTTTCCACACATTCACCCAAACAAAACTGAAAGCCAATCTTCTACCCATAAACTTAAAATCAATTTGTTTATTAGCCAGTAATTTAACTGTCTGTTACATTATTATATAGTAGACATAATGAATGATACATTATAGAGACTCCTGATTCCAATATCTTCCTCTGAAGCATGTTGATTTGTTTTTCTAGCAGGTAATTAAATTACTAAGTGTGCAAATCACCTCAGCTCCCAGGCAATCTCACAGTGGTGCTGGTGAAAACTATAATGACTGAGCAGAAGGAGGAAAACCCTTCTCTTTGGACAGAATGATCCCATTTTTGGTGGCACCAAGAATATTCAATGAATCTCATTGTTTTTTTCTCTCTATCTTATCACTGTTAACCCCAAAGACAAAGACAGTTTTAGGAAATATGCAACAGAGTGGGGAGACTAAAGTCCTAGCTTTCCTGTCAGAGAAATAGGAGAGAGAGCTGAATACTGGGAGCTCGAAAGTGTCATAAACATTAAAGAAATAGAGCTAGAGAGAATGATCCCATAAAGTTGTGTGTGGAATTATAAGCTTACTTTAAAATTGTGAATGCGTGGATCTAACCCCTACCAGCATACCAAAGGTTTTGAGAAATACACAATATGGACGATCATGGACCAGATCCCAGATTGGCTCCTGGTGATACTCACACAAAACAAATTAGAAAAGCACTACACAGGCTTTGAAAACTAAACTGACATGGAGCCACAGTTCACAGAAAGTAAGTATGACCCAAATCTAATGAGATTGATGGCCTGCTAAAAGAAAAAAAATCCCATATAATTTAAACAAGACCAAAAGTCACATAAGAGAATATACAAAATATCCAAGATACATTCTAAAATTATTTGCCATACAAAATGCTAGGAAATCTCAACATGTTGCAAAGGAAAAGGCAATTGGCAGATTCTAACCCCAAAATTACATGGATTTCGAAATTATCAGATAACATCTATACAGCAGCTATTGTAACTATGCTTCAATAAGTTGATTTTCCACTGGGATCCTTGGAGCCATGCTCCATGTTCTGACAGCTCAAACCAACAACCTATAGGTTTCTGCTTGAATTTTAGCTGAGCATGCAGAGAATATCCTAAGTAGAAAATCCTAAGTAGAAAAGCTTTAGATACTGAGAGTATACTCAGAATAATTCCTTCTTTCATTTTGTACCTTCTGGTCACTCTACAGTAACTTTGAATAGTTGTTTCTAATATCTTGTCCAGTGTTTGTGGTTGTTATGTTTGGGAGGGTTTCTCTGCTACAAGCTATCCTATAAATACCATAACCAAAACTATCTATCTATCTATCTATCTATCTATCTATCTATCTATCTATCTATCTACCTACCTACCTACCTACCTACATACCTATCATCTATCTACCACTTATATTTATAATATAATATTTACACCACATTTGCTTTTATTTTCTTTTTGAAAATGAAATCTTATTGAGTTGAATTCCGAATTCTATTCTCCTCTCTTCTTCCTCAGAGATAGCCAATATTTTAAGACAAAGAATTCTAAGGGAAGCCAGGGAGAAAAAATGATAACGTATAAAGGAAAATCCATTAGATTATCATTGGACTTCTCAGCACAAACCTTACAAGCCAGAAAGGAATGGAATCAAATAGTTATACTATTAAGTGAAAGGAACTACCAGCCTAGAATAATGTATCCAGCTAAGCTCTTCTTGAGATATGAAGGAGAAATTAAGACCTTTCCAGACATACAAAAATTGAGAGAATTCTCCACTGTGAGGCCTGCACTACAGGAAATACTGAAAGGTGTTAGCTCATCTAAAACAAAAATAACAAAACAAAACAAAAAAATACATATTTAGGAGTAAAGTGACTATCAGGCAAATAGAAGCTTAAATAATAATAAGAGAATTGCTATAGCAAGATAGTAATGAATGTTCAGTATGCATAGGGACAAATTGAGATAACAATGACTGAAAAGGGGAGGATTCAAAGATCCAAATTTGCAAAGGAGAAAAGAGATAGGGCACGCTCAGAAGAAAAGGGATGACTATATATATAATCTCTTTTTCATATTTATAATGGTAACCACACACCAAAGATTCAGAATTGAAGTATATAACATAAAGCAAAAAGAACCAGAGGCAAAACACACAAAAGCCAACCAAAATAAAGAAAACAGAAACACAAGGGCAAGGAAGCAATGGATAAAATGGCTATAAGAAGACTTCATATTTCAATAATCACCCTAAATGCGAATGGATTAAATTCACCAATAAAAAGGCACAGAGTTGCAGAATGGATCAAAAAACAAAACCCAGCCATATGCTGCCTCCAGGAGACATATCTCAGCTCCAAAGACAAATATAGACTCAAAGTGAAAATGTGGAAAGTGATATTTCAAGCAAATGGCATTCAGAGAAGAGTGAGAGTAGCAATATACTAATATTGGATGAAATAGACTTCAAAATAAAAATTAAGGTAAAGGAAGATACTGAGGGACACTTCATAATGATACAGGGAATAATGCACCAAGAAGACATAACACTTATTAATATCTGTGCTCCCAATCAGAGAGCACCGAAATATGTAAAGCTATTACTAGCAGACTAAAGGGAGAAACAGACCAAAACACTATCATAATAAGGAACCAAAATACCCCATTGTCAGATATGGACATATCATCCAAACAGAAATCCATAAGGGAATAACATCCTTAAATGACACATTAGACCAACTGGACATAATTGATATATACAGAGCCTTCCAACCCAAAATAGCTGCTTATACATTCTTCTCTAGTGCATGTGGAACATTCTCAAGAATCGACCACATACTGGGACACAGAGGTAGCCTCAAAAAATAAAAGAGGATTGAAATCATACTAACCATATTCTTTGATCATAATGCTTTGAAACTAGAGAGCAACTGCAAAAAGAAATTAGGAAGAACCATGGATACATGGAGATTAAACAACAGGCTACTGAAGAATAACTGGGTCAGAGAAGAAATAAAAAGAGAGATCAAAAGATACATAGAAACGAATGATAATGATAGTACAACATATCAAAACTTTTCGGACATGGCAAAAGTGGTCATAAGAGGAAAGTTCATATCATTATAGGCCAAGCTCCAAAACCAAGAGCCCAAATAAACAACCCGGTGTTTCATCTTAAAAAACCAGAAAAGGAAGAACGAATGAGGCCTAAAGATAGCAGACAGAAAGAAATCGTCAAAATTATAGCAGAAATAAATGAAATTGAAAACAAACAACAAAAAAGAAAAAACAAATACAACAAGGAGCTGGTGTTTTGAGAAGATTAATAAAATTGACAATCCCCTGGCTAGACTCACTAAAGAAAAAAAAAAGGACGCAAATAAACAAAATCAGGGATGAAAGAGGGGAAATTACGACTGACATCACAGAAATACAAAGGATCATACAAGAATACTATGAAAAAGTATAATACCAAATTTAATAACCTAGAAGATATGGACCAGTACTTAGAAAAATACAGTCTTCCTAGACTGAAACAAGAAGATTGATTGATTGATTGATTGATTGATTGATTTCCCCCACCCTCTTTAATTCCACCCTGCCCTATGGATGTTGCTGTTTCCCCTTAAGAACTGGATTTCTGAAGGCTGGGCATCTCCTCCCATAGGCTTGCAGCATGCACCCAGGGCATGGTGCTCCTGGGGTATGATTCATGGCTCCACCTGGGGCGCCAACCCAGGACCTTCTGTGTGTAAAGCAGACATGCTAACTACTACACTATGGAGCCTCCCCCTCCCCCAACTCATTTTATGAGGCCAACATTACTCTGATACCAAAACCTAGTAAAGATAACACACAAAAAAGAAAACTACAGACCAGTATCTCTTATGAACACATGAAAAATTCCTAAATAAGCAAACCCAATACAGCAACATATTAAAAAGATTATACACCACGATCAAGTGGGCTTCATCCCAGGGGCTCGAGGATGGTTCAACATATGCAAATCGATTAATGTGATACACCACATAAAGAAATTAAAAAATAAAAATCATATGATCATATCAATAGATGCAGAAAAAGCCTTCAACAAGATATAGCATCCATTTATGATCAAAACACTTCACAAAATCGGTAGAGAAGGAAAGTATCTTAATATAATAAAGGCCATATCTGACAAACCCTCAGCCAACATTATACTTAATGGTGAAAAACTAAAAACTTTCTCTCTAAGATCAGGAACAAAGCAAGGCTGTCCACTAGCTCCACTGTTATTCAATATAACATTAGAGGTCCTAGTGAGTGCAATCAGACAAGAGAAAGATATTAAGGGCATCCAAATAGGAAATGAAGAAGTCGAACTGTCACTATTTGCAGATGACATGATTCTCTATATAGAAAACCCTAAAGACTCTACAAGAACACTACTAGAAACAATAAGCAAATATAGTAGCATCCTTATACTCTAATAATGAAGCGTCAGGAAAAGAAATGGAAAAAATAATTTATTCTGCAATTGCAACAAAAAGAATACAATACCTAGGAATAAATTTAACAAAACATGGAAAGACCTATCTAATGAAAACTACAAGACTCTATTAAAAGAAATCAAAGAAGATACAAAGAAATGGAAAGATATTCCGTGTTCTTGGATTGGAAGAATCAACATAGTTAAAATGACCATATTACCTAAAGCATTACACAGATTTAATGCAATCCCCATCAAAATCCCATCGGCATTTTTTAAAGAGATGAAACAAAAAATCATCAGATTTGTATGAAAGCACGAAAGACCCCAAATTGCCAAAGCCATCCTGCGAAAAAAGAATGAGGCTGGAGGCATCATGCCTCTTGACTTCAAATTATACTACAAAGTGACAGTAATCAAAACGGCATGGTATTGGCAGCAAAACAGACACACAGACCAGTGGAACAGAATCGAGAGTCCAGAAGTAAAACCATATTTAAGTAGACAAATAATTTTTGACAAAAAAGCCAAAAACATATATTGGAGAAAGAAAAGCCTCTCTTCAATAAATGATGCTGGAAAAATTGAAAGACCACCTACAAAAGAATGAAACTAGACTGCTGTCTATCACCACACACCAAAAATTAACTCAAAATGGATTAATGACCTGAATATAAGACAGGAATCAATAAAATGCATAAAAGAAAACATAGGAACTAAACTCAAGGACTTTGGACTTAAAGAGGATTTTATGAATTTGACCTCAAAGGCAAAGGAAGTAAAAGCAAAAATAAATGAATGGGACTACATCAAACTAAAAACCTCTGCTCAGCAAAAGAAATCATCAGCGAGGTAAAGAGAGAACCATCTGAATGGGAAAATGTATTTGCGAGTAACACCTCTGATAAGGTATATCCAAAATATACAAAGAACTCATACAACTCTATAACAACAGAAAAACAAATGATCCAATCGAAGAATGCACAGAGGATCTGAACAGACACTTCTCCCTAGAGGACATACAAATGGCCAACAAATATATGAAAAGATGCTCAGCATCACTAGCTATTAGAGAAGTGCAAATCTAATCCACAATGAGATACCATCTCACATGTGTTAGAATGGCTATAATCAACAGGACAAGTAATAACAAATGTTGGACAGGATACGGAGATAAAGGAACTCTCATACACTGCTGGTGGGACTGCAAATTGGCACAACCACCATGGAAAACAGTATGGAGGTTCCTCCAAAAACTAAGAATTGATCTACCATATGATCCAGCCAATCCCTCTACTGGGTATTTACCCTGAAGACTTGAAAACCCATAACCAAAAAGATATTTGCACACCAATGTTCATAGCGGCACTATTCACATCGGCCGGGACATGGAAGCAACCGACGTGTCCTACGATAGATGATTGGCTAAAGAAGCTGTGGTACATATATACAATGGAATATTGCTCAGCCATAAGAAGAGATGAAATACTGCCATTTGCGACAACATGGATGGACCTCGAGATAATCATGCTAAGTGAAATAAGCCAGACAGAAAAGGTTGAAAATCACGTGATATCACTTATACGTGAGATATAAACCTAAAAGCAACAAATGAACAGGATAAACAGAGACTCGTGGACATGGACAATAGACTAGTGGTTACCAGATGTTAGAGGGTCGGGGAAGAAGGAAGAGGTAGACAGAGTAAAGGGGGTCAAATATATAGTAGCTGAAGGAAACTGGACTTTGGGTGGTAATCACACAATAAAAATACAGATGTCAAATTATAATGTACATCTGAAAATTATATATTGTATTTACCAATGTTACCACAATAAACTTAAAATAAATAAATCTAATTGCTGTTTAAAGGATTTATTAAAAATGCCCTGGTCATTTGACAAATCAATAAGATCATTTTAGACAGAGAAAACATTGCAATGAAAATAACTCAGGGTGATGAGATGTAGAGTGAATGGGTTGCTCCTTAAGATAGAGTCATTGTGGAAGACCTCACTGAGAGGGGACATTGAGCTGAGACATGAATGACAAACATGAAGTAGCCTGACAAAGAAAGAACTGTAGGAAAACACTGTAAGAACATGGAAACAAAATATAAAGGCCCTCAGATAGGAAGAAGCTTTGTGTGCTTGAGGAATAACAAGGAGGCCAGTGGTTGAAGTGGGATGAATAAAGGGGATATAAGTTGAAGATGAGAAGGAGAGGTAAGCAGGGCCAGATCACACTCAGCCTTGCAGGCTGCAAGGAGTTCTGTTTTTATGAACATGGAATTATTTCTAAGATATGGTTAAATGAAAAAAAATAAATAAATGGCTTGAGTAGAAAGATTGCCTTCATGTAAAACTGTATATACATTTCCATATGTGTCTATAAGTACGGATATACATTTGGGTATATGTTTAGTAAAATACTAACACCGGAAATCTCTGGGTGCTGAACTTAATGGGATATTCATCCTCCTTTTTTTTTTTTTTTTGTATTTTTCTTTATTGTTGAATGTTTACAAAAAACTGCAGAGACATATCAAATGTGCATTCATGAAAAGCGAACTATGGTTCTTTTTGACTAAGACTGTGGCTTCCAAACTAATGCAAAGTGAGAAAAGGAGGAATTTATGAAGAAGTTTGTTGAATTTCATTAAGTAATATAGAAATAAAATGACCTATACATTTTTTTTTGGTTTTCATTGAGTATGAATGATAGGAAAAAAACTAAAAAAAATCTAGTGTGCACAGAACACAATCAACAGAGCTCTTATTATGTACCAAAATAAAGTTTTCTATACAACATGCAAAGTACAAAATAAATGGTAAAACATTAACAAAAAAGAGGATAACTAAAGGAATGAGATGGAAAGGTAAGAAGGAGACATAATATTCAAGCTACACATTTATTCGATTACTCATTCTTTCAATACAGTTTTTAATATAATCTGTAGTAAATAAATGAGTTGCATGCAAGAAGTTCAATTGGATTAAATTCTCATGGGTATAAGAATATAATATGACCACAAAGGAAGGCAAGCTTGGCAGAGAGCAGGGCACAGAGGCTGCTTCTTCATATCAGAATGGTCAGACTCAGGGTTTTAACATTCTACCAAAAAATAAATGGAAAATTTTCCTTAGATTTACTTCTTCCATCAAAAATTTCTCATTATTTTCTTCTATGCTACTCCTTTTCACTTTTTTATATTTATTTTTTATTTCCATCCTCATATTTCTGTGATATCAGTGGAGTTCTGATACAGAGGATTCACTTGAAACCAGCTTTGTACTTGACATGTGACTAGTTCCATGGAAAACCACAACACTGGACTAATTCCACACTGGACTAATTCCACGGATAATCTGATGAGAAGTTAAAAGTTCTATAAAAGTATCTTGGGTTCCATTCCATATATGGAGAACAAGATTTTCTGTCACTATTCGATTAAGCAAATGCCTGTCTTTTGGCAAGGAAAGAAGAAAAGCATTAATCATTTCCAGTTCATCCATATCAGGATGTTTACTTCTGAAAGACAAAGATTCAATTCATATCTTTCTTATTATGACTTCCAGGTATTTTTCTCAAAGTGGATGATTCTAGAAAACTTCAGAAGAGGTTATTTGTGGATGCATCTGCTTAGAAGAATAGCATGTGGACAATAGCAGGAGAATGCCTTGACAATGCTTGTAGACAACCTGCTGTTTGCACTGGTCTACTATGACTAGAGACTTCTATTTGTTATAATAAATCAGGTTTGATGATGATCTTTGAGGCTTCTGGCCACTTTCATCCTTCCAAATGTGCTAAATTGTTGTTAGGGTTGGATCTTATCTTTGGCCATATTGAAACCCACTCTCAAACTCTTCAACCTTAGCTTTGTTTTTCCATCTTGTAGGATTACACCTAACTTTTACTTACCTGGGTTTCATAGGCTCAGATTTGACTTTCAATTCTTGCCCCTGCAGCTGATACAGTTGGCTTGGCAATCATTGCCAATCTAGTTCTCTCTTAACTGTTTCAACACCAGTATAAGTAGAGCTGAGGCTAGCACCCAGACTACAGATCTGGCACCCAGATCCAGGTAGAGGCTGGATTGGGGTACATGGAGAAGAGTTAAAGCTGTGAGAAAAAGTGAGTGGAAAGCATAAAAATCCATAAGTCATTATGTGAGCATGAAGAAGACAAAGGCCCATGTTTGTGAAGGACTGGACTGGTCACCAGTGACTTTCTGTCAATATTTCTACCTCTCCACCCTAGCGTCAAGATGAGACAGAATTTTCCCATTAAAGGCTGCAGGTGTCAGCTGGGAATGCCTTTTTCCTAGCCTGTTCTGACCACTAAAGCCAGTCCCATCTTTAAAGGGACTGTGACATTTAAAGTTATTTGTTAGCATTTCTGACTTGTATATTCTATTTTCAGGTTAACTGACTTTTAATTTAAATGAGTTAGGCTCCCATTGGATAGTGATGGAGTATACCTTGATTATATTCTGGAACTAAGCATAATCTCTGGTATACTGATATTATCATATTTTCTCATCTTTTCATTTTTTTCATAAAAAGTTTTTTTAAACAGACAATGCAACAAGCTTATATAAAATGAAAATGTTTCAAGTAATTTATATACCTTAAAAATATTTGTGTGCCTTTGTTGCTAATCCATAACTGTTGATAAAAACTTTGTTGATAACTGTTGAAAAAAAGATTAATTTGACCTTGGCTTTATTCTTAGATTTTAAATGTTTCCTTTTATCTCACTCATATTCTTTCATAAAGCTGTTATGTACAATTCAAGGTTCATACACGTTAGTTCAGTGTCCAAAGCCATTGTAATTTTTCAGGACTGGCATAATACATCACTTTCCAGATAAGAGATTTTTTTGACTGCCATCTTTCATAATTTTCTGCTGAATTTTTTGTCTTTCATATAACAGAATTAAAAAAGGGAAAAATATGAAGGGCATTCTGTGCTGGTAGTACAAAACAATATTTTTTTTATATGCTCACATGAAAGTAATTTTTCTCCGTAGTCTTAAATGAGCAATATCTAATCTTCAATTTACTAGTTGGAAGCTGGTAGCACTATATTATTCAAAATCAAAACATTGTACAGATGTTTCCTTTCTTTTTTTATTTTATGTATTCCTGAAAATATATTCTCAAATTGACAGTATGGATTCAAACAACATTTACATAAGCATTAGATCTATGTCCAGAAAAAAAACACCCTTCCCCACATACACACACACACAAAATGTCCAAATTCCTGCTCTATTTTGGCTTCCCATTTGGTGGTTGACCTCTACCCTGTATAGGTGTGTCTGTCCATACATTCTTGGGCTGTTTCAAGGAATTTCTAGATAAATTGGTAAGGTTTGTTGCTGAATATAAAAGATATAGTTCTCATTTAGAGTTTATAATTTTACAAACAACAATTTATTTTTCATCCACAGGAAGACAAAATCTTCATATCTGAATCTCAGGTACAAGATGCTATGATCATGGAGACATACCAATTGTTTCTATTGCCCTTATACCTTGCATTGAGTATCTAAGGTACTGTATCCCATTAATCAATTCTAATTTATATAGAGACATAGAAACTTAACTTCATCATAAATTAGTATTCTAGCTTCCCTTGATGAGTCTTCTGGATTTCCTTTTGATCATATCCTTTAGTTATTTATGACCTTTTCTATATTATCTACTCTTTTACTTCCAGTTGGGGACCACAGTTGAGAAGTCTGTTTTCCCCATAGTACTAAGCACTGGCTGTTCTAGTATTCCACATAATGGAACCCTAGACAATATTTGGAGATAGGATCCTTAGCATGAAGTTTTGGTATCCCTAAAATAAATAAGGGCTTCAGTGGGGTAACTCCAGTGGAGTTAATGTTTTTTCTTTTTCCTAAAAGAAAATAATTTATTTACTTAAAATATTAAAATATCATATATAAGTATTTTTTAAATATAGAAACACTGAATATAACTGATAGGTAATAAATAACTACAACCAAATCCAGTAATGGTAGGCATGTATTATTCTATAGCAAATGTTCATATTTAATAAAAAATATAAAAAGCAAAAGAAACCCTCTAAAACTTTAAAGTATTTATAGTTTTTAAATTATGCTTTTCTGTATTATGTTCCTTCCTGTTCCTACTATGAATTACAAGGCGAATTTTTGGCTTGTGGTGTTAGGGTGTCTGCACTGTTTATAATGGCAATTTATATTTGCATTTTTTTCATGACTACCAAGAAGAAATGAACTCTTAGGGAAGTGTACCAAGGATATGAACAATTTAGGTGGACATTCTTTAATTTTTCTTTCCAACAAATAATAAATGGAAAAGGAAACTGAAGTTATGACTAATGTATTACATGAATAAATGGGTGTACGATATGAATCCTGCACTCAAATTACTCCTGTAATATCTGCATCGATGGTCCCAATGGACAAAGTGATTGGAATTGAAGGCCACCCAGTTCAGGGGGCAGCAATAGTCATGGTCTCAATTATTGTTATTATTGTTGTTATTGTTGTTATTGTCTTTGTTGTTGAAACAGAATTGTGATCACTGGAGTGGAATTGTTTTGATTGGTATTATGTCAAGGGAGCTAAAATGATCAAATTCAGCACATCAAACAGACATTTGGCAGCCATGATTATTATTACTCACAATATAAACTTAATAAATGCTCTTGGAGATAGCTAGCTAAGAGAGACTCACTTAACTCTCATTAAGGAAAGAAAAGAAAAAAAGTAATTTATCTACTAATTTCTTTCCAGGGTTTACAGAAAGTCAGGGCCAGGTCTTAGTAAGTTTCCTGGCATTTATAGGAAGTCTGCTTTTTTTGCCACAGTACTAAATGTTCTGTAAGGCTGCCTCTTTCCTTATCAGTTTCTTGGTTCCTGGATTTAATGTTTTTAGAGCAGGAAGGAAGTTAACTGCCTAGAATCCACAGTCTGAAGGGCTGTCAGAAAAATAGGTCTCTCTTGTTCTTTGAAAGAACAGGAAATATTCCTTGGCTTGCTGGTTTACAAGGAATAATTGCCTTTATACTTGTTCACACCAGTGAAAAAAATGGTTCACTCATATTTACTAGTATGTTTACATTGTGTGTGTGTGTGCGCGCGCGCGCACGCGTGTATGCCTGGGTATATTTTCAGATCATAGTCATCAATATATTTTTGGAATACTAGTTCTAAAGATGATTTCTGAACGTTGCACTGGTCTTACAGCCTTTCTCTTCTTAAAGGTCCATAATACTTTTTATTATATTAAAGGCTCTAGAAAGTCCCAAAGTAGAGAGACATTCGAACTTGGTTTGACTCAGAATTTCCCCTAAATTTCAGTTGATCATGAAGTCCTATTTTTCAGGTAATGATTAATATCTCAGTTCTATAAACATATTTAGAAAATGCTGACTTAATGATTTTTCTGAAGGATTTGGATGGTTACAATAAATAACCTAATATATAGAGATGTAAGAGGAATGTGAAAATATAGGCTGATAACAGTGTCAAATTTCTACTGGCTTCTTTAAGCTTAGTTTAGTTAATTCTACTTCTCAAAACCTTGATCTGCTGAATCACTATTAGGCCACCAAACTCTATAGAATACTTTCTGTGCAAGTAGCTGCTGATAAAGGAGCTTAGTAAGGTTTTTTTTTTCTTTTTCTTTTTTTTTTTTATGTTACTGAAATGTTCCTTTTCCTGAAGTGAGTTGCTGAGCCAATTCTGTTGGGTGAATCGATAAAGTTACTTCTTGTTTCTTTTGACATCTTCTTCCATTTGATACTTGGTGAAATTGGGACCAAAAATGTATAGGTTTTTCTAAGAACATATACTCATCACAACAACAACAACAACAACAACAAAGAACGAAAGAAAAATGTTCCTTACGTATCTGAGGATTCCAGTCCTTGGTGATATTTCCAAAGGCCAACAAGCAACTTTTAACATGACAAATACTTTTGGTGACTTAGCTTACTCAGTGAAGGGTAGAGGAAGGGACAGGGTTATTAATTAACTTCTGTAAAAGATACTTTATTTGATTAATGGTTCAGAGCTAAATTTAAATTAGGGCCAGATATGCTAGATAATTAAGCGCTTACCTAGATTATTACCAGGATATCCTGCCAGGAAATTTATTAACCTATAGGCTACTTCTGAACCTCTTTTCCTCCATCTTCCTCCTCCCACTTTTTTTTTTTTCTTTTTTAGCGTAACTGATTTTCAAAAACATAACTATGACTTCAAGAAACAACATAGACACAAAAGAACTGCTCTAGTGAGATAAGGTCGAAATCCTGATTAAGGACATATTGTAAATAACTTTAGTGTGCTTGAAGTTTAAACCACAGCTATCTTTTTCATGCTGCACATGTGTAGCTTTCTGATTTACTTAACAGAGAACATGACACAACAGTGATTCAGAGTAGTCTGGATTAAATCCAATGGCACAGACTGGTGATCTGGATAATAAAAATTCTCTTTTTACTCTTATTTGTCATTTCAGCTAAAAATCTTGTTTGGAGATCAGTTACGTGAAGATAACTACTTTCTTAAAAGACTATTCAAACTTTTTTTAGTGTAGACATGTTTTAGCACAGAGAAATAGAATAGTATAATGAGCTTCCATATACTAAATAATTAACTCAACAATTATGAACATTTGCTGATCTTGTTATTTATCTCTATTCTTCCTCTTTTCCAAGCAAATCTCAGAAATCATGTCATTTCTCAGAATACATTTCTAACTGATAAGCCTTTTATATTTCATAATAAACAGGCCATTACTCAATCTGACAAAGTTGAAAATAACTTCTTAATACCATGTAATACTGAGTCCACATAAATATCCTCTGTTATCCTCCTAATTTATACCCTGACCTAGCTCTAGGTTATCTCTAGCCCTTCTAGGACTCTCACTTCTGAGAATGAGTGGATCAATAAAAGAGTCAAGTGGCGAGAATCTTTTTTTTTTCAGCCCAAAGCACCAACTTAAACCCATTATTTCCAAGTTTCTCTAATTTCTCTAAACACCTCTAAGGACAGTGTTTTAATATCCAAGAAGTAAGAGCAAGCTACTTGAGTGATAAGCCAGAGATTAAATTCCAGAATTTGTTCTGCTTAGAGTCTCCTTTCCAAGTGCTTTGGGAGGCACACGAACAGAAAGTGGACTTAACTGTTGGTGAACAAGCAGGATTTCCTCATAGGGAGTAAAGTGTTTTCTTTTCATTAGGATGATATGTCTGTTTACATTTTCAAGTAATTTACAGTAGCCTTAGTTGTAGTGGGTCACTAGTTCATGCCTTCGGTAAACTCTCTTTTAGTGCTAATTGTGTGCAAGGCATTGTACTATTTAGAAAAATACAAGATAGAGAGCAAAAAGCAATGTACAGTGAAAATTCAGAAGTAAACTATTTTTTACGTGGGTCGATGACAGACAAAAGGAATATTTGACCTAAACCTTAAAAGACTTCCGGAATTTGAATAATTTGAGAGAAAGAAGGGCCATTTTTGGGTGGAGGAAGAGAGTGAGCAAAAGCACAAAGTAGGAAAAGCAAAACATGTTCAGTGAATAATCAGGAGATCAGTCTAGTGAATATGACACTCTTCAGGTCAAACATCGTGAAATGTCGTGACTAGCTGTGCAGGTAGGTGTAGATATTACGTAATCACTCAGTAAGCAGAGATTCCAGTAACTGCTGTCAGCCACTATTGCCGGGAACTACTAATCAGGCAGCATGTTTAGAATGTCAAGATGATGATTGTTAATATGTGACCAACCAAAAAGGCTGATCCATGATAGAGGCATCCAGTACACTGTGATATAATAATTAATCTAAGTGGATAATATTTTTACCTCCAAATCCAACCTAGTGGTTGGGTCAATAGGCAAAAACTCTATTACTGTTCATTTGAGAAGAATGTCTTTGCAAGGCTGGGAGGCTTGAGAAGTGCAGCCTCCATTAAGTGAAGCTTCTTTTGCTGTAGGGCTGAATCTTCCTTAGATCATTCACGTGGCAACCTCATATACTTTTTTTTCTTTTTCTCAAAAGGCAAAACACTAAAATTGTGTCATTAACATAGAAATCTCAAAATCTTAACCCCAACCCAGTTCAAATGTAGCAATGTTGCTGATTTGGGTTTGCTTTGTTGAAGTCAGCACTAAACTAAAATGTCCTGGGATCAGAGAAAAGCTTCATATCAGACTAATTCAAACTCCTAGTCCAGCTCATGTGCTTTGTGGGTCCTAAGAAAAAGCCTATTCTCTTATTCTTCAACAGTAGATAGAAATGCATTTTCAGTGAACATTTATCATGTGTTTATTATGAACAAGGCACTATGTTATGTATATCATAAATATTCTCTGATTTAATCTTCATAACAACTCTGTGACAAAGGTTAATATAATTTTCTCCATTTCAGAGATAAGGAAACTGGAGATTAGAGAGGATTAGTAATTTACACCAGGTCCCATAGCTGATAAGTGGATAGGCTGGTTTTTGAGCCCTGCTGGTCTATTCTGGCAGGTAATAGGCACCTGAGCAGGGATAGAGGCTTATGTGTTGCCAGGGAAAGTGGGTAAAAAGAACCCATTGCTTCTCTCTGCTGTCTCCAGCTTCTTCCTGCTTCTTCGTTACTGCTATTTCTTACCTCAGCTCTTCTATCTCCTTGTTTCTTGTGTATAATTCTTTTTTAAATTTACTAATAAATTTATTTTCTCTTTCAGTCATTGGTTTACATCTAGGATGCCAGGCCTTGCCTGCTAGGAAATTACAAGGAGAGCTATCAGGTGAATGAATGAATGCTTCACAATATAATAAATACTGGACTAGGGTTGCTTTGACAGTACGAAGGTGAAAAAAACCAAAATTCGAGGCCTGAGAAATGATACTTGAGTTGTGTCTTGAAGGAAGAAAAGTTGGACAGGAGATGAAGTAAGAACTTTCTAGGCAGACACACTAGCATTTGTATGGTCACTGAGTTGGGGCAACGCTCAGACACTGTTGGTCATTGGAGATGGTTGGAATGAATGCAAAGTGCTTCCTGGGAGTATTGAGAGATGAAGCTAGAGAGAAAGGCAAGGGCCAGACGATGCAGCACTTGTGTGCTAAGTTAAAGTTTGAATGTCAGCCTGAATGATTTGAAAGTTATTAGGAAAACATTGAAAGGTTTTAAGTTAGGGAAATGTATGATTTTGTATTTAAAATTACCATCCTGACTGTAATTGTCACTTGTCTAGCTAATTTCTAGGCCTGGAAAAGGAGGTACAAAGTTTCCACCAAGATTACACACTACCTGCCTTGAGAGACTTCAAATCCCTTCATCACCCTATAATCTTCTCTGATAGAAAAGCAGATTCTTCTATCTCTCATCCTGATATCAGAAGTCCTGCTCAGTTGGGTGCAAAGCAGCCTTTGTCATTGAAGATGTAATCACCACAGTGTGCTTTCTAGGCAAGATGCTTAGGTTTCACATGGACATTCAGATCCCCCTTTAGAACTCTCCTCACCCACATTCTCATATCTCTCTAGGTGCTGGGCTACTGAATTATCATTATCCCTTTCTAAGGTTTTTTTTTTTTTCCTCTGCTGTTACTGCTGAAGTCTGGGAGAGTTCAGGTAAATGGCTCTGTAGGTGGTAAGTTCATTGAGGAAAGTGGGAGGTGTGCTGTTGGGACAGGACCAGCAGGTTGTATCAAACAAGCTGCATCTACCAGATGCAGCTTAGAGCAATGACAGTCAAACATTTTTGCTCATCTATCACTTAAAATACTTGGTTAACATTCTACTTCATCATACTTTTTGAAGTTGATGCCTGCAATTTTTCATTATGTGTTTAAGTAATTGCATTGCAAATGTAATTTCAAGTGTGTTGAACATAGTGACATTTTAAACTATTATGCTTATAACAGCCTATTTTAAGCTAATAACAACTATGAGTGTATACAAAAGCTCCCCACATTTCATGTTCTCAATGTCATAATTTATATTTTTATATTATATATTTATTAACAAATTATTGTGGTTATAGTTATTTGTAATATTTTATTTTTTAATCTTTATTTTAGAGTTATAAGTGATTTGAACCATCACCATTACAATTTTGGAGTATTCTGTATTTCACTATATCTTTACCAGATGAGTTTTATACTTTCATATGTTTTCATGTTACTAATTGGCATTTTTTCCTTTTACCTTGAAAAAAATCTGTTTAACATTCCTTGTAAGGCTAATTTGGTGGTGGTGCTGATTTCCTTCAGGTTTTGTTTGTTTGGAAAACTCTTTTTCTCTTCTTCAAGTCTGATAACTTTGCCAGGTAGAGTATTCTAGGTTGACAGTTTTTGACAGCAGTTTGAGTATATCATGCTACTCCCTTCTGGCCTACAAAGTTTCTGCTGAAAAATCTGCTGATAGACTAATGGAATTCCCTTGTACTTAATAAGTTATTTTTCTCTTGCTGCTTTTAAGATTCTTTTCTTATTTTTAACTTTTGACAATTTAATTATTATGGGTCTTGGTGTGGGTCTCTTTAGATTCATCTTTTTTAATTCTTTTTTTGAGCTTCCTGGACCTGGATGTCAGTTCTTTTCCTCAGGTTAGGAAAGTTTTCAGCCATTATTTCTTTAATTAAAGTTTTTGCCCCTTTCTTGCTCTTCCCCTTTTGTGAGAAGAGTATATCGATGGAGTTGCTGTTGTCCCATAAGTCCCTTAAGCTCTATTTACTCCTTTTCATTTTCTTCTTTTTGTATCTCTGACTAGATGAATTCCACTCCTTGTTTTTAAATTCATCGATCATTTCTTCCATTGATCTGGTCTGCTGTTGACCCCCCTCTATTGATTTTTTCAGTTCACCTGTTGTATTCTTCAACTCTGCGATATCTGTTTGGTACATTTTTATATATTCTATCTCCTTATTGAATACTTACTTTGTTCATGCATGCTCTCCTGACCTTGGTGAGCATCTTGATAACCATTATCTTGAATTCCCTATCAGGTAAATCACTTATCTATTTTTTATTAAGATTAATTTCTGGAAATTTATCTTACTTTTTTGCTTAGAACATACACCTTTCTTTCTTAATTTTCCTTAATACTTTCTGTTGGTTTCTGTGCTTTAGATATAACAGCCACCTCTCCCAGTCTTGATACAGGGGTCTTGTTTAGGAGATGAACTTCTTTGGTTGCTTTGATCCTATGGGATTCATGGATGCAAGCCTCTTTGGCTATCAGAGCCACACATAGAATAGAATCTAAAGTTCTATTCCTCTGATGGCCACACATAGAATAGAATCTAAAGTTCTATTCCTCTGATGGCAGCTACAAAAGCCGGGACATCAGACATGTGTTCAGGCTCCTTCCGGAGAGATGTTTCATTTTTGCTTAACTAGTAGAGTGAGAAAGAACTTCCATATATTCTAAATTTAAGGTTGAGGAGGTATAAGAATGGCTATTATCAATAAGACAAGTAATAACAGGTGTTGGAAAAGTTGTAGGGAAAAAGGAACCCTCATACACTACTGGTGGGAATGTAAATTGGTAGAGCTACTTGGAAAACAGTATGAAGTTTCCTCAAAACATTAAGAATAAAATTACCATATGCCCCAGCAATCCTTCTTCTGAGTATCTATCCCCCAAATTTGAAAACATTTATTAATAAAGGTACATGAACCCTGATGTTCATTGCAGTATTATTCATAGTGGCCAAGACATTGGAACAACTGGAGTATCCTTCAATAGATGATTGAATACAGAGGATGTGGTACATACATACAATGGAATATTACTCAACCATAAGAAAAGATGAAATACTGCTATTTGTGACAACATGAATGGATCTTGAGTTTATCATGCTAAGCTAAATAAGTCAAACAGCAAAAGTTGAGAACCATTGATTTCACTCATGTAGGGTATAAAACTGAAAGCAACAAATGAACAAGACAAACAAAAAAAACTCATTGACAGACAACAGTTTAGTGGTTAACAGAGAGAAAGAGAGGAGGGGGGAGGTCAATTAAGGTAAAGGGGGTCAAATATATGGTAAGAGAAGATCTGACTTTGGGTGGTGAACACACAATGCAATATACAAATGATATATTATAGAATTGTATACTAGAAACCTATATAATTTTATTAACCAATATCACCCCAATACATTTAATTTAAAAAAAAAATGATTAAGGAAAGGTATGCCAAATATTATGTGCTTGTGCTTCAGCAGAAAATATCTTCCTCAAAATAGGAGGCTTATGAAGGAAAATTGATTCTCCTTTTTCTTCACTACTGCTGTTTGCTTTAGTTGTCAATGTCACTATGCTTAGTGAAAACCACATTCTTTAAAATTAAGAATAAAATAAAACCAAAAGTTTAGATTTATTCCTGCAGGCAGTACACACAAGTTGTCCAGATTCCAGGTGTCTTGTTTATTTCTATTTGGATTAGTTTTGAAAAACTCAGTAACAGTATTCTATCTATTGATCTCAGGTATTGATATTACCCATGTATTGTAACCTTGGTCAGCAGCAAAAAACTTAACTGTTAATCTTCCCTTGGTACATGCATAGCTACTTCAATTATTATTTTTTTAAATTTTCTGGTGTTTTTTTGAAAATAATTTACCTTGTCTTTAGAACAAGAAGTATGTCATGTTTATTTATTAGTTAATAACATCCTCCTTATGCCACTTGGGAAGGACTTGACAGGTCTTCTGGGTCTGTTACTACTGTACTGACTCCCTACACCCCAATAAGCTTCTCCTCTTACTTGGTGGGGTCATAGGCCTGACCTCACTCACACAGTATCAGGCACTGTGGTGGGCCTGGGGATTAGAAAGATGGATAAATTTCCTGTCTTAAAAGAACTGGCAATTGTCAAAGCCTAAGGGGTCCTTTAGACATTACAATACCACTTAAAGATTTACCCTGCAGACAACTACCTCTAAATGCTAATGTGAAAGGTGGAACAAGAAAAAGCAGCCTGTCTTCTTTTGAGAGAAATGTCTATTCAAGTTCTTTGTCCATTTTTTAATTTTTTATTTGCTTATGAGTGGTATGAGTTCTATATATATTATAAATATTAACCCATTATCTGATATATGGTTAGCAAATATTTTCTCCCATTCCATAGGTTGCTTTTTAACTTTGTTGATGATTTCCTTTGCTGTACAGTTTTTTAGTTTGATATAATCCCTTTTGTTGATTTTTGTTTTTGTTGTCTATGGTTTTAGTACCATATTCATGAAATCATTGCCAAGACCAATGTCATGAAGATTTTCCCCAATTTTCTTCTAGGAGTTCTATAATTTCATGTCTGACATTTAAGTTTTTAATCCATTTTGAATTGATTTTTGTTTATGGTATCAGATACGGTCCAATTTCATTCTTTTGCATGTGCATATCCACTTTTCCCAACACCATTTGTTCAAGAGACTATTCTTTTTTCATTGTACATTCTTTGTACCTTTATAGATGTCATATATGCTTGATTTTATTTCTGGGCTCTCTACTCTGTTCCCTTGGTCTATATATCTGTCTTTATGCCAATACCATACTGTTTTCATTGCTGATTTTTGTGATATATTTTGAAATAAAGAAGTGTAATGCCTCAGTTTTATCTTTTTTTTTTTTTTAAAGATTGATGTTGTTATTTGTGGTCCATTGTGATTCCATAAAAATTTTAGAATTGATTTTGCTATTTTTGTAAAAAAAAAAAATGACATTGGAATTTAATACAAATCACAGCCACAGTGAGATATAACCTCACAGCTTTTGATATGGCTATTGTCGAAAAACAAAGACAAGTTTTGGCTAAAATGTGGAGACATTGGAACCCCTGAATACTGTTGGTAGGAATGCAAAATGGTGTAGCCATTATGAAAACAGTATGAGGTTGTGTAAAATTAAAAATAGAAAATACCACATGATCCAGCAATATCAATTCTGGATATTATTCAAAATAATTGAAATCGGGATATCAAAGAGATATTAGCACTCCCATTTCATTACAGCACCATTCACACTAGCCAAAGTGTAGAAACAACCTAAATGTCCATTGATGAATAATGAATTAAGGAAACATACATATAATGGAATATTTTTCAGCCTTCGAAAAGAAAGAAAGCAATATGTGACAACGAAGATGAACCTTGGAAACATTATGCTAAGTAAAATACACCAATCACAGAAGGACAAATACTGCATGATTCTACTAATGTGAGGTATCTGAAATAGTCAAATTCATTGAAATAAAGAATGGAATGGTCATTGCCAGGGACTTGGGAAGGGAGATATGGCGAGCTACTAATCAACAAGCATAAAGTTTCAGTTAAGCAAGAGATAAATTAGTTCTAGAGATCTGATGTGCATTTCCTTCATTAGGTTAGGAAAGTTTTCCATCATTATTTCTTCAAATAGCTGTTCAACATCTTGATTTTCTTCAGGTACACTGATCAGACGTATATTTGGACTCTTAATAGTGTCCCATAGGCTCCTTAAATTCTTTTGAAGACTTTGCATCTTTTTTCTTGCTATTGTGATTGAACGTCCTTGGCTTTTCCATCCTCTAGAAAGGTCATTTGATCCTTTTCTTTATTCACTTTGTTTATTCCATTGAATATACTTCTCATCTCAGATGACGTGTTCTTCATTTCAGACTGGTTCCCTTTTATAATTTCTATTTTCGTTTTTATGTTTTTATCCCTTTGTTGAAGTTATCACTGAATTTATCTACACTTCACAAAAGTTCATTGAGCATCTTTATAACCAGTGTTTTGAACTTTGCATCTGTTAGATTACTTGACTCCATTATCTCTGGATTTCTGTTCTGTTCTGTCATATGGTTTCTGCTTCTTTGTCTTCCTATTTTCGCTGCCTTTCTGTGTCTGTTTCTATGTACTAAGCAAAGTTCCTTAGTCTCCTGGTCTTATTAGTGTGGATTTGTGAAGTAGGTGTCCAGTGGCACAGTCCTGAGAGGAGTTCAGCTGCAGGCCAAATTTAGCCCAAGTCTGTGCCTCTCCGGGGCCACCTGTTAAGATTCAGCAAGCAATCCACAGATGCTGTGCTTATAGTTGCCTCTAAAGACCATACCAGAAAGTGAGGCCAGCTGCCTCCAGTGTGAGTCTAGGTGCTGCTCATCAAGGAGCACCTGACTTGCTGAGGACATACTTGGATATGGCTTGGGTGGTGCTGCGAGTTGGGGGAGGTAGGGTTTCAAGGAGTCCTCTGGGCAGAGTGACCTCTGTTATCCAGTTTGATTAAGTCAAGGCTATGGCAGCGCAGTGTCAGCACACTGGGAGCTGGGAGGGCCCAACAGGAAATGATGGATATGGCCGGCTCTTCTGTACAGAGCAAGTCTCACCTCAGCCCTCTGACAATGTCTCCCTGTAAGAGCCTGGTGCCCCCTGCCTACAGCTGACTGGACACTGGTGCTCAGAGTGAGCAGATCTGTCCCAGTGAAAATCCATCCACAGATGCGGCTTCTTTAAGAGGTGTCTGTTGCTGCTGCTACCATAGACTCTGTCCCACTCAGCCGCTTGGGACTGAGCAGCACCACATCCTTGCCCCGTCCTACCTTCTGCCGTTGCAGTGTGCTTTCTTGGATTTCTCCCTAGTTGTATGGCTTGTTCATCCCAGGCAATTTTTCCTTGCTGCTGCTCCTTGTTTCTGTCACAACTTTGATTTGGTCACCAGAGGGACAAACAGAGCCTCTATCATCTACGCCATTTTTTTTTCCATTTCCGATAACAGGCTGTTTTAATCGTGTGCTTCTTCATGTAATTGCTGAAAGCATGTTAAATCATTTGGTTCTATCTGTGGAACGTGATGAGGCCTGCTGCAGGAAAGGGAAGATAGATGCCTGTGGATATGGTATGTGGGAGAAAGCCCATCCACTCTAACTTTCTGGCCCTAAAGTCTCATTTTTCTAGTCCTTAGAGTGGAACACTAGAGTAAATTTATTGATACTTGAAGGACTAGTTAAAATAGAAATATCCGACTTTGTGTAATGGCAAAATAGTTTCTCTCATAGGAATTTTGCATATGTTAAATGAAATAATCTGTATAAAGTACATTGTAAATATGTATGTATTAGTGACTATTATTATTATAATGTGCACAAGAAAAACTTGCACTTCCCAACAGAGTCTGAAAAATTTGCTAGTCAAAGCTTACTTTATTTTAAATGATGGGTTTTTTTTTTCTTAAACAGCTTCGTTGAGATATACTTAATAAGCAAAAAACAAACAAACAAAAAAACCAAAAAAACCCCCCAAAACTGCATGTATTTAATGTATAAGCTTGATGAGTTTAAACGTATGCATATATCTGTGAAACTAAAGTGTTTGGCTCCTTGTTTTGATTGAAACCTATGACATTGCTACAAGTCACTTGTAAAGCTAACATAGGGGTGCAGCTGTGTTCCTCTGAATAATGTGGGTATATTATATTTTTCACTCTTGATGACTAGATGAGACAAAATCAACATGAAGTAATTTGAAGCCCAATAACACATATCCCATTTCTAAGAATGTATTTTAATTAGCAAACTCCTTTCTAAGATGTAAATAAACTGGGTCTCATTTTTTTTCATGCAGAGTTGATAACCAAGATCAGATAAAGCATGAGGATGTATTAATGCCTGAAGCAGGCAGGAAGGAGAATCTTGGGCTTGGGATGGTTGGTGAAAGACTGACTACTGCATGGAATTACCTTGTGGGGTGCCAAGCTCTACGCCTCCAGGACCAGGCTGAGAGAGATGGAGGTAGGAGGGTGTGGGAGTGTACTTTGCCGAGGGCAGGTGAATGGAGATGTGTCACTGAAATTCCCCAGCAGACTGCCTGTGGCTCTCTGGCTGTGGGGTAGGTTGCCAATGCCTGAGGAAAGATGTTAGGATTAGTTTGAAAGATTGCAAATTAAAATTGATTAATATTTTTGGCCAGCTCAATCTCTTCTAATCCAGTTTCTACAGTTTATTTCAGTTCATCTCAGTATCTCTCCTCTCAATCTTGGCTTCCCCTTCTGGAAGGTGAATTTAAAAAGGGAGAGAAAATGGAAGATGTGGAAAAGAAGAGCATTTTCCCCATTTTTCTGGTGGAAATGTAAATCAGTCTTCTAGATCTCTTATCTGTACTTTCTTTTTCATCATTACTATGTGCATAGCCAAGGCTTTTAAAACCTATTCCTAGGAATGTTTAAGGCCTTCATAATTTTTTTTCATTTTTGTCTTCTTTTCAGAAATGGTCCCCTCCCTTAACTGCTAATGGAAATACTACACTTTCAAAATTTAACATTATAGCCTTTCTTTAATATAGAGGTGGAGATATTAAGTTACCTTTGCATCAAATTTTTATAGTTACTTAAAAAATCAAAAGTGGTTCCCTTCAGAGACGTAAACACGAAAGGGTCCCAAGGAGTTCTGGGGCTTTGTAAGGGTTATATCTCTTGGTAATACCTTTTGGTGTGCAGTTCTCTTAGGAAAACTAGTTGAGATTTAAGTGATAAATTAGAAAAATTAGATGTAACTGTGTTTGTACATCAGACTGGTAAAGCGAGTCAGACCTGTTATACTCCCAAGGGTGTTATGAAAGTTCACTTAGGGCACCTGAGTGAGCGCTTGGAGAATAATCAAGGAAATACAACAGACAGTTTATGCCAGTTTCCCAGTGGGTATTCCTATCGACAACAGAGATGTACAACTGGTTGAAAGAATATACATAGAGTCAACTAGGTATTGGGTATACTTTTTGTCAATTTAAGAGAGAAGGCTCTCTTGAGAAAGACACAGGGCATGCTCTCTCACTCTTGGAGGATGACAAGAGAAGTGTTCTCTATCCTTACCACCTGTGATGCCCCCTTTTCCCAGCTCTTCTCTCTTTACTCATTCCCCTTACCACACTTGAATGTGAATACCACATAAGCGGAGGTTTTGCCTGTCTTGTTCACTACTGACCCTCAGGGCTTAGAACAGTTCCTAGCACCCAATGAGTACTCAATAAATTACATATTTTTGAATTATTAAATGGACAAATTTAAACTCAGGGGAATATTGAAGTCGTTGAATCACAGAGTTAGAATCTAAAGAGATCTGCTAGAATTAGAAGCTGAATCTACTATGATAAAATTTAATAGAAAAAAGTTGAAAACCCTGCCCTTGGGTTAAAAATCAACTATACAAGGTCTCACGGCTTGAGTCATCTAAAGAGAGGAGGAGGGGGTAATTTCAGAGCAGTCTGAAGCTCATTGTTAAGGTAAGAAAGTGCCTTCCTTATTGCTGGAGATGAGGCTAAGGTCAGAGGATCAAATCAAAACATTAGAGAAGTCCACTATCAAAGAACAGAGGCTGATTCTAATAAGCAGTATTTGGAAGAAGTTGAGAAGTCCACTGGATCTGGAAGCCAGAATTTCCTTGGCGGAAGAGTCTGACCAATTTCGACTAGAGAGAGGATTGTGAGAAGAGGAACCAGGGCTGGGTGCCAAGCCGTGCTGGCCAGGTTGATACAGGTGGACACTACTACATTTGAACAGTTTATGCTTTGCATCTTAATTTATTTTTACATTTTGAATTGTGTTTTATTTTCACATGGTTTCTCAGTAAAAATTCCTTTTGCAAAGCCCAGACGTATTGAGTCTTTTCAAAGGAGTGTGGAGCTAAGAGCACAGGCACTAGGAGACAAACTGCTAAGTCTGACTGTTAGCTCACTTGCTTGCTAGGTTCCTTTGAGAAAGTGTCTTTACCTTCTTAGGCTCCCATTTCCTTGTTGTAAGGGGAGGGTGATGATACTACTTCTTATCTCATAGATTTGTTGTAAGGATTAAATGAGAAAATGTCTGTAAAGCTTTTAACATAACATTTGAGTTCAGTGTTAGCACTGTGTTTATTCATGTCACCAAGGTGAAGAGCAAGTGAGATTTCTGTCTCTAAGCTTAAAGGGAGACACCTTATCATATTTGAGAAGGCAGGTAAGAGATAGGTTCTGCTTTGGGTGTGTTGAGTATAATGAGTCAGTGGGAAATCTAGGTTGAATTATAGCTAAGGGTCTGGAATTCATGACACAGAGGACAAGGCTGAAGTTTTGAATTTGTGTGTCAAAATGCATAGGTGGTGAATAAAAGAGAATGTCCAAGAAAAGTGTTTAAAATGAGGGGAGAAGCAGTGTCTCCAGGGGATTATTTTCCATATTCAAGAGTTATTAGAGGAAAATGATTGTGAAGAGGACCAGAGGTGGATGGGAAACCAGAACAGAGGAATGTTGAAGGAATCAAGGAAAGGATGTTTGATTATGGAAGGAGTGGCCAAGGAGGATTAGTCAAGGGAGCCAGGATTGAAGGTGGCCTTTAGATCTAGCAATTATTATATCACTGGTTTCCTTGGTCAGACCAGGCAATGCATCAGTGGTGGCAAGAAACCAAACTGTTGTAGGGTGAGAAATAAAAGGGCATATTCATGATATATGAAGGAAAAAAGTCAGATTATAAAACCATATGCCTAGCATGACCTATTTTTATTAAAAGTGAAAAGAAATTAAAGAAATCTTTACACTGGTGATGGTCTTTAAAGCATAATAATTTTTTTTTGGTAACACACCAATTGTTAACTTTTTGTTAAGAATGGAAGTCCAAACCTCCCCTTGACTGAAAATAATTTTGAATTCTGTGCTGCTTCCGCCTACTTCTGGTTTTCAGACGTTTTGCCCAGTTTCTGATCTGCTCCAAACTCCTGAGCTGGATGCTGCTTCCTGTGCCTGATTTTCGGTGCTCTCCAAAGACTGAGCAAAAACACAGCTCTGGCTCTTCTGGTTACATACAGTTTTGTAACATACTCCACCTCCTCCCATCTAGCTTGACCCCTGGGACACAGATCCCCTCAGAAGTATGTGCTCATGCCTTCCCGGTTGAGGGCTGGGTCAAGGGTACTGTACTTAGGAGTCATGTGATGGAGGCATAGATGTCTCTAAGGAAGCTTTGAAGCTTTGCTAATTAAATAACTGAAGCCCCAGCAAAACTGGAGTCTTCTATGGGTTAGCATAGGAAACAAGTTCCCACAAAATCACTTCCCACTTTCCCATGCTGAGTCATGTCCTGGTTTCACTTTCTCTAGTCAGATAACTATTGTCAGTGATACAAGAACATTTTATTACTGATAAGAGTATTACGTACTTGAAAACATGTTTTATTTTTAAGCTCAATTATGAGAAAAGAAGCAAGCCGTGAGTTTTGAGGAATAAATATATTCACTTACCTTAAGCCTTCTCAGCAACCTTACTGGTCTGTGTGACTTTGGACAAATTCTGAGCCTTAGTTTCTTCATCTGTGAAAGAGAATTATGATGCCAACCTTACCCATTTGTTGTGAGAAATTCATGTGCTAATGGTACATAGTCAGTCGATTGCTTTTTTTGTAAGCTATCTTCAACTCTTTTTCATTTTATTTCCAGAAAACACCTCATTTTTTTCCTGACTGAGAAGTTCCTTCCCATGAAAAGGGAAACATCTGAGAAAATACAGCCATTGAGTTGAACTGTACTCTCTATCTTAACATGTTTCTTTACTCCCCACCATTCTCCTCTTCTCTGTAATTCTCAGCTCAGCCTGCCACCTTCACTCAGAACTCGATTCTGTGGGGTATGATATTTTTGAAATGTTAACCAAAGTTATTTTTCCCCCAGTTATTTTCTTTTCCTTCTTTGTCTCTTCATTGACCCCATAAAAATAACTAGCCTATATTCACTGTCTCGGGAAAGAGAAAAAGCTTTGACATTTTGTTTTTCTTTTAAAGATTAGGGGAAGAGAGAGAGCTAGACAAAGGTGGCTTGAAAAGTAAGGGCTAGAACTTCTCACTGTTTGCTTTCCTGACTGCTAAGGATTCCTTGGGCTGTGAGAATAGAAATAGATAAGGAAAGATCGGCGATGTGTGTGTGTGAGGGTTGGGGGATTGGTTCTTGAGAAAGGTCCTGTGTCAAGCTCTGGGCCAAGCCTGGGGCTTTGGTAATAGCTCCAGATAACTCGTGAGATCTGAGAGCAAAAGATCCTATAAATCTCCTTTCCTTTATAACTCTAGGTAGGTGGTGAGACATAGAGAAAATGGCTCCATGGTATTATTTTAGCCAGATTGACCTTTGGAAGCCTCATAGAGTTTCTCACACTGTATTGTGTTGACGGAGGTAATAGATGATTCCTTAAAATCCAAAATGGCACAGAAGGAGTTTCTGAAGGGACCATGTAGGTAGAAACAAAGGACATTTCTGTAGGTACCCAGATGGACCAGCCACCAAGGACGAGATGTGATAATGGATAGGTCAGCAGGTACCAGTATGAAGAGGACTTTGCAGCTCTAATGCAATTGCTTCTTTAATTCCCCACCCCTACTATAGATACACACAGACACGGACACATACACACACACACAATACACACACACACACACACACACACACACACAATACTACTACCACTAACATTTCAGCCTCACATGTATATGTCAACCATGTACACATAGATACATACCTTAGCACTAGGTAAGAGTCTAGAATTTAGATGAAAACAAAACTTGGGGAAAATTAGATTACATTTCGACTGCCCCAATAGAATGGGGACCCAAGAAAGAGATTGGATTCTAAGAAAAAAAAACCAGTTATATTTCTTACATATCAGAATTTTTGGACTAAGATAACATATCTGGCATGCTTTATTAGCTATGCTTTATTATTTGTTTGTTTGTTTGTTTATTTATTTATTTTTACTGTGATATAATTGACATATTAGTTTCAGGTGTACTACATAATGATTTGATATTTGTATATATTGCAAAACAATCACCACAATAAATCTAGTTAATATCCATCATCATACATAGTTACAGATTTTTATTCTTTCCTTTTCCTCCCTCCCTCCCTCTCTCTCTCTGTCTCTCTCTCTGAGACTCCCAGGTCACCCTTCATCTCTCACATTTAAATTCTCATACCACTTTGCAAATCCCTAATTTTGTGCCATAACCAATCCTTCCCCAACTCCTGAAATCCTTTCTATGAAGTGAGATATGGACCTGAAAACAAATAGACACAAGAATCCAAACAGCAGATGTTATAAAGATTTGCCTTCTACTCTACCTTCGCTATTCATTTCCTTGGTAATATCCTAGGCCTTATTATTTCCAATAAATACAACCACTTCATAATCTTATTTTATATATCTCACCATCTAATTACTCCCTCTAGTGCCCTATATTTCCAGCCCACTCTCTCTAGTACTATCCTTTGATCCCAGCAAGGGTTTCAGTTTATTAATTTTTCTGTCTTTTTACTGTTTATTACTCCCCATTCCTTTATTTCCCTCTTTATGTAGATTAATATCCTTGTCAATTATTCACCCTCATGCATACAGCCTCAAATACTTTGAGCCCTCTCTTATTTCATTGTTTTCACTTGTCAAAACTTCAATCCTGATTAAAACCAATTTTCTGTCTACACTGTACTTGAAATTGAGCAAGTGCATATACCTGGGCAAAAATATAGTCAGGAACATGACTATTAATAAGCCATTATTGCCAAGAAAACTACAGTTCTCCTGGCCATTCATTGGCCTCTATTACAGATGATTATTTTGCATGTTCTGCAAACCTTGTGGCATCCACGGAGATGTGCCACTCAGATCTCCTGTCAAGAGTACCTGTGGGATTAAGTTATGGGAAGCCTTTAGCTGCTGCACTTTTGGGTTCACTGTGGCATTGATAACAAGGCCATGCTTCCCCCTGGGCAGCTAGCTCCCAGCTAGTGGCTGAGTACGGTGGTAGTACTGGAGTTGGGACACTCCTGCCTGATGTGGGACTTCTCTTTTGGGAATCTTTACTTGGGGACACTTCATTGGCTGGCTGAGACTTTCTCAGAATTATATTATAGTCAGATGCTCTTCCTAGCCAGTCCTTCTCTGTTTTTTCATAGGTGGACATCTGAAGTCTCCACCACTTTCTCTAGCTTTCTCCCCTATTGTTATTTACAGGTGTTTTTCCAATAAATCTCTTGCATATTTACTTCTATCATGATGTTTGCTTCTTGGAAGATCAGAGTTAGTCTTTAATATGTGACTACTCTCTCCCCACCCTTCCTCTTAGCTGAAGACTTTGTTTCTTACATTAATAAGAAAATTGAAGCCATCTGAATAGAATTTCTACAAAGTCCCACCATTTTATCCATTCAGCTACAAGCATCTGTTCCCTTATATTCTGTCTTTCCATTTGTTATTCTAGATTGTATATCCATTTTATTATCTAAGACGAAGCTCTCTACTTGGGTACCAGATCCCAGCTTAGCTACTCAAGAAATTTCATGCAGTAAATTTCCTTTCTTGTCTCCATTTTCTCTCTTTTCTATATCACCAATTTCCCTTCTCTACTCTATCATTCCCATCAGCAAACAAACATAATTATGTCTCCCACTTTTAAAATTCTCTTTTGACCTCACTTATTCTCTGCCTACTGTACTTTTCATCAAATTCCTCAAATGCATTTTCTATACTTTCATATTTTCAGCTTCTCTCCTCCCAATCTTTAGAGTCCAATTTAATCCAGATTTTGTCCATTTTACAAAAACTACCATTGTTGAGGTTACCAATGGCCTTTACGTGGCCAAATCCATTGAGAATTTTAATAACCTATCAGTAGTATTTGATACAGCTGTCCTATTATTTTTTCTTTTATTAATTAACATCTAAGACATTAGATGTCTTAGATGCTTGCCTCCTCTCTCACTGTTTATTTCAGCATCTTCCTGGACTTAGTAACAATGGAGTGCTCTAGAGCTCTGTTCACTTACTCACAGATGATCTCATTCAGTCCCATGGATTTGATTTCAATCTATGTATTGCCAAGTGGCAACTCCAGTCTGGATCTTCTTGAATTCCAGACTTATGTATCTATCTTCATACCTGATATGTCTAATTGGATATCTAATAGACATCTCAAACTTAATATCTCCTCAATACAGCATCCGAAGAGACACTTTAAAAAAGCAAGTCAACAGTGACCCATAAAAATAAGTTTCTGGTTTTAATCCAGTTTCTTAATAGAGAACTACCTACATTACACAACCAATTATCTAAAGTGTGACCATTTAGACTGAGGGAACAATGGCCAGAAGTAGTCCTGCATCTGCATTATTTAATATTGTAGTTAATTTTCTAAAAGACAGTGCAAGGAACATACTCATTAAGTTTGCAGAAGAAGCCATGCTGGAAGGAAGGCAGTGGCTAGCATTTGAGAAAATACTAATCAGCTTGCTGTGACTATGTTTAATTCGATCCTTTATCAAAAGCAACACAACAAAACTTGGCAAGGAGGGGAGAGACAAAGACAAGATGGAAAAGCAGTGAACCAGTAGGAAGCTCTAAGGTCAAGAGTTAACTAATATTTACTTATTAGATAATATTACCAATGACTCTGTGAGGCAAGTAATAGTATCATTCTCATTTTACAGATGAGGAAACTGGGCTTAGAGAGAATAGCACCTTGCTAAAGTTACAAGTGCATGATAGAGCTGGAATTTGAATCCAGCTTTGGTCTGCAGCCTAACCCTCCACCACTGTTATTTACTGTCTCCCTTGTATATACAAGCTGCCCATGAAAGCTGACACTGATGCTAAGTCAGCTTGGACACAGAGGCACCACTAGGCCCTGGAGAACCAAAAGGTTAGATTGCTAACTTCAAAGCAGATGACATGAGACAATTCCATTTAGAGAACAAGGACTACTATGTATATTGAATGTCTATTCTGTGCTTCCAGGTGCTAGGAATAGAAGTTAAAAAAAACCATGATTCCTGCATCAAAACATATGAACATATAGGACTACTGCATCTGTAACACTGGACAAATCATAGTTTTGCCTCTTGAGTCTGCATTTGTTGTAAATACCTGGTCAATCTCTTTAGGATTAGTAACCCTCAATGGAGCCCTCTAAACCACTGAAGTGAGTTCCTTCCTACCATATGTGAGGTATTTGAATACCTCTATCAGAAGACCACAGTTTAAGAATATAAATATTTTGTTCTTTTAAAGGTTTATTTAGAAGTTTCTAAGTAAACTGTATGGTTAATAATTTTTTTTAAAAAAGTCATAACTCTGCCATCTACTAGATAAACGTATATATTAGATAAAAATATATATACATTTACTACATATATATATTTCAATCTTAAGCACATCACTTTGCTTTTCTATACTTCAGTTTGTCAGCTATAAAATGGGGTAAAAATGTCCTACCACACTTGTTTGCTAGAGTTTTGTGAAACTCAAACTTCATCTGCTCATTTGATTTTTAAAACAAAAACATGAAAAACATGCTGTTAAAGTAAAGCTGAAACTTACTGCATTTCATTAACCAATGTCACTATAAAAAATAAATAAATGAAAAAAAAGAAAGAAAAACATGCATTTCGGAGAAAATAACCCCAACTCTCTGTTGTAGCTTTGGTTCAGTGGAACTGTAAATAGTGTCTGTCTGGTGAAACCCAAAGGTTATGGTTTATGGCCCTGTTAGACATTAACCAGTTTTGTATCTAATCTAGCAATGTAATAGATTAGAATAAATCTAATAAAAAAGCAAGTCGGTAATATTACTTACTCAAGACCCTCTAATAATTTCCATTCATCCAGAGTAAAATCATAGCCTTTACAATGGCTCAAAGATTCCCTATGACCTTGAGCTGCCCTATTAGATTCTGCTCCAGCCACCCTGGCCTCCTAACTGATTCCCCCACAAACCAAGTACATTTCTACATTAGAGTCTTTGCACTGGCTATTCCCTCTGCCTGGGGTTCCCTTCCAAATGAATCCTCCACTCTCTAAAAATCCTTGCTCAAACTTTACCTTCACAGTGAGGCCAGTTGGACCACCCTATTTAAAATTGCAATGCTCTCAGCACTTGGGTCACTCCCTTATCACGTTCTTTCTACGCGCCACCCCCACCCCCCAAAAAAACTCATCACCTCTTAATATGCTATATATTTATTTTTTTATTGTCTGTCCAGAATGTATATAAGTTCCACAAGGGTGAACTTTTGAATCTCTAGTAAAAAGAAATCTTCCTGGAACAAAGCAGTTACTCAATGATGACTAAAAGGAAACTGTGAAGGTTGGTGCACAACATTAGAAAATGTCTAATAACTAGAAAATGTCAGAGAAAAAGAAGGTCTTCAGATATCTTGGGTGCAAAAGAATGTCCTCTCAGAATGGAAAATTATCACTTCTCACATACATGCGGTAGATCAGTGCTGTAAGTGTTGAAGTTGTAAGTGACACCATTTGCAGTCTCTTGCTTTTATCAGGGGCTAGAGCAGTTCCATGTGCCTGCAGACCTTAGGTTAACCCCTCAATGTAGTCCGGCAGAGGACTCAGTCTACATTATGCCTGAGCACTTGGTAGAAATGAAAACTTCTATCTCCTGAGAGTGGGGCCTGTGAATCTCCATTTTGATTTAGCATTCTTGTTTTAAATAAGAGCCACAATTAAAAGAAAATTGGCCCGATATATGTACAAATTAAGGGCATTAGTTTTCACAGGAAATTCATATCCTGTGAGGGTTTTAAAGACATATTTCAAGGTTACTCCATTCCCAGAAGGAGGTGGGATGACTTCCCTAAGCAATGAGAGTATCCAGGAACCATTTGCTTGACTCCCAGCTGCTAGAAGGCTCTCTTCAAAATCTTTCCAGATACATGAATTTCAAAAAGCAATTAATTTTCAGGATATATTCAGGGCATTCCATGGCTGATTTTTAGCATACAATGTCATCTGCATCTGCCAAAAGAGTTTCTGAGGAAAAGTCAAGTGACTCGGAACAGATGGCCCGGTGACAGATGTTATTTGGGCCATGTGAACTATCTTCAGATTCTAATTTTGAGCTTGCAAAGCATACTTTTTTTTTTTTTGGAACATGCGCAGGATCTTTCTGTAGACTCTTGATTCACTCCTTTCAATCTCCATCCCCAAATCTCACCCTGTGCCAATTTCTCAGTTAACTGGCAAAGGTTATGTTAAACATTTTCTGCTCCACACTCATGCCATATCTTTAATATCTGTTTGGCTTTGTTGTGTTTCTTCCCCACCCTTATTTTAAAGAAAAAAAAAAAGTCAAGTAAATATTCTTCACCTATAATCTTATTTGCAACACTTTATTTTCTTTAATCTTATGAGAGCTCATGGATCCAATGTCAACATCCATGAACCTTTCTTCATCGTGAGTCTGCTCTTTCTTCACTCCTTTGCCCTCCATTCTATTTTTCACCTCTTACTACCTCCTTGGCACTGTCTGAGTTAGACATCTTCTCTTTGTTTCAACTATTCTCTCTTGATTTGAGTTTCCTTTTCTCCTGAGTGCCTTAGACTCATAGAATATTGGAAGTGGCAGTTCCTTAGAGATCATCTGCTTCGATTTCTAGTTTTTAAGGTAGAGATGCTGAAGCCTAGCAAGGAAATATCATTTTCCCAAAGTCCAGAGCAAGACAGAGGCAGGAACAAGCTCCATTCTCTGACTCCCGGGTCAGTGCCCCTTCACTGGGCTCTCCTTTCTTCTGCTTCCCTAAGGTAGAGCTTACAAAGTCCTGGCTCAGTCCAGGCCACGCTGAACCCTTGGACAAGTTTTGTTTGACCTGCATATAAGTAAAAAAGTTTATTAATATTTTTTTGAAAAATGGAGGATTTCAGATAAAATTTGGAAGTAGACAGTGTAGTGGTCAAGAACATGACTCTTAGAGCCGAGAGCCCCAATTCTAATCCCAATTAGGCTTCTTGCTAACTGGTGACTGTGGAAGAATTGATAGGCCAAACCATCCTTTATTTTTCTCCATCTATAAAATGGGGTTGACAATAGTTTTCACCTCACTGAGTTGTTAGAGGAATAAATGGTGATATGTCAGGTGCTTATAACAGTGCCTGATACCTGGCAAGTGCTGTTTGTACATGTTATCATTTCTCTTTATTATCATGATCATACTGTTGTATGTTTCATCCATTTGTATTACCTTGCTGGCCCCTGTGGGTAGTACCCCGACTCTCCTGCGTATATACCCTCTGTCCTCTAAGCACCAAACCCCTGCCCTGAGTTCTCCATCAAGGCCTTTTAGGAACAGTGAAATTTTGCAAACTCACTATTATCTGGAGGAACAAACTGAATCTTAAAAAGTATTAAATAATATAATATTATAAGACATAAATATATAACTGTATTATTTCAGATGTGCAGAATAATGCTGTGGTGTTTATAACATGGTGTTTATAACAGCAGGTGTAATAAACTCATTAGTGAAAAGGGAAGTCAATCCAGGAAGTTATAACTAGAATTTGAAAAAATGGGATAAAATGAAATAAAATAGATATATTGTATATGTTCTACATAGTAAGGGCAAAATTTGTTTTGTGAAATCCTTTTTAATTGCATATTTATGTGTATATTGGAATAGAATATAAAAAAACATTTCTTGCTGTGAGTCTTCATCAAAAAGTTGAAAAGCTGAGGTACCAGAAAATCTTATATTTAATAATTAGATAGGAATAATTCTTAATTGGCATACTAATTGATTTAACAATTGATTCTAAATTCTTCTCTCTTAAGAAGTCCCTACTTTATATTATTTATTTGCTTAACAAACCACTTTGTCGAAAGGTTCAGGGAAAATTCTATTACCAGAGGATTGCATAAGAGACTTGTCATCTAGCACATTTGTTCGGTTGATATAATTATGACACCTTTTAACAATAACAATAACCTCATACAATAAATGCTTTTTCTGATTCTTGTCCATGTACATGAGGAAAGCTTATATTGTTAGTATAGTGGAGAAGATTTAGCTGTTACCAATTCTTTGTTCTACTATTAGGTGCAATTTCCTCATCTCATTTTAATCAATTCTTAACCAAGGCCCATATTCTATCTATCTGGTAACATATACTTGAAACATATTCTAGGTGCTGAACTTTCATGACATCCCCTATTCTTCCTTGCCACTCTAAGGCTGTTTTTCAAATTAATTGTGCTTGATTTCATTTTTATAAACAAAGGGAAGGAGGTCCTGAAGAACTGCTTATGGTGGGACTTGAGGTTCCTTTAAGCTTTCACATCCTAACCTGAATCCTGGAGGCTTTCTATCAGATAAAACAAATTAGTCGACTATCCCTAAACTATATACTTACTTCATATGAATGTACTACTATATGTATTAAAATATACAAATATATATGTGATATATATATTATAAAACACATACTAGTATAATAATAAAGAATGAGATAAATCATATTTAAAATAATTTTTAAATAATAAAAATATTTATCTCATCAGTAACAATAATACAATAATAATATTTTTATGGTTATTCTTATTATTTTAAAACAATGTGATATTGAAAATTAAAGTTCTGGTTCCAAATATAGTTCATTTCAATACTTGGTTTTAGTGGTATAATGTTATAGGTTAAAAAGATTCCTCACATTGACATGTAGATCTAAATGAAGTATGTCATTAGCTGTTATTGCTTTATGTGATGCTCACTTTTTAATCTCACACATCAATTATGCTAAAGTTTTATTGAAATTCAGTTTATAATATCCATCTTGCCTTATGACAATCAGTCTTTTAAAACTCATCAAAGTGGATTCGATATCTTCTGAAATACTTCATTTGGAGAATTTTTATCTGGGTTAAGTAAATGTTCCCATGTTTTAAAGTGTGTAGGTATGAAAGTTGTTATAGGTGAGACATATCATTTATAGCAACACAAGCTCATAATAAAAATATTTCTTAATATCCACTTTCAGAATCTTTTTTTCTATAGTTTCTTTTGAAAATCAGCCAAATTCCTCACTTAGCATTGAAACATCAGTTTTAACTTAATGAGACAGATTTTGTTTACTTATTTATTTAAAAATTATCTGCAAGGGTGCTTTCTACTGATAGCCACATATCATTAAAGAAAAGTTTAACAAATTCGTATTGCTTGTCTTTTGTAAAAGAAAAATGGGTATCTCATTAGCAAGTTTGATATCTTTTAATTATTGTGCTATGAAATAATAAGGGGCATTTCATGAAGTACAAAAGATTTTCATTGTTATTCTCCATCTCACTGTAAAGTACTATAAAGACCTTAATTTTGTAAAATCAATTGCATTAATGACATTCCGTAGCACTTTGTAAACCTCTGTTTTATCTTCTTTGTTGTAATTGCTTGTTTTTGAATGGTAGTGTGTAAAAATTTCATGTGATTTCCTCTCCATAACTTAGTCTGGAATTATTATTTTTTATTAGCATCCTCTCCATCAATGGTTAGCTTAAACTACTTTATACGTACATTAGAGAAGTAATTTACTAAATGGAATAAGTTTCTGAATACCTTTTTCCTTTAGCTGTTCACTAGAAAATTAGTGTTTCATATAGGGCATTATTGAAAAAAATCTAGAATATACCCAAAGCATAGACATGTTAAAAAAGAATATACTTTCATCCAATTGTATAGCAAACTTCCTATATTGGGTAACACTTCTTTCTTTAAATCTGCAACATTTTTGTATCTTTCAGTAGTATTTTCTGACGAAAGGAGATCTGTTAATTTTTAGCCATATTATTTCCCATGTCTTTTTTCAGCTATTTTTACTGAAGATGGGACAGTGTTTCCCAATGATGTATGATTTTTTTTTGTCCTTTAGTAGGAAATTTAATATGTATTACATATTTAGTGAAATATTATAAAGGCCTGGGTTAACTATTGCATGGTATTTTGAACCACTACTAAAAAAACTTGTTGACATTTGTCTTCATGTCCTGCATGATTAGTGTATATTTTAGGAATTATGGCTTTCAAACAATCATTAATTAATATTTTGAGGTACAATATCTATTTAGGGAAAGGTTAATCTTTAAAGCTAGTGGGTATAACTGTATATTTTATAGAGGCTTCTTGATAATTTTGAATTATTTGGGGCAAATTTATGTGAGGTGAAATTGCCATTGCTTTACCTCTTAATAAAGCTGAAAACTTACTTAGAATAGAAGTATGAAGTCTAACATGATCTTATTGCCTTACATTATTTGATTTGACCACTTAAATTTTTTCCCATAATTTTATCATGGAATTTTGAAAACACATACAAAATAGAAAGATGTATACAATGAACCCTATGTGCCTGTAACCCAGTTTTAGTAATTATTACTGCATAGTATATCTTATTTCATCTATACCTTCCTACTTATCCTCACCTCACATTATTTTAAATCAATTATCAGAAAACATATCATTTTATCTCTATATATTTCAGTATGTACCTCAAAATTATTATAACACTAAACACATAAAATTAATAATACATTTTAAACATTAAATATTTAGTGTTTAAATTTCTCCTGTTTTATATTTTATATTTTATTTTTGGAGATAAAAGCAATGGGTAGAAAATACATTTTGGGAGTAGACTCTATAGTACTTTGGATTTGATTGGTCAAATGTGGGAGAAAAGAGAGGAAGACTTTGAAGATAAAATACAATTTTCTGGGTGAGTGGGGGGTGTTATATTTTGAAATGAGGAAGGATGCACAGGTGGTTAGGGTGAGAAAATAAAGTGTTCAGTTTAAGACCTGGAAATATCAAGATGGAAGTTATACATTTTCATTTGAATGAATAAGTCTGGAACACAAAAAGGACATGTGACTCAGAGACAAATCTGGGAACAGACATAGCATAGATAATACTTAAAACTATGAGAATAAGAGGCAAATCAAAGAGAGACTGTAGAATAAGAAAATAAGAGAGCTCAGAACAACGAAGGGCCAATCCTAACATCCTTAATAAGAATGAGAAGAAGAGCTTAGAAATAGTAAAAAAATTGAAGGGGTAAGCCAATGAAAACCTTGTGTTAGATGATGGCTCAAGAAAGTAGTAAGGGGCCGACAGCACTGGATGCTGCTGAGAAGTTTCATGCAATGAAGATAGAAAAAACCCTCAACCAGTTTGAGAACCTGCCGCTCCACATGCATAATTTCTGCTATTGAGAGAGTCACCTAAAATATTGGCGTCTCAGTTTCATCAACTCTAAAACGATAGTTATGAAAGCTAGTGTTGGATGGTGGGAAAGGAAGTGCCAGGCATTTCATCCAGCACTGTAAGATGATTAAGTGTGGAGGAAAGGGTGAAGTAAAATGATCTCCTACCAACTCTAATAATTAGTGAGATGTGAGAATATATATAATAATATTTAACCTCACAGAACAAATGAAGGGATTTTCTGAGTCACTCTGTAAGCTGCCAGGTGCTAGGTAAATATAAGGAGTTGTTTCTGTTTACCGAAGTGTCAAAGAGACATCTTTGTCAAAGAGACAAAACATCAAAGAGAATTTTTGTTGTATCCTTGTTATGGCATCTGTGCTTTAAGGCAAATGTAACCATGATGGTGATTCCATGTAGAAGTTGAAGATAGGATTATTAAGGCTGTGATCCCAAACATTAGCATATTAGCACCTTAGGAGTTTAGAGGTTCCCAAAGCTTTGAGATTTGCTTGCCTCTGGTGTTATTAAGTAATAGCCACTAGGAAATTTTGCCTTGTGTTTATACTGCAGAGCTATCTGGAAATAATGGATAATCTGAAGCACCCAGTTGGATGTTCAGGTCAAGACTCTCAGCATGATTCTCAGAAAAATCTCTCTTTCCCTGCCTCTGTCATTTAATGCTGTATGGGGGGATAGAGGAAAGAGGAGGAAGATCCCCATTCTGCAAGTCCTTGCTGTGGAGATGGCACGGAGGCTCCAGCTGTGTCTTAGTGTCTCCAGCAGGGAGAAATCAGCAGGTCCTCAGGCAGCATTCTGCATTAGTGAAGCAAGCTCATAGCACTCAGGGTCAAGAGCTCAGGTGAGGGTGCTTCTCAAGTGCAGGAACCTGACTTTGAGTTCTCACACAGAACCTCACAATTGGTGAATGCTCAATAAATGCTGTTAAAAAGGAAAAAATAAAAAAGACTGACAACAATTTAGGCTGTGTGCATTAATGGGAGGCAAAGTCAGCCTTTCTTATTAGCCTATGATTTCAGCTCCATGGAATGATTTTGAAGATGCTGTCAGTCATCCTGGCCCCCTATATTATTATCTTTTTGGATGATTGTAATTATACTTTTGGAATTCCGCTCTTTACTAGGCCTTGTTCTCTACCAAAATGCAGGTGTGCCAGGAGAGCGAAATTGCATCATCAGATTCTTATATCTTACTGCATTTGAATTCTTTGAATCTTTGCTGAGAGCAGACTTTGACTAGGGATGTTTAGAAGGGAGACAGTGGGAGTGATGAAAGAAGGAGCAAAACTACACAGAGAATGGTAACTACAAAAAAAATCTAATTTTTACCGACTTCACAATTGAGCCTGATTGATAGCTTGACAAAGCAAGTGCCCAAGGATGATGTGTATTCCCTCTCATTTATTCTTTCTTTTTCATTCATTCCTTTACACTCACTGTCAATAATATAATGAGTCAAACGTCATATACACAGGTAGTGACATATTCTTAATACAGTTACACCTTAATGCATGAAGAGGATGCAGGTAATGTTATTTAGTCTCACAGCCCCAATTCCATGCAACCGATCGATGCACAGTAACATGAGCAAACACTAAGCACTAGAGCTTCAGGTGACACATTCAGTTAACATCCAGGCAAGCAAAGAAAGCAGCATTTTGGACCAGGCAATTGCAAATTACAGATTAATAAATGTAATTTCTGGTTTCAGAGATTTTCCTGTTTTATTCTATAATACTGGCTCAATATTCATTGGCTCAGAAGGGTCTAGGTGAGGGCCTGCAAGGCAAGGGATCCATTGCATTAAGCTTTTGCATTTGCTCTGTGTGTATTCTGGATCAGATAGAATTACCAAACTTAATCTGACCTCTAGTGGCACCTTGTGATAATGAGCACGCTTGAAATCCACTTAGCATAAGCTCTGCTGTGGGAATCTGGCCCTCATTATTTCATTTTAAAACTTTTAAAAATCCTTGGAGATGATCTGTTTTGCAAGCTTCCCACTCACTGTATCATTCTACAGGTGAGAAGACTGAGGCCCAGAAATATTAGGTGATTTGATCAAGGGTGAAGAGCTAATTGACGGTAAGGTCACCAAGACTTTACCAAGAATCCAGGTTTTCGGATGTCCATGGTATCATGACAGTGTCATCAGAGAAAAACAATATGCAAATATGTAAAAATGTCGATAAGCATAAGCTTAATATAGAAACTTAATGGCTTTCTGAATACTATGAGTTAAAAGCATCAAAGAATTTTCAGCTCAATATGTGGATATTTTAGCTCAAAGTATTTGAAGTAATCTGAGTTGAAATTATTGACTTCATTTTAGCATACTTAAATGGTGAATTTCTTTGTTGTTTTTCTCTTTGAATCAGCTGTTTAGAACTGTCATGGAAATAATCAACAAATGAGAAATCCTAATGATTTAATCAGATGAAAATTCAGTCATCCAGTTCAACACTCAGATCTTGAGAATGTTTAAATTGGGACATGATATAAACCTTGTGTACTTAATTCCAGAATCTTTAATCAAATTGTGGGTTGTGTAAAGTAGTGAAAGAATGCAAGCTTAAGTTTGAGCAGACCTGAGTTAGAATTCTGGCTCATCTATGTTTTAATTTCTATTGCTGCTGTAACAAACTGAGTGGTTTAAAACAACACAAATTTATTCTCCTATATTTCTGGAGGTTGGAATTCCAAAATGAGTTTTAAGGGGTAACGTAACATCAGGGCTGGTTCCTTCTGTAGGTTCTAGGGGAGAATCAATCTATTTCTTGCATCTTCCATTTATAGAGGTTGCTGGCTTTCCTTGGCTCCTGGCTGCATCACCCCAGTCTCTGCCTCTGTGGTCGTACCGCCTCATTTCCTGTACTTAAATTTTCCTCTTATAAGGATACATGTAATCGCATTTAGAGGACACCTGGATAATCTAGGCTAATCTTCTCAAGATCCTTAAGTTAACCACACCCACAAAGTCCTTTTTGTCATATAATAAACTATTCACAGGATCTAGGGATTAGGACATGGGCATCTTTTGAGGCCGTTATCAGGCCTGCCACAATCTCTTACCAGCTGTGTGATCTTGGTCTAATCAGCTTAACTTCCTTAGTTGTGAGGATTAAAATCGAGGATAGATAAAATATCGAGCAAGATGCCTGGTACTCAATAGATGCACAGCAATATTCCCCTCTTGTCCTTTAGTTTAGTTAATAGATGAAATATCTAACAGCAAATCATGCATGTAAGAGAGGAGATATACGTTCAGTGTTGTCCAAGGCCTGGTTTCCAGAGGAGGGATTACCATGTGGTGTGCGTGGGAGTGGACACCACAACCCGCTGCGACCTGGCGTTCCTCAAGCCGGTGTTTCCCGGGTGATGGGCCCTCACTGCAACCTCTGAACGGTACATCTTGCATTCTGCTTTTGGAAACTTGGGTACTTTCCTCATCCCATTACCCTTCTCCTAGTTTGCATAGATAAAAATTTCATCACCAGTGATCAAATTTATTCTTTTAAAATAATTATGTCCTGTGGCCAGCAATTAACAAGTCTACCAGGTGGCACATAAAGCGTGTCCTGAATGGAATAATCCTTATATTCAAGGGTACCTTGTTTTACGGTTTGCTCTGCCATGGGCTTGTTTTACTTGAGAGAGACACTTTAAAAATGTACTATTGCATTTGGCTCTATATTTTTTGCATTTCTCCTCTTTTTATCATTCCTCTTCAACACAGATTTAGGGAGTTTATTTGATTGGAAATGATTCACTGATAGTCACTCTGAAAGCCTGATTCTGGAAATCACCCCTGGTGATGCCATAAACTACAGGCTGTGACTTGGCTGACATCAAGTTGAGTAGTCTTCTTGAGCAACATTGTGTAGACAGTTTTTAAGTTTCATACTTCAGATGAACACTCTGTAGTTTTCCCACTCTGTAGGTTACCTACAGTACGTATAGTTCCAAACTATACGTACTGAGCTGACCTGTCAGCTCCCCGAAAGCATTTCTCCAGGGCAGAAACTGATGTCTGGGGCAAAAAGAGTAAAGAAAGAAAGGCTGATATCTAATGCTCCTTAAAAAGTCTCCCTCAATCAAAACATGTTTCTTCAAGTCCTGTGGTTATTGATTGCTACATGTGGCTGCTCTTACCCTATCACAGCCCTTTCTTTTTCAGAGTGTTACAGATTTTATTAGAGTTGTTTTCCAATGGCTCTGTAGGCAAGTTATTGAAAGTACCTATATCCTATTCGTAGAAAGTGAGAAATGGAACTAGATGATCAGCAAAGACATTTTTGTTCAAACATTCTGTGATTCTATGTTTTAATAATTTTGTCAGTGGAAAAGGTAACCTTCTGCTGATGGGAAAAAATACCCATAAAAGATGTGGGGAAGGAGGAAAGGGCTGGGTGGACAGGTGGAATGACCTTGGGAGAAAGGAGATGGGGAGACAGAGCAAGCAGCTCGTAGAATCTGTGCCAGTGACTCTGGCCTGGAATTAAGTTTTTTGGGCCATGTCGCCTGTCTTTCCTTTGCTCTGCTTTATTTTTCATTTTTATCAGATGATAATTAAGATTTCCTCAGCTCAAAAATTCTTTGATTCCCTATTACTGCATCTCCTTTTGACATCTATGCAAGTTAGATCCCAGAGAGCACTCAGAGCCACACTTATTTGTTAGCAACAGCATCTATTCTGTCAATTCTCTGTGATTTAGTATTATTATTGTGTGTGTGTGTGTGTGTGTGTGTGTGTGTGTGTGTGTGTGCAGTGCAGCAGAAATTCCTGGCAAGATCAAAATACTCTAAAGGTAGCTTTTTAAATAGGAAATACTGTAAACACAAAACCAATTTTACCACCCATCCCTAAATCAATGTGTTTAGAATGTACAATTCTAGCCCTGGGCAGAATGAATACCTCAAGGCATCAGTTTCCCATAGCGAAATGGATGCTCTACCCATGAGAGGTAGGAGTGTTTTTCAGCCACAAAAGCCTAAACAGACCTGCAATTACGGACCATAGGAAAAGCCTGCACCCATTACAGATTATAGGGAAGCCAGTTGCAGTTGACTCTCCATCCACTAGATGGAAGTAGAGGAGCACAGAAAAAAAATCATCTTGCGCTGTTGACTGTGTAGATGCTAAAGGGGAATCTGATCTGTCATTAGGTAATACCTACAGGTAAAATTTATGAACTTCCTCTCTTTAAACACTAGTGGAAAACATTGGCTTCAGGCATAAGCAATCAATGACCACATGTAGCAATCAATGACCACAGGACTTGAAGAAACATGTTTTATTTTATGGAAAAATTCTGTTCATCATCATCAAATAGCAGTCTCCACCTTTGCCTGATTTTGGCATCTTTCAGCTTTTTACAGCTGGATCTACTGATGGGCTTTGCTTTCAGCCCATGCCAAATGCAAGTCCTGAGGAAACCCTGCCAGCGCAGGAAGGATGGCAACTGCCTCTGTGCAGGTGCATTTGATCAGCAGAGTCGAGGTCATATATTCGAGAGGCTGGCAATTCCAGCTTCTCAGGTGGGATTAGTTTTGGCCTCTTGCCAAGATTCATATGTTGAAGAATTCATCAAATAGAAGACTTAGATATTAGTTCAGGCAACAAGTGACAATGATATTGGAATATCGACCAAGATTAACTTCAGGTGGTCACCCAAAATTGGTAAGATACTTAAGCGCTAACTAGGATCCTAATTCCCTTCTTTTCTCTCTCTCTTGCCATTTCCTCTCTCTTTCCCCATCCCTCTTTTTCTCCTCTTGTTCTTTCTTACTGTCCAGCAGATCCTGAATCTTGAATCTGAAGAGTGAATTCTTGGTATCCTTCCAGCTTTGGATTCTCTGTTTTCTCTCCAGTTTTACCTCACCCAGGATTTTCCTACTCAGTCTTTGTGTTGAACTTCACCCGGTGATGGAAATCTTGGTACCCAGTCCTCCATCCTTTGCTTGTGGCTATAGTCCTAAACATATGAGTAGCTGCCTAAATAAAACTGACCACTGCTATGTCTTGGCCACATGGTTCTGCCTCTGCCTCTAGAATGTAATTCCTAATGTGACCCATTGTCTGGGTCACACCTGAGCCTTTTAATGAAGTGTAGGGTCAGATAAATACCTCTGGGGGTAGAAAGAGGAGGCAGAGAAAAGGAGGCAAGTAGAGTCTGAGACATAGCCTCAGGTGGGATGACAGCACAAAAAGACAATTTTTTTTAGTGCCTTCCATTTTATTTAAAAACGTGAAGTTTGCATTATACTAATATGCATCCATGTTTGTTTTAAAATATTGAAATGTATTTAATTACTTCACCTTTGAGCAAAATTGCTCCAAGAAGATGCATCATGTTTATCTGTGATTTTGAGTCCTTCTGGACATATCAACAATTAGTGCTCACATCTGAGACTTCCAATTAAGCTTAGTCAGGATCAGTGGTAAAGATAGTAGGTTTTGGAGTCAGACTTAACTGGGGTTATTCTGACTATTACAGATTACTAGTTGTGTATCCTTAGGCACCACTGGGCATCTCTCAGTCTCATTTTCCCCATCTATGCATAGGAATAATTGTGACCACATGGGATTATTGTGAGGATTAAATGGTGGAGTGCGCACAAAAGGATAGAAAGTATATAAAGCACTTAGTATAGTAGTAGATACATAGTAAGTACACTTAATAAACATCCTTTATGATTGTTACGAACAAACTTTTTGAATACTGCATGGAATCATCCATTCACTGCATGTGAACTTAGTCTTATATTTTCAATGGTACCAAGTTAAAATAGGGCTCCTTGTGATGCAAAGGCAACCTAGACAATCTCAGAGTCGATTTAATACTGTTTTATTATTTGTGCCTCTTTCAGTAAGGCAACCTATATAAATAAACCACTTTCAGTTTAGAGAAAAGGAGTAGGAGTTGGGTGAGAACAGGGCTTATTTTTCACTCATAGCTTAACTATTTGGCTCTGAAATAATCAGGTGACTTGGCAGTTGGCAGCTAGTTGAGGCCATAGTTTTTTATGAGCCTGGGCAAGAGAGCATTTCAAGGAAGACAAAGGAGAAGTTGGCTCTGGCTATAGAACTCAGTTTTTAAGTTTTGTTTCTGATCTCTTGTAATGACTGTATTCCCTTTATCATTCTTTGCTCCCAAGCAAAGCAGGGATGGAAGTCTCAGAGGGTTCAGGGGTCAGCTAATTCTTCATGTTAGCTCAAGAGATTTTAGAAGAGGATCTGAGAAATGGTTGTCTTAAATGACCTCTTGAATGAAACTTATTCATATAGGGGAATAGAGAAATGTGTTTTGGCTCTGACCTGATGCTAGTTTGTGCAGTAGTAGGTAGAGAGATACTACCTACATCAAACACAAGTATCACCCAAGCACCTACTACATTTAAGGGATATAAGGAAATTTAACACCCTGGCCTGGTACTTAAGTACCTTAAATGTGAATGGGAGAAATAGCATATCGTATACTCATGAAACACTATATTTAATACAATCACTAAGTCCCCTCAGCACGTAGACTTTCTTAATCAAATAATTCAACTACAAAGTACTTATGTGGTCTGAAGCAGCATGCTGTGGATTTCATCGAAAAAGATACGGTTATTGTACTTAAAATCTCACAGTCTAGTGGAAGGGAGACACATACAAACATGATTACAGTGCAGCCTCTCAGAGAAGGTGCTAGCTGTCTGAGTCAGGGGGCCTCATGTCTGAGTGCTTGGACAGAGCCATGTCTTTGGAAGGTATACAGTTGTTACAAGCAAATTCAAAACAGAATTTGAAGAATTTTGATACTGCTGGGTATTGGGACTGGAAATAGAAAGTAAAAAGATGACTGCTAAAGCCATTTTACACTTTAAAATCTAAAGGAAGGCTCAAAGGTCTCTGTGACTTACTAGATAAAGAATTCGGGGAGAGGGAATAGCCCGTGATGATTCCAAGACAGAGAACTGAGTGCCCAGTAGAATCATGGACATGAAAGGAGAACAAAGGATGTCCAACTAATCCTGGCTTTGAGGTCAGATAAATTTAGAGTTTACAGTTAACATTCAGATATAACTTCTCAGTATATATTAAGGAATATATTAGTAGCTAAGGCTGTTCGAGATCTATTAACAGGTCTCTACTATCAATACCCACTGACAATGTTTAATTTTGTAAAATTAGAGTATACTTGGGAAAGGTAATAAGAGATGTAGAATTATTCTGCCACATATACTAACAAAGGTATAAATCCAGGAAACTTGGAAATGCCAATCAAATGAGCGAAATGATAAAAATTAAAAATAATTAAAATGATACTCCTCCACAAGTACTTTGCGACAGAAATCGTTAATTTTCCTAAGTTTTTTTAGTATTATTTCTTGAAAGTCTCTCAAGTCTGTCTCTTTGTTCTCAATCATAGCTCTGGCTTATAAGTTCAAATTTTTTTTCTTCACCTTCTGGGTTAATAGGAGACTGCTAACTTTCCTCTTTGCTTCCAGTCTCAATACCCCATCCACCCTTCTTCTCACTGTTATTTGAATGATCATTCTACAGGACACAATACTACATCATGCCCTTTGTTTAAACTCATCCCTGGCTCTCTTTCTTCTATAGCATCTTATCACTCTCTTAGATTCTAATATTCACTCTTTTCACAGCTGACTTGGGCTCTAAACAATTGTATGCACATTGGTCTCTTCACATTAAGGTGTGTACTTTTTGAGGCAAGGCATAATGTCATTCAGTTCTATTTCTTTAGTCTGACATCATATCTTTTTAATATTCAGTTCTTAATAAATATTGGCTTGTTATGGACTTAATTGCATCCTCACAAAATTTGTATATTGAAGACCTAGCCCCTAATGTAACTGTGTCTGGAGGTAGGGCATTTAAGGAGATAATTAAGGTTAAATGAGGTCATATGGACTGATGTCCTTATAAGAACAGAAAGGAGCACCAGATTTCTCTCTAGACACACACGCACAGAGAAAAAGCTATCTGAAGACATGGCAAGAAGCCATCGTCTGCGAGCTGAGGAGTCACAAGAAACCAATCTCTCCAGCCTCCAGACTTGTGAGAAAATAAATTTCTGTTGTTTAAGCCACCAGTCTATGGTATATCGTTATGGCACCCTGAGCTGACCAATACAGAATTGAATTAGGCAGTTATGGTAGGTTGTCTCTAGTAGCCATTTGCCATGAAAGGCCTAGAGTACTTTGTGTTGCAGATCATCTCAAAGTTTGTGTGACAAAAACAGAGCAGCCAAAGAAAGTGAATCTTTGGCTATGGACCAGAGGTTGATATTAGATATTTAGCTCCACATAAGCATTCAAGAGAATATTCGGGTATTTTAAAGAAACACTCTAGAAGAGGGCCTTTTTGTATTTCTCTTGCAATCTCACTTTTCCTACACAAACTTCTGGGATGTGATAACAACCCAAGAGAAGCCAATGTTTTTGGAGGAAAAAGCAAAAGAAGAATTACTGGGATCTGAGAATGTGTCTGTATGTGTCAGGACTCACAGGGTTTTATAGGCTCATAAATCAAGCCTGTGGCATCCTGATTTTGATTTACTATTATCCACTGGGGAGCAAATTTTGTGTGAACTTTGCTTAAACCATCCTGAACAAAGAGAGCCTTCAGATATGCACTGTGAACGTCCCTGTATGACAACACCGGACACCTGGGAGATGGATGCTTCATGTAATTTACTGCATGCATTGACTGGACACACATCACTGCTCGCTGCACAGTAGAACGGCATTTGGAGAGGGGCTCTTGGTAAGCTGGACTTCTGTTTTCTGTTTGGTTCCTGCTCCACAGTTATTCTTGGAATTAGAAAGAAAGAAATAGAAAGAAAATCGAAGAATTATGATTGAAAAAAACAAGGATAAGGGGCTTCATTAAGCTGCCTCACAGTGAACTCTCAAACCAAAAATTAATGGGAAGTATCAAAGCTGAGTCTTACTTTCATAGCTGCCATAAATTTTTAACTTCTGCTATGTATTTCCTTATGTAATTTATTTCGTCAACTTGGTCAAATTGTATGTGGCATGTGTGTTTGTGATGAAGATCTTCTCTACCATAATGTCTGTGATATAACTCTCCTTATTATGAGAACAATACTTCCTCAGATTTTCATGATTTATAATTTTCAGAGTCCTTTCCCATCTTTTATCTCTAATTGGCTATATCAGTTTTTGAGTTAATGCAAGAAAATGAATTGTTTTATTTAATTCACCTCCTAGTGCTACATGGCCCAGCATTCTCCACATTTATTCACCAATGATCCATTCAATGATTATGGTAGGTTGAAGAGAAATAAAAATTCTGAGCATCTTTCAGATAAAAGACCAAACATATTCCAACATTATCTTTCAGATAAAAGACCAAACATATTCCATCTGAACTGTAGGGAACTCAAGATAATTAAGAAAGTACAGGGTTTAATACTGGTCCTTTTGTTTTGTTTCATAATTTTATTCGTTGAATTTTGCTTTGATTTTTGACTTTTAGTTTCATCTCTCTTAAAACAGCTCAATCTTTTGCATACGACTCAGGTGACACAATGGCATTTGACTTTTTTGTCAATTAGAAATTCTCAGAAAAATAGAACCTACATGATTATTTTATGTGATCTATAACTGGGAAGTTTGAACAAACAAGAATTAGTGTTAGAATCTTTTTATGATTCACTGAATTATATTAAATAGTGAGGATGCTATTGGTTTCTTTATGTATTTTCATTTTAGTTTGCTGCTTTTTGGTTGAAATTCAGACTAAATTGAAACTTGTTTCATTAGATAGGGTTGTGGAGTATAAAGTTATATATAGAGGACATGTCCATTGTCATAACTAAACTCATTTTTGAAAGTGCAAAATAATTTGTTTTTGTATAATTTTCCATACTATGTTTACATATTGTCACATTACCCGAGGAGAAATATGGGGAAAATATTTCATGAGTGGTTTACTATTCTCTTAAATCTGGAGCTATATTCTAAAGCTTGTGACCAACCCTGAGACCATGAAATAAAACAATCATGTTGGCTTATTTTCTCAGCCATAGAATACATTTTGTTGCCAATGTGGGAGCAGGGAGGAATCAACAACCATGAGTGAATTGAATTTTATAAATCAACTTAAAAAATGTGATTAATATCATTAGTAGAAACATATCTATCGTGTTAGAGCAATTTGTGAGCACTTCTGCAATCCATATTTCTTGTCTCCATTAACTGACTACAGGTTCTGTATAAAAAATATTTGAAGAAAGGAGGTGAAAAAAGTGCGTCATTGCTTTTCCTGTCACTTGACCTTGCTGCTCAATTATACTTCAAGTTTGATGTTACCAGGAGGGAAGCTAAAGATAACTTAGTTTGGGTAGGAGGGAACCTAAAAAGTGTGTGGATCTCAAACCAATGCAAAATGGTAGGTTATGGCCACCAGATGGCAGTGTGTCTCAAGGAATGAGGGGAAGAAGGCTTTCTGCATCAGAGCTGCCAGAAATCTAGCATGAGCGCTATCTGCTCTAAACCAGAGATAGGGATGATCTGAAATGTTCAAATATTTCAAATCTTTCAGAAAAACAGCCTCTTGCCAGCCACAAATGCTTAATTACTGAGATTGACTCTTGGATGATTCTAGATCTCTTTAGAACTGCTGTCCTCAGAATGTAGCCCAGCACGTGGCACAGTGTAGGGCTCTAGGGGGCCCCCAGCCTTTTCTTCTTAATCTGTGTTCTCTTCTAAGGTGAACTTGCTGACCCCAGTCGTTTCAATTTCATCTACAACCCTGATGATAACCCACAGCTCTATCTGCTGCTTACTCACACACTTCAATTTTAGTGTGTTTCACAGACACCTTTAATTCCACTAGTCCTTAACTTAACTTTAATGACTGGTGTTTGCGAGGGAATCTAACCAACCCCTAAAACTAGAAATCTGGGAGTCATTTTTAAACTTTTTTTTCTTCCTCACTCTTGATATCCAATCAATCTTAGGGCATGTTGATTCTTTCTATCTCCCAGTTTTTTTACTACTATGCCCACTTTTACTGTGCCTTTATCCTAGTGCGTGATCCTGCACAGAACTTTTGAAATAATCTCTGTGGATTTATTTTTTTCTACCTTTCTATTCATACTCTGGAGCCAGAGTGATCTTTAAAATGCAAATCAGGTGGTGACACTTAGCCTTACCCGATCTTTGCCACTCTGCTCAGTCTCTGAGAGCCAGCCATACTGACTTTCTTTCAATTCTTGTTTTCTTCTTTCTAACTTCAAAGCCTTAGACCACAGTGTTACTACCATTGAGAATGCCATCCCTCTCCTCTTTCTCTAACTAGTGTCTTATATTTCAAACCTCCCCTCAAATAGCACTTGCTCAGGAGGCCTTCCCTAACTGAGAAGGCTAGGTTGAGACTTCTGTTAGATCTTTTGCTACTTCCCCTATGTTGTGCTTATCACACTTATAATTACTTGTTCATGATTTCCTGCCAGACTATCAGTGCCATGAGGAAAGAGGCCATCACGGTCTTGTCCATCACTATATCTTCTTTGCCTAACACAGTGCCTGTGATATAGTTGTTATTCAATACATGTTTTTCGAATGGATGACCTTATGAATGGAAATATTCGTGAGGACTGAGTGAATGAATTAACAGAAGTAATTTAATTCTTTCTAATGGTGGCCATTTTGGTAGACTATTTTGAATGGTGTAGGGATAGAGTAGGTGTGCTTCAAGACTCTACTGTAAAGGGAGGATGTGGCACATGGTTAGAAAGTTCTGACTATATTTCTCCTGGAATGCACCCTGGGTCCATAGCCTCCCTGCAGTGGTGGGAGAAGTGTCACTGCTCCTAGCCCTGGGGGTGGGGAGGGAAGAAAGAGACTCCTGAGGGTAAAGCATGGTTGGCTCATGATTTCATATTACTGGGCTTAACTCAGCTCAGAATAGTAATATGATAAAGAAAGACCCTTTGCCTTTTTTTCTTCAGGGACTTAGAGGGGGAACATAGTGTATTTAGAAATCCTATAGTAGCACCTTCCAATAGAACTTTCTGGGATGATGGAAGTGTTGTATATCTGCACATCCACTGCGGTAGCCACTACTCAAAGGTGGCTTTTGAACACTTGAAATGCGGTAAATGCAAATTAGGAACCGAATTTTTTATTCTGTTTAATTTAAATGAATTTATGTTAAAATTTAAGTTTCAACTAATTTATATTTAAATTTAAATAACCATGTGTGGCTTATGACTACTGTATTTACTGTATTAGATAGGTCTAGAGGATGTGGGTTTTACTGAGATAAAGTTGGCTGAATGTATCAAATGTACGGAAGTGCCTTGCATTACAAAAACTCTGAGTTATGGATTCAACATGCTTTTATTTATATTGACGCTACCTTTCCAACAAGCATGTAAAATCATATCTTTCTGGAGAGTAAGATGTGTATGTTTTCTCAATAGGAAAACATAAGGGGCTATTTTCTAAGCCTGACTTCTTCTCATTCTTAGAGCGTACATCTTCTAATTCAATATAGTAGCTTTCATTTCCCATCAGATAAAAAGAGATGTCTCAAACCTATTTTAAAAGTCACTTTCAGAAAGCAGTTGTTTGGGATATCATCCTGCCTCCTGAGATAACAAATAGTAAATCTTTGAAACAAAGTAAGAACTATATTACTTTTAGAATTCCAGTGTGTCTTGTTAGTGTTGATATTGAACTACTTGATGCTTTTATGACATGTTTCATGACATCGAAGCACGTTGCAAAGTTGAATTCATGCTTCTAACACTTGTTCAGGTTCACTCAGTTGGATAGAACAGTACTTGCTACTTAATCTTTTTCATGTGGAGAGTCCATGAAAAGTACATAACCTTTATCTGTGTGTGCACAACATACACAAGAAATTCAAGCTTGAGTTTGTGTGTTGCACCAGGGTAAAGGGATAAGGATGCACATGGCTTGAGGACCCTGGCCCAGGGGCTTTGAATGATCCAGACTTTGCTTGCCTCTGATGGGAGCTGAGGAAATTGTCAGCTCAGCACAACTATAACCCATTTGTCACACCACAGTTGGGAAGCACTGTTGAGTTTGTGCTCATGAGGTTCTGGACAGTACTTCCTAAAATGCACGTATAAGTCATCTGGAAATCTCATTAAAATGCATGTTCTGATTCAGTAGGTCTGCAACTGGGCCTGAGATTCCACGTTTCTGACAAAATCCTAAGTGATGCTAATGCTGCTGATCTACCAACTTCACTTTGAGTCATCAGGTGCTAGGACATAAATTTGATCTATATTTTGGTCAGTTTTGCATGGAAAAGTGTTCTTCCATCACTATAAATCTTATTCGTAAATTCTCCCAACTAGGATGTTGTGTTATCAGTCCAGATAAGAGTAGATGAAAACATTGTTTCAAACTCTTTCCTGGGGCTTGGAAAACAGTTTAATATACCCTCATGGGTAGCTGGTAGCCATGAGTTTATATTATCAGTGGAAAACGGCACACAGATGAGAGTTGCATGCTTATAAGAGAGCAAACCCAGGGTTATTAGCTTATGTCAAAGGCCATATCTGACAATTAGGTTGGAGGAGTTGTGGAAATAACTGTGGACAAGGAGTTGGGAGACCAACATTCTGGATCTTACTCTCTTCTGACTGGCTAACTTACCATAGGGAAGGCATTAAATTTCTATGAGTCTCAAATTTTCCTCTTGTAAACATGGGCCATATTGATGGTGGAAGGGCAAACTCCCTTTTACTTTTCTTCTTAACACAGATACTGCAGTGTCATCGTTGTGTGTGATAGGCTGCTGGCTACTTCATAACAACCAGCAACGTGAGTTGAGCTATCAGTCAGAGAAGTGACTGCTTTGTAGAAAAAAAGATCAATTAAAAAAAAAAATAATACTAGGTTTGTGCTTCAGAGTTTGGTAGATTCACATACTTAAATTCCAATCTGGTCTACGGCCTACCCTGAATAAGCCTGATCCTATCTTATCTCGGAAGCTAAGCAGGGTCGGGCCTGTTTAGTACTTGGATGGGAAAGCTAAGCAGGGTCGGGCCTGGTTAGTACTTGGATGGGAGACCACCTAGGAAGACCAGGTGCTGTAGGCATAAAAAATAAAAAAGAGATTGTAAACTGACAAGGTCCTTGCAATCTGTGAGGTCAACCAAGTGTTGCCTCTCCTAAAAAAAAATAGCAAAATATAATCTCAACAAAAATACAGTACATTGAGTACCGACTTATTAAAAAAATAAATAAAAAATAAATTCCAATCTGTTAATTCCATGAATGCAGTCAACTGTTAGGATTGGTGTAGTGCCAACTGTGGGATGGATACTTAAATTCTTGATAATAGTGATAATGGAGGTAGTAAGTAGTCTTTGATTGTAGCCTAGAGCCAGATACATAGTAAGCGCGTAATAAACAATAGTTTAGAGACTGAATGAATCAGACCAATGATGGTTATTGAGCCACTGCAGATTTTTTTTTTTCTTTTTCCAAAGTGAGTTCTAGCAGTAGAGCAGTTGTTTCATCCCCGCTGTGATCTCACAATTTGTCCATCTTCTGGAGTTCCTCTTCTCTATCTCTCAACATCTGTGAATTTTTAAAAATGCTCTCTTGAGTTTTATACATTGGAGAGAAAGATCTGCGTTCTCATAATGACATCACATGACAAATGAGCCTGGGTTATTCAGGACTGTCAAGCTTTTCTTCAGCTATCAGTAGGATCTACAAAATCATGACCCTAAACCATAACTTTCTAGTCAATAGTAATCTCTTTATTGCTTATACAGTAAAACATATGAAAAAAATATCAAGAGCCATGCATTTGCACAGATAAATGTGAACATTTGAGTTAGCACGCACTCGTAGACATTTAAATGAAGATGAGGGGGAATGAAGGTGATCAATGAGGCATGAGTATGAGCTGTCCAAAGTCTGCATAATCTCAGATTTAAAAATAAATTTTAGGTAATTCCCACAAAGAATTTCACTCTTGAACTTTCTCTTTTCATCTTCCTCCCCTTAAATAAAAGAACATGATAGTTTTGGTAATTGATATATAATTAATTTAAAAATGTTTGTCTTAGCAGCTAAAATAATGCTGCATCTTTCCTTTTACAGATTTCTCTATATTTGTGAAACCTTGTTACAGTTGACATGAGGATGCTCTAGATTTGAAGTAGCTGCTTGATTCTTATCAATAACATCATTCTCTGACAAATTTATCAGATAATACAAAACCAATTAATCCAAGCTTGATTAGCTTTTGACAGAGGTGTTGTTTTTTTTTTGTTTTTGTAGTTTTTTTTTAAGCTAACACACCTTAAATTTATATAGCTCCTTCCCTTAAGGAACTTAGATTGCTCGTTCTTTTTTTTTCTGAAAAATGTAATTGCATTATCATTTCTTAAAACCTACTCCTCCACTTGCCTACCCTAGCTCAGTTTACAGCAATCTTCCAGCTAGGGCTATGGCATCAGAAACTCTGGAGGTGGGCCACTATGCATTTTAAGAACAGCCGGCCATGCTGACGCCCACTCCATTCTGACATTTGAGAAGCGTGATTTATATCATCACTTTCCACTGGAGTGCCTAAGCAGAAACATGGAAGAAATTCTTTCTAATTCCTTTTTCTTACTTCCCACATTAAATTCATTTGCTCAGACTTTAAACATTTCTCTTAAAAATCCTTTTTTCCTTTCTATTTCCATATTTATTACATTAAGTCAAGTCCTAATTTTATTCCTGGTCTATGGTGGTGAGCTCCAATCAGGTATCTCTGCTTCCTTCCTCACCACCTAGTTCAGTCTTCACACTGTGACCAGAGCAACCATAAAACACGTGTGGGGTTATGTTCTTCATGGCGTGGTCCCTTATGTGTCCTCGAGTTCATGCTTGCAGGCATGGCATATAGATACTCTTTCCACTGACTCTAAACTAGCTCCTCTTATTTTGATATTCCCTCATTTCTTCCCTTCACTTGCATCCCAATTTCTAATTACTGTGGGCCACTTCAGATTTCTCAAAGACACCATGTTCTTTATTGGCATGCATTTTCACATTGTTCTCTCTGCTTTACTTTCTTTATCTATTTGGCATACTCCTAATGGTTCTTTAAGATCCATTTCACAGGTCACCTTCTTTCTGGAACTTTATACCATTCCCTCCCTGCTCATCTTTCTTAACATAATTAATTCATTTATATCTGTATTCCCAAGGGACTATGCACATAGCTCTATTATAGTGCTTATTGTAGAATAAAATTTATAAATGCATGTGTCTGTTTTCTGCAAGAGTTTAAAATCTCTGAGGGTAAGGATTAGTTTTGTCTTTGTATCTCCTATTCTTGGCACTTAGTAAAATGCTCTGGATTGTGTGTTGAACTGGATATGTCATACCTTGTTGCTTTTCCCTTTAATATATAAAGAAGAAATTGTGCCTCTGTATTACAAAAGAAAGGAAAGTTCTCGTCCCAGAGTCACAAGCAGGCCAGGCAATGGCCTTAGGAAGAATGGCGTTTTACATGAAGCTAAAAAATTGAACTTGGTACTGAGGCAGATAGCAGGTCTATCACCTGAGATTATCTGCGTGTCTCCTACCCCATTTGCCTATGAGTTTCTTGAGGGCAAGGATCATGTCTCTTTTACCATGTGTCCCCACATCCTTGTAGTATTAGTTTTTCGTTATTGCTGTAACAAAAACAATTTTAAGCCACTTAGTGGCTTTAAACATCACAAATTTATTATCTTATAGTTCTAGATATCAGAAATCTGCAATGTGGCTAAGTAGGCTAAAATCAAGGTGTGACAGAGCTGAGTTCCTTTTTGGAAAATCTGGGAAGAATTCACTCTTATCCTTTCCAGCTTCTGTAGGCTGCTCATATTCTTTGGCTTGTGGCATCTTTCCATCTTTAAAGCCAGCAATGGCCAGTTGAGACTTTCTCGTACTGCATCACTCTGGCACTCTTATTTCTGTCTCCTTCTTCCATTTACAAGGACTCTTGTGATTATATTGGACTTACCTCAGTAATTCAAGATAATCTCCCCATCAGCTGATTGCCAGCCATAATTTCATCTGCTACCTAAATTCCCCTTTGCCATTTTAACCAAACATAGTCATAGGTTCTAGAAATTATAACGTAAACAGCTTTTCTTTTTTTGAGGATGTGTGTGACATTATTCTGCCTATCCTACTAATGTAGGGCCTGGCTCACATGAAGAGATAAATAAACTTTTCGGAATGAATTGATAAGATCTATGCTGAATGTGGCCTGGCTTTAAGCCTCGGGGAAGCCAGAACATCTGTGAAAGTGATGCTGACTAGATGGGATTGGGGTGGAGAACGAGAAATTCCCTGGTAAGAATGAAAGACTTCTGGTACAGGGCTTAATGACTGATTTTTCTGTTAGGGGCCAGTGTCATAGACTGACCTTACAGTGACCCTCAATGAATCCCCCCTCCTGGTGTTCATAGATTTGTGTAAAACTCTCCCCATGACTGTGGACAGGATCTATAACTGGCTTCTAAGCAACAGAATATGGCAAAGATGATGGGATATCGCTATCATGGTTAGATTATTTATGTGGCAAATGTGATAGGATAGCATTCTCGAAGATTATATTATGTTACATGACTTTGGTCTTAGTAGACTGGAGCTAGAGACTCTCCTGTGGGCTTGATGAAGTAAGTAGGCACATGGGAGAAACCCATATTGCAGGTAGCCTCTAGAAATGGGAGACAGCCTCTGGGACCTGAGAGCGACCTCTAGCCTATATCTAGCAAAAAGCCAGGGCTGTCAGTAATACAGCCCAAAGGAAATGAATCCTGTCAACAAATTGAATGGATTTGTAAGCAGATTCTTCCCCAAATGAGCTCGCAGATGAGAGTCATTTCAACCTTTAAAACCCTAAGCAGAAAACCCAGCTAAGCTATGTCCAGACTCCTGAGCTATAGAAACTGTGAAATAATATACGTGAGTTATTCTAAGCTGCTCAGTTTGTTTTAATTTGTATGCAGCAATCGAAAACTCCTACAGGCAGTTTGGGAATCATAGAAGAGACAGAGAGAGAGCTGCACTGCCCGTGCTTGTAGGGGAAAGAAGTCCTGACCATATTTGCTTCTCCTTTAAAGCTGGAAAAAACAAGGAAGAGCAAGTTGAAACTCATTACTTTTTATCCAATGACCAGTGAGAAAGATGGAAAGAGAATGTATTGTTCTACTTCTGCGGGGCTTCCTCCTAGGCCTTCCTGAGGCTGCCACTTGGAAATGAAGTTCATAGCAGGCGACTTTGCTTCATTATTTCTCATGTGCTCTGAAAGAAGCCTTCTTGGGCTTCCTTTTTTTTTTTTCAGACAGAATCACAGAGAGGTCCCACTTTCTAAATCATAGTAAAAATTTAGTTAACTATCTGGGCCTAGATGACTAACACTTATTATACTTAACAGTTATTAAAATTGTGTGCTGGGCTTACTTAACAACCCAATTCTATATCTATAAAGATCAATCAAACTCAGCTTAGATTTTTGAAAAAATTTTATTTGAAGAGGTTATTTTAAATTCATCAGTAATATTTAGGTGATGGATTTCTATACAATTACTTTACAATACTCTTCCCGGGTCAGTCTCCTCATTTTACAGATGGGATTATTGAGTACAAAAAAATTAAGTAAATTGTCCCACATGGTTGCACAGCTAATTCTTACTAGAATCCAGTTTATCAGCTCCAAATTTTATATTGTTTTCACATATAAACTCTATAATTAGAATTTATGGATGATAATAACAGCTTACTAAGTCCATACTCCTGCTTTAAACAGAACTAAATATATCCAAAGCATCCCAGACATATAATGATCTCTCTTTACAAATATTTCCAAAGGAGGTAATGTAATTCTTTGGTGCTTCAGCGTCAATTTCAATTGATGTCGGCTGGCATTTTGAATAATAATCATCCTTTTCTTCCTTGGTTAGGTATTGATTATGGTCTGAAGTGTGGTGCCATTTTTCATAGGCCTGTAGGCTTTCTTGTTTCAGACTAAGGAACCAAAGACAAGGGGCTTGGATCCTACCACCTTTGCCCTGGGTAGGGCACCAGGTAGGACTTGGAGCAGAGCTAAAAGGGACACTTGTATATGTATATAGGCTGAGCATTCAGATATGTTTCAATTTAGATTTCCTGTATGGCAGCATGGAGAATATGAGTGTGGTGCCCAGATGAAGAGGTACTAGGTTTCTTGATGCTGGCAAAGATAGAGGCAGGGGTAAGGTTCTATCATTACCTTTCAGGGCTAAACACGGCATCACAGAATATTAGGACTGGAAGATACATTGGATTTATCTTGTTTAACCCCATATTTTACAATAATCGGTTTGAGACTTTGAAATATAACTTGCTCAAGAACCTACAGCTAATTAGTGGCAGGCTTAGAACTTGAAAGCTCCTAAATATTATAAATATTATTTGTTTATTTGCTTTTGTCTATTTTCTGTCTTTGCTACTTCTGTTTGTTATGTTTGCGTGTGTGCGCGCGCGCGCGCGCGCACACACACACACACACACACACACACACTCATATCTTTGCTTCTCTACCAAATTTCTGGAGTTGGTGGTGGTGCTGATAGCCAAGGTCCAAATCCATAAAAATGTTTTGAAGGCTGATCATTGAGGTCATGTGGTAAAGTAGATCACTGGATTTGGAGTCAGAAGACCAGCGCTTGCCTTCGGTTCTCACTTATTTATAGAGGAATCAGCTTTTTTGAGTCTCAATGTCCTCATCTATAAGATTTAGATAGAAAATTAAAGGTGAAGTAGAGAGTGGAAGAATGGCTTGAGAGCCTCTCAGGGTAAGGTTGGGACACTGGGGTCCAATGATTATGTTGCTGCGAGTGTGGCTACTTTGAGAGCTGCCTGTGGAAGTTCTTAATATGCTTCAAAGTGCTCTCCACATGTTTATGAAGTTTTGCTTAACTTGGCCTTGATACTGGGCTCTGAGCTCAGCCTGCCGCCAATAGCACTATAGGTTGTCCATTGTGATTCAAGACATTTGCTCTCCTTGGGTACCTCTTCTGTGGCCACTTGTGGCCTTAACTCTGGCACCAAGCAGCAGGGTATGGTGGTAGCAGCAGGGAGTAAAGATCCTGAGCACTCCAGATTGGCTGAAAGGGAAAGAATACAACGTGGAGAGCTTTACAATTTGAGCATCATATTTATCACAAAGCTATTGCGAAAAGCAAAAGAGGAATCTGTAGGTCAAAATACTTTAAAACTGTTAACTGCTGTGGGGCAATAATATTGATTGAGAGTCTAATTTCAAAGCATCTTCTGATTTTCTTTTTTAGTTTTTATTCAGTAGATTTATAATGAAATGGAAGTAGACTTTGTTACTCAGTGAACATTAAAACCATCCTTCCGTGTTTTCTAGTGCTCTGGAAGATGCTTTTGATATCCACATATCCACATATAGGCAATTCTAGGCCAGTCAGAAGCTCAGAGCAATACTTGTCAATGGAGAGAATAGAAAATGTACCAGAACAATAACCCACCATAATGGAAATTAGAAAATAATCTTGGATTCCAGGGAGAAATTTGCCAAAATGAAAATTCAACCTTGGGGAACTCAGTTTGGAAAGATTTTTCTGAGTTTCATAGTTCTTTTGCTTCACTTCTTAGCGCAAATGAGAATGAGAGAAATAAGCCATGAGCAGTTTCTGAAGGGCAAAGTAAAGCACGAAGATATATGTGTGTATATATATATGTGTATGTGTATGTGTGTGTATATATATATTTTTAGTGGGAAATTTTTAGAGACACTATGAGAAAATCAAGAGGTTTAGAAAGAACTGATTATTTCAAGGCTACAGTTCGAGGAGCAGAAACAAAAGTTGGGAAGGGAAACCCCATGATGTAAATGCTGGATACCAAATAGATTGAGAATAAACCAGAAGGACTACTGTTTTTCCAACCCAGAAATTAATTTATTTTCATGTAAAGTATTGGATTAAGTCAGGGGAGCAAAAAACCTTAAGTACCATATTTTAGACTTTAAGACAAAGAAAAACCCAAAGCATATGCAAAGAAATTATTTTCTGTGGTGGTACAAGAAAGTGATGTAGATATCAAAGTGTTTACTGAGGTGTTTAGTTCAGATTTTTCAACTTCTCTGTAGCTTCTGACTGCTGAGAACCTATTGCAAAGTCTTCTTTATAACCTAAACTAGTAAATCTCCGCTAGCTTGCATATCACGTGTCTCATATAAATAAGACCTCAGATGGCTGGAATGTTAGAGCTGACTGGTGCTTGCCTTAAATGATGTTGGAAAGCAGAGTGTGGGGGCTTATCAAACTGTTTGTAAAGACTTAAACGTTAACAAGAAAGATATGGCGCTTATCCCCATCAATTGGTCACAGATATGCTTATTTAGCATCTCCCTTGACCCATCGATTATTTATCATTTACCAAACTAATTCTGCAAAACTTTTTTATTTCCTGACCAAACCAATTCCTCAGATTCTACATCTTGCAGGAAAGGAAGCTGGGTTAAGACTATGAGTTCCCCAGGGTTCTCTTCAGTATTTGCTTTTCTTATTGATGTCTCCTTTATCTAAAAAAATTATAGACAACCACATACGTAGAAAACAAGTAAAGCCAAAAGTGAAATAAGTGATGGATTTTACCAGGGATTAGCATACTTACTTTCATCCCACTCAAACTCAAGCTGTCTTTCAGGGGTGTCCTATTCAAAATTTTCTAAGACCACTCAGGAACCTCTTAATTTTTTCCTTATCTGAATTTTTATCATATTAATAATCTACCCCACACTATTAGGATTAATTTGACTCATGTCCTTCCTAGTCTCTTGCAGATGTACATTAAATAGTCATACATTTTAACTTGAAATTATAGGCTCTGTGAGAGCAAGAACATCCTATATTTCTCTTCTATAGCTGCACATTGTAGGATGTAATAAATTCACTTGGGTGTTGATAAGTATTGCAGAACAAAGTCCTCAAAGATAAAGATTTACATATTCTCAGTGCATCTCACTAAGAAATGGCGGCATTTAATCCGTATTAAATGTTATAGCACTATGAAAATGAAATGTTATAGCACTATGAAAACTCAGATTCTAGCAGAATCCCAGTCTTTTCAGTCTTATTCCCTAATTATGTTTCCCCTTGCTGTAAGTAGCAAGCACATTGTTGGGCTAGATATGATTCTTCCATTTAAAAACAACTGTTCTGAATCAAGGAAAACAAAATTAAGTAAATTCTGGGAAGGGAATGAGCAATGCTAATGGACTCAACACCCTTTTGTTAGAGGATTAAAGCATTAATCATCCTATTATCTGCTATTTTGAGCCTTGCCAAAAAGTTGCTGGGAGTCGATAGGAATTAGTTCCAATTAAAGAACTTTAGAACCTTCCCTCTCATATCACCCACTGTTCTGTATTGAAAGAAGATGAATGATGATAACATGATCCCAATAGTCTAATTGAAGTTTCTTTCCATTTTTGCTAAGAAATTGTAGAAAAGGTCACTTTGGATTTAAAAAATTAAGAGCTTCATTGTCAGAAAGTATCACTAATGCATATAATTACTATTTTAGATTATCAGAAAGGCCTAAAGACAGACATTTTATTTTAATACTCACTTTTCAATTGCATTAGTGACATTTGCTAACAACCTAAGGATGTTACCTACTGTGGTGGTGAGTTTCCGAATTGTAAAGTTTAGCATTTTGACATGGGATGCCAGCACTGTGTAATGCACATAAAGAGAGTAAGAATCAATAAACATGTCAATTTAAAAATGTTAAAAACCTAAAATATTCCCCAATAACTCCATTAGGAAAGACAAAATGTAATGGACTGTAGCAGTAATTTCTTGACAGACTGCCCACTAGACTGGTTTGCAGGATCGCCACGATTTACATTTAAAAGTTAGGAGATTCCTGGCAGATTGCTGTTGTCAGGTAAACTAATTCTGCAAAGTGGTAAACATGGTGGTAGGTTAATTGCTGGAGCTTCAAGATGTTATCCTTCTGCGCTGTGCTGCCTTACTTGGTGCATTGATTAAAAAATAAAAATTTTAGTGTTTTTTCAGCCTTTGGAGAACTATCTTATATGATTAAGAAAATATTGGATAGTTAATTTATTCAGTCTTCGATAGTTTTCAATTATTCCTCAAACAGCCTTCCTGAACTTTGAGTTGAAAGCTCAGTGTCTCATTACCAGGTGTTAGGTTTATTTGTGCATACTATTAAAACACTTAGATAGTTTATTTTGTTATTTAGAGAAAAAAGAAAGATGACTGCATTTAGAAGTTCAGTTCTACTTTAGTATGGTGCTTTGGCTCAAAGAAAGTGTTATCAAGCCTACCATAAAAATGGGTCTATTTATCGTGCCTAGTGAGATTTTATGATTATATATTTTAAAAATTGCTTAATTTTCCTGATTACAAAAGTAACAAATGTCTATCATGGAAAATTTGAGTTGAAAAGGAAAAATGTATTACTTGAACTTTCACACACAAAAAAACTATTAACATTTTAATTTTATTTTTTTACTTTTTCTATGCAGAGCTTCTTGTACACAGTCATCCATCTGTATGTTCAGTTTTGGACTTTTTTTTCAGCTTACCATTATAAGATAAGAACATTCCCATGTTAAATTACTAATGAATATGTGGGTTCTATTCAGTGGCGGTTCCATAGTTTCCCTAGCCATTATCATAATGTAGAATATTTGAGTAGTTTCCAAAAAAAATTTTTTTTAAATAGGCATTTATTCTCTCACAGTTCAGGCAGCCAGAAGTACAAAATCAAGGTGTCATTGGGCCATACTCTCTCCAGACTCTAGAGGAAGATCTTTCTTTGCCTCTTCCAGCTTCTGGTGGCTCCTAGTAATCCTGGGCTCGTGGCCACATCACTCCAATCTCTACCTCTGTTTTCTCATGGACTTTTCTCTATATATCTGTGTGTCCTCTTCAGTCTACACATGGCTTCTTCTCTGTGTCTTTAGTTATAGGACTTTTTCTTAGCTAGATTTCAGGAGACTCCCAATGATGGTTGTTCTGTAGGTTAGTTGTAATTTTGATGTGGTAGTGAGAGAAAGCAAGCACAGTGCTTACCTGCTCTGACATCTTGACTGGAAGCCTCAATTTTTCACTGTTTTAGTAGAGCTGCAATGAAAATCTTTATGAATATTGCTTTTTGGTATTTTTGTATTATTTTTCAAGGGTTGACTCACTAGAGTAAAATTTTTAGTTAAAGGGTATGATAATTTAATGAGATGATAAAATGGAAGTTTTGACTGAAGCAACACTATACAAGAAATACTATATTCCATAGGCAATATCAGACAAGATGCCAAATTTTAAGGAGATTATTAAAAGCCAGTTACATTTGTCTTAATTCTTTTATAACATCAGTAGTATAAGAGGGTCATGATTTGATTATTAGAGGAAATTTGGGTGCAAGCTTTCTTTGCTATGAGTCTCCCCTCCAAGGAAATAAATGGGGGTATGCCTGTATCTCACCTCACCTTAAATAATTTAATACCCCTATTGGTATGAATGACATGTTGAACCAGTTTCTGACTCATACCTGTTTGGCTAAATGCTATGATGAAGGCACAAAGGGGAAATTGCTAAATGGACAATTTGCACTGCCACAGTTTGTCCAGGAAAGGGAGTGTGAGTTTTTCTCATGGGCCATGTGTTGCTAGTTACATGAGAGCAAGCCAGCATAGCTTCATCCTCAGTCCTGTCCAACAAAACTATTTGACAACAGATTGCTGGAGTCTGAAAAGGTAAGTGACAAGCCTGAAAAAAGATACATTTGTTATTGCTCAGGATACTGCAGGTCTCTGAAAAACTATGAAAATGAAAAAAGAGAGAAAATAGATCCAGTGGCATAAGAAGAAAAAATGTTAATTTTGGACATGTTGAGTTTAAGGCACCCGTGAGACATTTAGATGGAAGTATCTTATAGGCAATGAAGTGCACCAGTTGGAGCTCAGAGAGGACTTGCTTGGAGATGTGAATATTGGCTCAATCACACACAGAACGTTGGAGGCTTAAGATAGTCTAATGAGAGTATAGAGTGAGGTGAGAAGAGGGTCAAAGGCAGAATCTTGGCTTCTATCTGTCTGGAAGAGGATGAGAAACTAGCAAAAGAGACTGAGAAGGGAAAAAGAGATCCAGGACTGAGCAGCGTATTGGTGGGAGAGAATTCTAAATAGGGCATGGTCAATAAGAAGGCCAAGTAGGTAGGATTTTAAAATTGTTTTTGGCAAATAGTGTGACACTGGCCTTTTTATCAGCTGTGCAACCCTAAAAAAGAATGATACCTTTCTTTAGCATTGATGTAGAACAGACCTCAATATATATTGTGAATGCAAAAAGCAAGGTCAATAGTATATTTAGTATGCTACTAGAGCTATGATGAATGACAAGGCAGATTGTATACTAATATGTGAATGATATCCCTCTGCAATTGTGCATGGCATGGTCTTCTAGGTGATATCCCCTTGGTGTGAGACAGCACCTCACATTACTTTTGCGGGAGAACACTTTTCAAGATTCTCTGTATTCCTTTGTTCTGGTCAATATTCACAAGAGTAATCTTTTGATCACTTAACTTCCCAGTTTATTCAAGGATATTCACCAGTCAGATTGGTGGATTAGATTCTCTACTCTGCTTGTAATGATATTTTTAAATTGGGCATTAATAAAGTGGCCTTCTGATGATAATTTGGTTCTTCATGTCACTTGCTCATAGGAAGAGAATGCGCCGGCATGCTGACATGAGTGTTTCTGCCTGATGGTTAGGCCTCTCCTAAAAGAATAAATTGTCATTCTGGTGTACAACATCAGTCTGCGAGAACTTGATTAATGAGAGCCTACCCCTCAGAGTCAGACCTTCTTCAGTGTGCTAACAAAACATATATCTTTCACTGTTTCTGCAAGTTAAAGGCCAGTTTCTAGATTGTGGTGAATTAATTAAGCTCAATTTTACTTGTGCAGGCTCATTGCAGGTAGTCATATGGCCTTTTCCTGTTGATGCTGTTAAAGAAAAAAATTATTCATGACATTTGTTCCAGATGGTAATGAAGACTTTATTCAAATAGGGACAACCTCAATAGGTGTAGGGACTGCTGCAGTGGGGTTTTGTAGTTGGAGAGAGAGATTAGGTTCAACCCTGATTAAAGTGTAAGTAACTGGGAATTTATAGCCAAGGAGCAGGGTGGGGGGCATTGGATAGAAAATTACTAAGAGGGAACATCAGGAATAAGGGAGACTTTTTGCTAAACTGACCTCACAGGATTCTTGCTGGAGGCAGACCAGGGTGATCGGACATCACCTGGGGGATGATGAAAGATGAGGAACCTGATCGGGTATTGAAGGTCATCAGATACTGAGGATGGGGCATTCTGACTAAACTGACTTAGCAGGATTCTTGCTAAAATTGCACAATGCAGAGACAAACACATAAGGCTAAAAGTCAAGCTCTAGTTGAAAAAGAGCTCAGAGTAGCCTTAGTAGAGGTTAGTCAAGGAGAGAATTCTTGTCAATACCTCTTTGTTATATGGGCCATTTTATATTCACACGTAGTGGCCTGTCTTCTCTGTAAAAAAAGAGGGACAGTCATGTGCTTTGGAGAATATGGATTGATGGAGGGATGTGAATGTGTGAAATGGGGAAGAGAACGGAATTGGGACATGAAAAGGACTGTTGAGCCTGTTAAAGAGGTGGTAGGTTGTCCGAGTTGGCTAAAGACTGTTCCATTAAGTTCCACATCCCAGGAATCCCTTCAGGTTTAGGCAAACTAGAACAATTGGTCACCCTAGAAGTAGCTGACATTGGAGACTAAAAATTTATTAAAAAATTAAAAAGAATCAGTAGGAGTCAGTAATTTCTTCTGGAGGATTTCAGTTGCCAGGGAGTTGAGCCAAGAAGATGGGTGTTTGGATTGATCTCACATCACAGGGAGATTGCTAAAAAAGATGGTGGATTGGGGATATTGAGAAAATTGCAATGATCTAGGTAGGCCAGGGCAGGCAGTAAGGTCAGGTGAGTCACATGTCTGAGTGACACCTTGGGTCTATGTCTCCTGAGTCTAGTCTCCTGTCCTTTGCTTACACAGGGAGATAACACTGACTGGAGAATAGCAGACTGTCCCAATCAGCTAATCTTGTTTTCAATCCGTTAAGGTTTGGAAATACTGTATTCCAAAGATGGACAACAGCTTTACTGGCTTTATTTCTCCTTTTGGCAGAGTTCTGCCCTTACCTCTGCTTCTCCTCTAACTTTCCACTGCCTCTATCTGGCCCAGGCCTGCATTACTGGTACCCAAGTCACTGCCATGGGCACTTAGGCTCCTTGCCCGACTTCCCTTCAACCTGGCTTGTGATTTAAGCAAGACAAATATTTCTAAAACACCTCCTTTTTTCACTAAGTCATGAACTCATAAGGGAAGAGATTTATATGTCTTCCTCAATCTTATGCACATTGTAAGAATCCCAGAAGGCTCACCTTGGAAATTTCCTCTTTATATCTGCTTCCAATCTTTCCATTAAATTTTTCTAAATTGCCCCCTGTGGTGAGGATGTGGTCTTGGTTTTCCTTTGTTCTAGACAATTCCTTTATCCATGTTTTACCAACTGAAACGATCTTCTCCACTACAGGCAATTATGAAGATTCATTTGTGGGAAAAACTTTCCTGGAATAGAAATATTCATGTTGTGATGTTTCCTGGAAAAAAAATTTATTCCTGATAATAGACCTCAGAGTGTCTTCCTATTTCCCATTGATACACATCTGTTCCATAAAGAGAAATCTTTTTGGAATCAGTGGGATTTTAGAACAACTCATCAAAGGAAGTATGAAAATCAAGTTGGGGGTAAATTTTCACTTTGGAGCCAAATACCTCTGTCAGAATAATAAAACAATTCATATGTTCAAGTTTATTAGGTCTTATTGACAATTTAAAACTATAAGCTTCTGAAGAAATGAAATGTTTGCCCAAAAGTTGTGAAGAGATGGCTGTTTCATAGTTAGAGTGCTTGAGCAATTTTGGTGTTAAAGCAATGCATGATTATAGGAGGATGTTAGCTATAAACGGAAGCTGTTTCCTGGAGGGAACACATTTTGCAATAACTCCCATTCAACCGAAGTTCTCTGCAAACCAAGAAAGAGTTGAATTCCTCGTATTTACTCTTTATTGTTTGAAAATTGCTATTGCATTGCAAGTGTTATAGATGTTTGGGAAAGAAGAATGGGGCATTATTAGAAACATATCTCTGGGGCATAGTTTAGCATCACTAGTAGAAGATGGAAGAAATGGCTTCATATTGAAAAAGCAGTGTCTGAGAAATATTATCAGTAACATGCTACTAAAACTAAAAGCCAGACTGATTAGAATCAGTGGCAGTTTGGCTACATAAAAACAGCATTATCAGAACTTGTGGAAAGATAGAAAACATCAAAGAAGCTGTATTGGTAAGGTAGGTTGTACTGGGGTAAGGAACACATTCCAAAGAATTTATTAAAGGGTAAAAAAAAGCATTAATATGTCCCTTGCAGAGTTGTCGCACATCACTTTATTTTTCTAAAGAACTCGATGTGCTGTACAAAGTTTTATGGACTCATGGACTTCTGGGGTATTATGTGGGTGGGAAATATAAAGAAGAACTAAAAATCACTGAAGTTTTGACTCACTTCAGATGCAGTGTTGAGAGTGAAATTAGGACTTGAATCTAGGTTTTTTTTTTTTTTCAAGGAAATTCTTTTATTGCCAAATGTGATATTTGAAATGTTTTTTGTACAAACTGAGAATTCACTTAGCAAAACATTTTAATTGTAGCCCCGATAGTCTTCCTGCGTTTGTTCTGACAATAAGTTATTTTTATCTCAAAATAATTGAAAGGATAAATAAATTAACCTAAGTGATTAGGACAATAAAACATTATTTAGTTTTTGAGATCATACTTTTTAGAATCTAGGTCAATTGAAAATATTTTTTGTTATTTAAATTAGGTTTTTAATTATAAAAAAGCAAATCATGCACATAGTAAAAAATTCAAATAATGTGTAATTAAAATGAAAAATAAAAATATCTTTTTCTCTGATTCCTATTCCCATGCCCCAGAGGTTAACTGTTAACTATCTTTTATATGCCTTTGTATGCTCCTATAAGACCTATAAGACCACTTTACTGAGTATATGCAAGAATTATATAACATATATTCCAAATCTCTTTGATTATAGAAATTGGATGATTATACGAATACTGTTTTATACCTTACCTTTTTCACTTTCCAGGGTATCTGAGTCATCTTATATTTCCAAATCAGTATCTTTAGATTTATCTTTTTTTCAGTGGTGGTACATTATTCCATTTCATGTTTCTACTGTAATTATTTAACCAGCTAATGATAAACATTTAGGTTGTTCCTGTTGTCATGTGTGTTTGTGTGTGTGTGTCTACATGCATGTATGCACATGCATGTATACTAAAACAATGCTATAGTTGATCTTCTTGTATTTATATTTCCATACTCATATGAGTATAACTGGAGGAAAAATTCCTAAATGGAGGATTTCTTGGCCAAATGAAGAATGTATATGTTACATTTTACCAGATAGTTTCAAATTGTCCTTTTAGAGATATATATCAGCGTTTGCTTTCTAATAAAAGTGCAGGAAACAAACTGCTTGCTAATCCCCCTTCAATGGAATTCTATATTATCAGACTATCTGATCGAGAGCAATGATATCCCACTGCTATTTTTGTATATCCTTAATAAAGAGTGAAGTTGGAGATGTTGCTTCTCATTTAAATTATTTTTTTTCTGAAATGCTAGTTCATTACCCTTGGACTAATTTTCTAATAGATTGCTTAACTGTTTTGTACTGATTTGTCAGACCTTTTATATATTAAGGAATTACTCATTATTCTTTCATGTTTTGAAGATATTTTTCCTTGTTTCTCCTTTGTATTTTGACTTTGTAATGATTGTTTTTTGCAAGTGAATTAAAAAATTTTATATACCAACATTGATCAAATTCATCTTTTAGGGTTTCTGGAATTTGTTTGATATTTAGGAAGGTTTTCCTCACTCTAAATTTATAAAAATATGCATTCACATTTTATTCTCATTCTTTTACATTTTAATTCTTTTACATTTAAATCTTTGATCCATCTACAATATATTTTATAGTATGGAATGAGGTAGAAAGAAAATTATTTTAAATTTTTCTAAATGGCTAGTTTGTTGTCTTAGCTTACTTATTGAATAATTTAGTAATTCCTTATTATAATATAAATCCACGTTTATTAAAAATAAAATTTTCATGTATATTTAGCTTTATTTTTATACTATCTATTCTGTCTTTTTCATCTGTGTATATTATTCTATGCTAGTACCAAATAATTTCAGAGCCAGTTGTTTTAAAGCATCTTAACATATTAGTGGGGCTAGTTCCCCCTAAGTATTCTTCTTTCATGGAATTTTGCAAGCTAACCAGGTATGTTCACTTTTCTAGATGACCTTGATCATCATTGAGACAGTACAAAGAAATCAATAGGATTACATTAATTTCATAGACTAATTTAGGGGAGAATTGATATCATTGCAATATTGAATTTTCTTCATAATAATCTTATATGGTTCTTGTTAAGTTTATGTTTAGTTTTTTCCTCCCATTTTTGCTATTGTGAATAGAGTTTTTTTCTTCTACTGTGTTTTGATTTTTTATATATTTAAATATTAGATTGGTCTGCACTATTGCATGTGTATGATTAGATTGGCCTGCCATATTATACATGTTTATAGAAACTAATATCTATCTACCTTTCTTTCAATCATCCATTTTTGTATTTTTGTAGCTGTGTTATTCTTTATAATGAGTTTGAAAATTTGCCTTTTTTTTTTCATGCTCTGGAATCTTTAGCCTCAGAATTGTTTCTTGAAGTTTTGATAAAATTCACTCCATCTGAACAATAACTTCATCTACATTTCAAATGTATTTTCACAGTATAGAACAATATATCCTATAATTCAATTTCTTTTGTTTCTATGTCCCATATTTTAAACTTTATCTTCAAATCTTGATTAGTTTAACTATTTAAAAAATTCATTTTTATTATATTTTTAAAGGAATCAACTCTTGAATATATTTTCTTAATTTATTCTTTCCTATTTAACTTTTATTATTCTCTTCCTTTAATTTTCAAGTTTTTCCTTCCTTTCCTAACTTTTAGTTTGAGTTATTAATTTATTTTTACTCTTCCTTGTTTAGTAATACATTTTAGACTGTGACTGTTTTTATTACAACATTGCTATAGCTATATTTTATAGATTCTGATTGTAGGGTGCTCACAACCATTATTTTCCAGATATACTACAATCTAAAATTTTGATTAGAAAAACTTTTTTTCAAGTGGTTGGAGTTTTCTTTTTGTTTCATTTTTTTTTCTATTGCATGTTAGTTTTTATCATATTCTGGCCAGTGAATGCTTTCTGTGCTATTTATACTCTGAGTAAGTTGTTGTGGTTTTTCTCTGCGGCTCATTATATGATTAGTTTTTGTACATGTCTCATGGGCCCTGGGGGGAAAAAGATACATTCCTTTTTTGGGAGATATAGAATTCAGTGACTTGTTCATTCATTTACTCAATAATTAATTTATGAGTGCATGTTTATCCATTTTAAATATAAATATTTGTGCCAGATTTCTTTCTAGGCAGTAGGGATGATGGAGTGAATAAGACAAAATAAATCTCTGTCTTTGTGGAGTATTCATTCTAGTAAAAGACAAAAAGTATTTAAGCAAAAAATGCAGATACATTTTCATTACTAACGAATGCTTTGAAGAAAAGTAAATCAGGTCAGGAGATAGGGAATGACTAGGTTGGAAAGGTAGGAGAACACTATGTTAGAGGATCCTCAGGAAAGGCTTCCTTCAGTTTTGACATTTGAACAGGAGCTAGCATGAAATGAGTGAGGAAGCAGTACATCATGACTGTTAGAGGAGTAGAACTGGCAGCGATAAAACCTGGGGATTTGAGGAGAGTAGCAAGAAGGTCCATACAACCAGTGTGGAGTGAGTAAGGAACAACTTGGCAGGAGGTAGATCAGAGAGATAGGCAGAGTAATGAAAATGATTTTGGAAAGCCATTTGAGATTTTTGAACCAGAGGGTGACACAATCTTATTTATGTTTTTAAATGTTATCCTGTAATTACCTATTAAGTCTGCTTTATTATTATATTTAAATATTCTATGTAGCTTTGCTTGTTATACTTTTGTATGCTTGATTTTGTCAAGGGTTCAGAGAATTGGGGTAAAGATTCCTCCTAGAGTGCTTCTTTCTGCTTATTTTTGCTTTGCCATGTTTCCTATACGTGCTTTGATAGCAAGTTAGTTATAGATTAAAGTTTTGAGCAGATTAGATCTTCATTGTGGATTGTATTTTAATTATTTTAAATCTTTCTTTGTTTTCCTGTGTGATGATTTCTTCATTGAATTCACTCATTATATGTTAATATTGCAATGCTTTCTTTATTTTCATTTGCATTTGCTTGGTATACCTTTGCTTAGAGCCTTTTTAAAAACATTGAGTCATATCTTTTTTTGCAATTTATCTTTGTCATTACAGTCAAATAGTTGGATTTAAAAATCCGATTTTTTCTTTTGCTAAATGATGTTTGTGTTTTATGTATTATTTTATATTAGGAAGACTTATAATCTGTATTTAAGTGTTGGTGGTTAATTTTCTAAATTTGCTTATATACTTAAGTCAATTTCTTGACTTTAGATGGTTTATATTAAATTAATACTCTGAAATTTATAGAAATTGACACACTCACAATTCTCTATCATTTCTCTTCTTAATCTGTCTCCTTTAAGAAATTTTCATTCTGCTCTACAATTCTAATCCCCTCATTTAGACACTTAGATTTCTTCATTCCACAGCAAATTTCCTGAGACTTTTATTTTAATTATTTTTTGTTTTTATTTAGTTTTTTAAAAAAAATCAAGAAGGCCTCGGAAGGCTTTTATATCTATTGTATCTTTGCTTTTTTGATAAGGGATGTCCATAACTTTTATACTTAAATGAATCTTGGCTAAATATACAATTTTGGGGGCCAATTTATTTCCCATTAACAGTTGTACGGAATTGAAAAAATTTTTCATCTACTATATCTTCATCAATATTAATATAAATACCATGATCTTTCATGTGTTTCTTCCCAAATTATCATCTTTTATCTAATTATATGTATCTTTTGATCTTCTTAATCCTGTTCTCTTCCTATATTTTCAAAACTGTCTTCTAATTTAGGTGGTTCTCATGTGGTTTCATTTTCGTAATGATTTTATTTCATTTTTAGCTTCCATTTATCATCTGTAAATTATCTTATATCTCTCCTTTAGTTCTTTTGTCTTCTTTGAGCTTTTTCCCCTGACCCAGAATCTGAGTTAACTTTATTTGGAATTTACTTTCTTTGAATTTTTTTTCTACAAAATATTTAGTTTTCAACTAATTTTTGCTTCTTCTTTTCCAACTTCTCTGTGATACCTTAACATAGACCTTGTACTGGCTCTATTGTTCATCTTTTAGTGAGGTCTCCTGGGCCATCTCTTTGCCCAATAACAGTATGGGGAAGGGTGGAAGGAATGAACTGACTTTGGATAGCAGTCTCACATAATTTCTTACCAAAACCTCTCTGTCATTTTCCCTCTGAGGCATGTCTCCTCTTAGTTTGTGTGCTTTCCTTTTTAGGAGACAATCAGGAAGTCCTCGTAGATCACAAGGAACGTTGGAATTTCAAAAGTCCTTTATGGGCAACCTGGCATGTATATAACTGCACATCTCACTGCCACCAGCAGTAGAATTACATTTGCCACTTACTCTCTCTGCTGTTGTCTGTCACACCTCTGGTCAGCTTCCCCAGTAGCTGAGGTACTATTCAGTGATGAGGTACTATTATTGTTTTTGGCAGATATTCTTCCTAGTTTAAAGTTTGGAATCATGCATTAATAGCTTCATCAGAGATGGATTTCCCCACCATATTTTGCTGCTTTCAGTGGGCTTTGAGGAGGACTGGTAAACAAAAAATCATTTACTCTTCTACCTTTAACTGGAAATCCCCACACCAGTGGTTTGTCGTTTTTTTGCAGTCTAAAGAAATATCATTACAAATGATTTTAAAGAATTCACAGTGACTCAATTTTGTGAAAAATTTATCAAAATATAAACCCACTAGGGTATCACCAAAATCACTGAGAAGACCAAGGGTTTTCAGCTAGCAATAGTATCTATTCAAGCTTACGTTCCCAAAACATTTATTTTTGAATCATTAACTCATACAATGGTGGGTTAGAATGTGTAAAAGCAAAGTTTGGGATCAGACTGGCAAATTTTAATTTTAGCCTCATTAGTTTTAACATTATTTAGTAGGGAATAAGGGAGTCATTGACATCTTTACCAGGGAAGTCATTTGATCAGAAGTCTGTTTAAGAAAGATGGGTTGCATAGTGGAGAGAGGAAGGACTAACAGAAGAAACTGGTTAATAGGCTCCTGCATTTATACTTTTGGAATTTGCATCATGTTTTTCACTTACTACTTCAGATTTACCAATCTTGATTTAATAGAAGATAAAAAGAAGGAAATATTACTTATAATTTGGCAAACTGTCTAGTGTAAATGACATGTCTCACAGTACCCCTGTTTGCTCATTACTAAAATACTACAAATTCTGATTTTTAGTCAGATATGATTGATAGCTACTTGAAATACATGTAGACTCTGGACCAAAGTGATAACATAGGAAGCTCCTGAATTTCCCTTCTCCCACTGATATTCCAAATATGTAGCTACACATGGAGTGATTCCCTCAGAGAGAAATCCAGAAACCAGGTGAGTGACTCCTACACTTTGAGAGACTGCAAGAATACCCGCATTAAAATGAGCAGGGGAGGCTGAGACAAAGTCTTGCCACAAACCCCAGCCCCAGTTCAGTACTATACAGCTGGGAGGGAACCCCCAACTCCCAGATTATCCCTGAGGTGTGATGGGTTTGAACCACACATATAGCACCACAATTTTAAGGCTACTACCTGGGCAATAGGCTCCCCAAATCACTTAGCTCTGAAGGTGATGGGGTTTGTGTCTGACAGGACCAAAGGAACAGTGGTTAACAGGTGTGCAAACACTTGCAGCAGCTACGCCCCCAGGACTCATTGCAGAGGGAGCAGGCATAAATGCCCATTATGTATTGCTAATATACTAATATGACAATGTATATTGTAGATACACAATATAAAAAGATTTAAATTGTGGCATCAAAAACATAAAACATGGGAGAGGGGAGTGTAAAAATTTAGAGCTTTGGTATGGATTTAAAGTTGTCGTTATCAGCATATAGTATACTGTTATAACTATGTTTTATGTAAGCCTCATGGTAACCACAAAGCAAAAACCTATAGTCAATACACAGAAAATAAAAGAATCAAAGCATACTATGACATACAATCGTCAAATCACAAAGGAACAAAGAAAGAGATGAAGAAAGCACTAGAGTTACTACAAAATAGCCAGGAAAACAGTGAACAAAATGCCAATAATAAGTTCATACTTATCAATAGTTATTTAAAAGTAAAAGGATTAAATTCTCCAATCTAAAGACATAGTGTGGATGAATGGGAAAAAAAAAAAAAGACCCAACTATATGTTGCCTGCAAGAGATTCATTTCAGCTTAAGGATATACAGACTGCAAGTGAAGAGATGGAAGAAGATATTTTATGCAAATGGAAACCAAAAGAAAGCAGAAAGAGTTATAATTATATCAGACAAAATAGACTGCAAAACAAAGACTGTAACAAGAGACAAAGAAGGTTCTAAGAAACATACATGTGTATACATTTCATCCAACAGCAGCAGGATATATACATTCTTCTCAAGTACACATGGAACATTTTCCACTATAGATTATATGTTAGGCCACAGAACAAGTCTTAATAAATTTACGATTCAAATCATATCGAGCATCTTTTCTGACTACAATGCTATAAAACTAAAAATTAATTATGAGAGAAAACTGGAAAATTCACAAATATGTAGAGATTAAACAAAATACTCTTAAACAAACAATGGATCAAAGAAGAAATCCAAGGAAATAAAAAAATATCTTCAGACAAATGAAATGAAAATAAATAAAATACACCAAAATTTATGGTCTGTAACAATATAGTTCTCAGAGGGAAGGTTACAGTGATAAACAGCTACATTAAGAAAAAAGGAAGATCTCAAATAAACAACCTAACTTTACACCTTAAGGAACTAAAAAAGGAAGAGCAAACTAAACCCTAAGTTAGTAGAAGGAAGGAAAAACAAAGATCAGAGCAGATATAAATGAAATAGAGTCTGAAATATATATATATATATATATATATATATATATATATATATATATATATATTTGTTTAGATAGATTTGTTTAGCAGATATAAATGAAATAAAGATTGAAACATATATATATTTATATATATACGCTTATCAGTGACATATACCTACTTTGAAGAAGACACTGTTAGACATTGTGGGGAAGAAATAGGAAATAGAATATTGTTTCACCCTTGAGAAGCTTACATTCTATAGTATGGTGGGCAGAATAATGGGCCCGCAAAGGTGTCCAGGTCCTAATCCTCTGGAATCTGTGACTATGTTCCTTACACAGCAAAGGAATTTTCCAGATGTAATTAAGGTTAAGAACTTTGAGATGGAGAAATTAACCTGGACTATCTGAGTGGGTCCAGTGTAATTACAAGGATCCTTACAAGTGAAGAACCTTCTCTGGCTTTGGTCAGTGAGATGTAATGATGAAAGAAGAGTCAGAGAGATGTGATATTTCTGAATAACTTTGAAGATGGAGGGAAGGACTCACAAGCCAAGGAATGTGAGGGTCCTCTAGAAGCTGAAAAAGGCAAGGGAATGAATTCTCCCCTAGAGCTTCTAGAAAGGAATGCTGTCCTGAGGATACATTTTCAGCCCAGTGGAACCCTAGGCTACTGACCTACAGATTGGTAGATAATAAATTTGTGTTGTTGTAAGCCACTAAGTTTACGATAATTTGTTATGACAACAATAGAAAACTATACCTATAGAAACAAGACTACACACACACACACACACACACACACACACACACACACACATTAGAGATTGTGGCACAAAATATGGCACATTCTATATTTTTCCAATTTAATTTTGACAATTTAAAACAGATATGGGACATGCCATAGAGACATGATCAAAGCTAAAGAGTAGGAGCAAAGAGAGATTAAGGAGGACTTCAAGGAGGGGGCATTTGATCTGGGTTTTTGAGGTTGAATAGAAATTCAAGAAGTAGAGATGGGAAAGACAAATTCCAGGCAAAAGGAATGGCATTAACAAGGCAAGCAAGTATGAAAATATGTACTGTGAGAAAAAGGTGGATTGATTAGTGTTGTGGTATGGGTGATTAGGTTAATATTGCTAAAATATTTCTATTTATTATTGAATTTTTATTAAATCACAAATTTATAAAATATTCAGAATGCAATGATATAGAAAAGCTTAGTTTGGAACCAGGTTGTGAAAAATTTTAAATATTAGTCATCTATTATTTTTATTTACTATATATTAAAAATAATATATGCATATGTTAAAAACTTGTTGCTTTCAAAAAATGTAAAGCATTGGTCAAAGATTACTTTAAGAAGGAGAATTGGCTAGGAAGAAAGAGGAGAAAGATTAATTGGTAGGAGAAGAGTTAGAAGGCTGTCTAGATGAGATAGTGGCATCCATCTGAATAAAATACAGCACAGATATCAGCACATTTTTGCACCCATTTTCTGTAGTATTTCTTTCAAGAAATATTGCTCTATGTTCAAGGTCCCCTATCTTGTGGGCCTTTGGGCATATGTGAATGGCAAGACGAATAGGCTCAACATAAAATTATATTTACGAGCAATTTAAGTAACTTGAAACACATTACTTCAGTGCCTGGCAAATGAAGCTGGTAAATCTCCTTCCTCCATACTAATACAGTTTGGATCTTTAGAGCCTGCTTGCTTTTCTTGGTTGAACCAGAGGAGAGTCTCCTAAATTTTCCACCTACCTTGCTTTGGTCACAATTCTCTCCAATACTCTGCCATGATCCTACTTCTACCCTACGAGGTGCATTACCTATATCAGTAGATGCTGCCTGCCTCAGCTGTGGGCAACTTGCACTTCAAGTACCTGAAAACTTTGCAGTTTCTCCCAGAGTAGAAATAATTTCCTTAAGTTAACTTTTTCACTCTGTGCCTTACCTTTTACCAACTGTCTCCTTGTTCTCTTATCATCTCCTGTTTAATGTGGAGCTCTTTCTTCTCCAGTCATTTTTACAGACTCTCTTTAGGCCACATCTCACAAGGAATAGCCTTCAGCTTTATTTTGATCATGTCATTACAGACAGGAAGCATCACAGAGGTGATAGGATTGGTGATTGATTAGATTAGGTTGAGAGAGAGTGAGAGGAATAAACAGAGCATTAAGATGGTTTGGATATTTCAGCCTGGATGCCTGGGAGAATATGATTCATTAACAGGTAGTGGAAAGCAAGGAAGAACTGGTTCAGGTGGCCAGGGTTTGGTTTTTGGACATGTTAAATTTGAGGTTCTGAATGTCTTGTTTAAGTAGAGCTGTATAGTGGACATTTGGAAATGGCAGGCTATCCTGGCAGAGATAATGAATCTATGGTAATATTTACTGGTAGACATAGAGGGAGGATAACTTTAGAAGTGAAAATATATAAGGAGAGTGATTCTGAGTGAATACATGGAGAAGAAAAGAGGGCAAAAAAAAGAAAAAGGTCATGTTGCTTTTTCATAATCTTTGACAATCTTTCTTCCCTTCTATTGATAGGAAGTCTGACTCACTGAAGGTGTCCTCCTGGCCATCTTTTAGCAACTGGAAGTTAATGTTCTTATTCTTGGACACACTGTCCTTCTCGTTCGGATTTGACAAACCTATTCTCTGGTGGTTTATCTCATTCGATGCCATTTGTTTTGTCACTAGAATTAAAAGTCCTTAACCTGAGCTACATATCCCATGTATATAGTCTGCTTTTATATCATAGTAAAGTTTCTCCAAGTTAATCCAGGGAGGGAAAACCCAAATACTTTTTCCCATTTGAATTCATGACAATGAGCAATAATGAAAGTGTAGTCTTTGTGAATGAAACAAAAAAAATGATCTACACCCATGTTTGTATGCTCTGGGAATACTCTAATGCTTCAAATAGCTTTTGCTCTAATATATTTCTCTATAGTAATGGTTATCTCAGCTGCACCCATGTGAAAAGTTTTTAATTTGGTTAAATTTATGCTAGGAGCAGTTGGAAATTGAAGCTTTGTGAGGGTTGCTTCCCTCCTCTCATTGTAATTCTCATGTGAATTTCTCCCCCGCAAAGTTATGCATCTCTCCATCTGGCCATATTCATAAGCCATCTTTCTCATAGAACTTTGATAAAATGCATCAGCTTTCTTGGAATTAGATTAGCATCTTGATCTGAGAGCTTTCCAGGCTCTTCCTGCTGACAAGAGATGAAAGCCTCATAAATAAAAATGCTGCTTTGTTTGCTTCTATGTTGTGATAGACTCTGTGGAAGAGGAAGACAATTAGATCTAAACATCTTTTTTGTTCAATATTACAGATATTCTTTTCTTCCATGGCATGACACTAATACCCTCTCTTCGAGTGTTATCTACTGTGAAGACTGTATAATAGCACTGGAAAGTTAAATAGCACCCTAGCAAACTAGCATTTGCTTCTCCTGACCTCTCCAGAAATCTCAGTAGAGAATTTTTTTTTGTGTGTGCTTCATTACCAATTACCATCATTCTAAATAAGGCAATAATGAATTTATTTTTTCTCACAATTTTATGTTCAGAAATAGTCAATAGTAAATAGTCAGTAATAGTCTATTTAGAATAAAACATCATAATAAAGTCTGCATAAGTTAGAGTGGAAGTAGATACTTAAATCTATGTCTTTAGATTTAGCATAGGTTAATAATTTATAGATGACATTTAAGCATGTAAGACAGTTCTGGGATATAAGATTCATATTCAGGATCCATTTGACTTGAGATATAACTGAATAAAGTTATGGCATGAGACTTGACTTTATTAATAGGATATTGTTTGTGATTATTTTACTGTTGCATTAAAATGATTTCAAGGCAGGTGACTTTGTTCTTGTTATTAAAATAATCATAATAAAGTTATTGCTCATAATAATATATATTACTTAAGAATAAGGTGGTTAGGATCTGGAAGAAGACTGTGGCCACAAGATTTCAAGAAATATCAGAGTCAGAATCTCTGAAGTCAAAGTTAGAGATTTAGGAGAGAAAAAGGTATGTGGTATCAAAAACAGTAGTCTGAAGACATCACAAAGATCAGTAGTAGATTTTGCTGGGATGTAGCTCCCTGGTACCTTAGAAAATATCTGTGATTGAAGGATGAGGATGAAGACAGCTTAGTAATAATCAGACTGATTCAAGAAAGCTGATAGATAGCATGTGGAAATGGCACTAGAAATAATTTTGTGTTATTGAAATATATTCGAATTTCTCATCTTGGGATAAAATGAAATTCTAAAGTTTTTCTGAAAACAGAGTTTTAAATATGATATTGTCTGATGTATATTCTCAAGACTAATGTCTCTTTCAAGCTACTTTCCACCTTTTAATAGGTCCCATTTATCTTCGACATCCTTTGAAAACAAGTTTTAAACAAATTTTAACAGAAAATAGGTTATTTTATTTTCTAAAGTATGGAGAAATATTTAATGCATTATCTTTATATATAAGGATTTCTTAAAATTCAACTCTATTTCAGGGAAAAACAATTGCCTAAGAAAGTGATTAAAATTTCTGGCCACTTTGATGAACAATTTATGCCTCAGTTATGTTGCCTACTGGTAGAAAACCAAGAGAGAGTTCTCTTAAAATGCTAGCTACGATTTTAGAATACTGTCAGTCTCATCATGTTTTTATTATAGGAATGGCTCCTAATTGCAACAGAAATAAAAGAATAGACAGGAACCATATGGAACTTTATACATTTGCTGCCAACAAATTGTTTTTAGTTTTAAAAACCAGTAATATCCAAGATGTATTGAGGAATGTATTCCTTCATACACGATGATGCATTTGATTGAGTGACATTGATTGGAAAGATGGAATGAGATGTTTATTTTTAAGAAATTATTAAAATGTACTGGTTGTGAATTGAATTATCCCAAATGCATTTTCTAGTAATAGGATTTTTAATTTAGTTTTGGTTAGCTTTAGATTTCCATTTATAAACACACTTCAAGTTGGCCCTTGTTAACTTTTACAGGATTGTGTGTGTGAATGTGTGTGTGTGTATGTGTGTGCGTGTGAGAGAGAGGAGATTTTCTGTTCAAACTGGAGAAAGCAGAGTGATTTTGTATTTTGTAGGATATTTAAACTATATATGAAATTAAGATGAAATAACTTGACCCTAATAACTTACATTGGCTTGAAATCACAGCATGAAACTAAGTATTAGAATCAAATTTAAGTTTTATTAAATTTAATATGCCAACTCCTGACATGAAAATTATAGATTGAGGAACAGGAACAGATGCGTAATGGCTCCATATGAAATGGTGCTGTTCATAGTGTAATAAGATCAGGAAGTAAGGGCTCTGGACAGGAGGGATCGGTTTTAGCTCTGAGGGAGGTGGGTCTTCTCATTAGAGAATGGGGGCTAAAAAGAAGTCATTGAGCAAAACATGGTTTTCCTTAGAAACGGAAGACCTGATTAGCTGTCATCTGACGTAATTCATATATTTGTTTGATAATTTGTGGTTATTGTGTTCTTATTTTTATTTTTATGAAAAAGTGTGCATCATAATTGTGCAGCTATGGTACAATTATGACTGCTATTAGAATGGAGCGCGGGTCTGTGGAGAAATGAGGGAAGGTCTTGGCAGTATAGGGAAATTTGGGCATACTTTCAAGAAATAGAACCAGATGACTTACAAATGTATAGTAGAGAAAAAAGAAACACAACTGATATTTCAGGGTGGTCTATATATTTTGTTTGGAAGCTTAAATTCTGTTATCGCCTGGTTGTGTCCACCCCTGATGCTGTGGCCCTTCTTCTGTCACTCTGACTTTCACGGGTCTTCAGGAATTTATCACTCATTTTGATGGCATTTTTCTTCTTTATAGTGGATCTTGCTTTTCTTCTTATCATTAAACAGATTAAGGATGGGCATTCTCTTCAACTGTCTTATTGTTCTTTCTTTAGAGTCTAAGAAAGGGTCTTATTCTTTGTTTCTTATAGAATCACTTGTGTTAAAACTCATTTAGTTTACTCGTTCAGTTTCTCACAGCCTCTCAGGGGTGTTGTAGTTTGTCTTAAGATAACTTGAGCAATACTGTATAATTCAGGACCCTAAATCATCTCTTGCAGTGTGCAGTTACAGATGATGACCCTGATTAGTATGAAGCACCTGCATACCCTCTTACCTTAGAATGTATTCCTTGCCTGTTAGGTTAGAACTTCTTGGAACACATAGTGGGTAGATGATTAGCTCTCCATGGTGCCCATGGGCAGAGCTTCTATTACATCAATGGAAAAATTGAAATGTTAAAAATGAGTGATAGGTTTGCTGTGCTGACTTTTTTCTAAGTCAAATTCTCTCTCTTCCCCGCCGCCCCAGTTAATGGGTATATGAAAGAATACGTATTTGTATGGGTGACTCACACATTTTAATATAGAACTTTAGAAAAATGAATTTCAATAAGATCTTTTTAAACACAAAATCACATCAAAGAAAAAGAAACACTCTTTAGCTGTTGACTATCTTTCAGCACTTATTATGTGATAAAGGAAATGTCAGTAACTTAAAAGAAATTTTAAGATCAACGTGCTTGAGCTTTTCTGATTTTAAAATTCTTTACAGAAACTTGTCAAAAAGATTATGTAATGGAAACAAGGAAGCTGAAACTTCTCAAGGCATTGGAGAAATTTCTTTGTTCCTCTTGAATGCAAAGGATAGAGAAGTGGAGTCTTATTCTGGGGAGACCCATAGCCGGGTTTGGTGCACATGTCAGTTATGTGCAGGTATCGCTTTGCAGGAACTACTACTCTGATTTACACAGAAACAGACTTGGGTAAAACCATGTATTCACAAGAGCCACAGTGAAATAATTAGAGAGGCAAAGGTGTTAAATGAACCAGTTACTGGGGGAGTTCAGGCCTACTTAGACTTTCTGCTGAGGTGAACTGAAGTGGCCCCAAGTCTTCCTTTGTTCCAGTTGTAGAGATGTGATCTTAAAAATGTGGTAGAAGGTTAACATGTCAGACTGTGACTTCATTCCCTCCCTGGAATAACCAGGGATGTTTTAGAAAATCAGTTTGCTTTCACCAGGAGGACTCCACTGAAATACAAGAGTGTAGTCTATTGGGGAAAATTCGCTGAAGATGGACATGATTTCACTTATTTCTTTAGTTCTCATCGCAGAGAAAATAATCAACTTAGTTGTTTGCTGCTTTTCTTATTAAGACTGTATCCATTTTCTTTCTGCATAGGAGAGTACAGAAGCCTAAATGTGGTTGCTGAGATTTGTCATTTTCAGGAACTCAAGGATATCCCCCAAGAAACTAAAGGCATCTGCTTTCAACACTCATGTCTGTAAAACCACAACTGAGAGGGAAATGTGTGGACCCTCAAACCCTAGACACGGCTGCATTTAAAAAGAATTGTTACTATGGATGTTGAAGCAGTTTCCTCCTGGTTGCTGTTTTTATGTTTTTGTATGTGTTTGCTCAGATGTATTTCACCTACTCAAGAATTCTTAATTTGAGGATTTTGCATTAGAATGTTCACCTTCTTGATTAGATTAAGATGTAGAATTGTGTTCATATTTTAAAACAAGCTACAAGTTGTGTCTTCTTGATTAATATGAAATGAAAAAATTTAGTCAAATATCCTGTTAATACACACCTATTATTTACAGAAATCAGAGCATATATACTTTTGTTTTTGTGAAATACTTTTTACCTTAAAGTAATTTTAAGAAAAACAAATCTTTTACTCTACTTTGCTATACTAAATCTGCCTTATTAAAAAAATTATGACTTTATTTTAAAGATATAACATTCTTATTCAAAATGAAATAAAATAAAATTCGAAAGCACTCTTTTCCTATTAAACAGTATCTGTTGTGGAGGCCATCCTGGAATGAGTCTGAGGAGACCAGTTCTGTGGGATAGAGGTAATGTCACTTAACCTTTTTTGGTCTCTGCTCTCTACCTAGCAAAACTAGAGCAATAGAGAAATAATCTCTACTGTCTTTCTTCCATCTCCCCCTCCAGACCTAAATCCTCTGTTTTGCTTTTTTCTGCTATACTCACACAACTGTTTAACATTCCCTTGGGTACTATACTTTCTGTGTGTAGCTCTGTTTTCAAATAGTATTCAAGAGAAAGTAAACTCTGAGGCAGCAGATCCAGCATTTTCGAATTTTAAGGCTCAACTGAGAAGAAAAGAATTCATCCAGAGAAGGGTATAAATTCCGCTTGACTAAATCTCAGCACTTTCTACATACCTCCTTTAGGGAAAGGGTTGACATTACAAAGATTTTCCCATCTCTAATGGCTGTAGTTGAAAGTCTTGACTGAACAATATTTTGACTTGCACTTCAGAGTTCCCTCAATGTTTCCATCTATGTCCATGAGCAGCTCTCTAAATACAGCAGCTGTGCCATCTGTTTCAAATATTATTTCAGCCCTCACTGTTTTGGGATAAATTTCATAAAGTGCATCGCATACACACACATTTAATTGAACAAATGAGAAGCCTTTCCAGTTTAAAAAAGCTTCCTAAATGACAAGAAGTGTCCAATTTCCATTCAAATGGTTACTCCGGGGCTTTAAAATGTGTGAATTCATCTAACAGAGGCTGGTGGTGTATTTTGAGGCAGATGGCTTGATTCTGTGAAGAAAAAAAAATTAAGTGGATTTTACTATCAATCTTATTTTTTTTTGGCAAAAGACTGACATAATAAAGATGTGCGTATTACTGAGAATGCTTTTTAATAATGATTCTACCTTATGTTTTCCCCCAAGAATATGGTTAACTGACTAGGAAAATCTATTTGGAGATTTTATGTTTATCTATAATGATCAGCTTAGGAAAAAAAAAAGCCCACTAACAAAATTGCTGAAATATAAAAGAAAAATAATACTCTACAACTTTCTAAAGGAGTCCAATAGGAAAGGAAAGTTGAAGTTTACCTATTTCTTTTGCTAAATAGTTGTAAAGTCAAGAAATTGAAGATTTTGAAGGAAAGAGACAGAATTTCATAGAAGAATATCTTTAGAGGACTATCCTCAGTGGGTATTATGGATGTTTCCAAGGTACTTTGTATGTTTAATACCAGCAATTTTGAAGGCAAGTCATGGAATATTTCTCAGTCACTAGTGCTGTGTACGCTTGAATTTAGACTCATGTTAGCACATGTCAAAATTATGTCAAAAATTCTATGCTCTAAAGGTCCTTTTAAGCCTTGCCTGCTTTATGGAACACTGTAGTTTACACCCCAAATTTACTCTTCTTCCATTTGTAGTTTGCAGAGTTGCCTGAGCTCTTAATTCCTGATTAGTTGAAACCAAACATGTGTCTCATCCCTCTTAGAAATGACTGTTAAGCAACATAGGCCTAATCCAAATAATCCATCATTTCCTTTGGCACCAATTATTGGGTTTGGGATGAACGTATGAACTTAAGTTCTCCCAATCAGTTGAAAAGAAAAAAGCATTTATTTGATGGCTTGGAAAAGGTGCTTTCTCTCTTTTAGCAGACATGAGCAGGGAAGCAGATAGCCTTTAATAATACGACTTCCTAGAAACATAAGGAGAACTGACTTTGGGATGAAGTAAATGATGTGGACAGCAGAGTGAAAAGTAGAAAGAACCTGCATCTTTGATGACATAGTTGAGCCTTTGGGTTCAGTGCTCTGAATTTTACTGTGCCTCTGGACTTTATCTTATGTCAGCCAATGCTCATTGTGGGTCAGATTTTTTGATATTTACAGCTAAAAGCATCTCAAAAGATATGCTTGAGGATATAGTTAAGAGGGAGGCTGCACCAGACTCAATCACGTATGTCACGAGACCTTCTCCCAGTCATGAGCGGTGGATCCTATCTCTCTGCTCTGACATGACTAATATGCAGAACATTAGCTGGAGGAAAATAATGCTATAAAAATGATGTAATTAAGATGGATATCGAGTTACTATGTACTAGAGCCTAAAGCTTCCACGTATTCTCTGATTGACTCAAGGCAGTGATTTCCTCACTAAGCCAGTGGTTATCAAAGGACAGTCCCCCGAAAGTTTTGATTTCTGGTTTCCTCTCAACATGCTTAGAAATTGTCACTCCTTCTTTACAAGAAGAAAAACAATGAGTGAACTGAAAACCAAGAACCCTTCTTAGGCCCGTTAGAGAAGTGGGGTGATGGGGCAAACTTCCACCTAAAAACTGGAGAGGCAGGCAAATACACGAAGTCATGACTTACCAGAGGTAAAAGCTGCTGGAGCCAGTCATGGGTAGAAACACTCACGTAGTAATTGATAAATGCTAAAGGCCAAATGTGGACAAGCTTAAAAGTTAAAAACTCCTGGGGACCCAGTCTTAGGGGGAACCGTCATATTTTTATGAGACTTACCTGTAGGAACCTTATGAAGTCCTTACAGTGAAAATCAGAGAAAAATCCCCTGTGCTTTGGACACATCAAAAACAGCCATTTTGAAAGAATCCCAGAGCTTCCCCATAGCAGAGGCCCACCCGCAAAGGAAACAACATCACCAGAGCTCAGCCAACATGGAGGAAGGCGGTGAGACAACTGGGCCCCCGTAGCCTTTCTGCTTCATTTAAGGGTAGAAAAAATGGCTCAGAAATACTTCTGAAAGTCACAACTAAGGGATTTAGGCCCCTTAAAAACAATGGAGATTTAATCCTAAATTATAGAATGCTTCCCTTATATCTTAAAACCGTATCAATGGGGCTCGTGTACACTACCAGTGAATTACAACTGAGAGCTGAAAGACATAGACTATCTCTGAAGGCATTCCTAGGGAAAATCTAAGAAAGTGGGAGACAAAAACATTGACTCTAGAAGAAACTAAAGCCTCTGATACCTGCAGCTCTCATAAACATTAAACATAGCCTAACTCTTAATCAGATAAACATGAAACCTCACACAAAAAGCCTGTTTACCTCAGTTCCCATTGTCCAAGACATCATATTCAGCTTTCAACAGAATATTACAAGACATTCAAGAGGCAAAAAAAGCACAGTTTGAAGAGCAAGCATTGGAACCAGACTCAGAAATTTTTGAATTATCAAACTGTAGTCCCAGAATCAACAGTTTCTGTATCACTAGGGAATCCATTAGAAATAGAAATTTTTGGGTCCTAGGTAAATCTATTGAATTAGAACCTCTGGAGTGGGGCATGGAGTGGGGCGGGGGTGGTGGTGGTGGTGGCAAAAGTCTATAGACCATGCTTTAACAAGCCTCCCAGGTAATTTTGTTTGAAAACTACTGCATTAAGCAAATCAAACAGATGTGAAATTTGTGAACTCTTGTGTTTCCTTAGGTGTCTCAGAAATAGAATAATGCCAAACTTCTTATCGTAGTAACAAAGTGATTTAAAATAAAGAATCCATTAAAATATCATTTCTGATTTTGACTTTTAGTTTTGTCAAGCAATATTATTACTAATGAATTATTTTGGATGACTGTATGTGGTCTAGAGTTACTCCAATTATGTGTGTTTGTGTGAGACTTACCACTTGACTTGAAAATCTTATTGTCACTGGACAACAGGACAGAGATGAAAAGTGCAGAACTTTGCAGAATTTCTCAGGTTAGGGTTGTCAGGCCCTGTGGCCCCAGAAGATTTTACCTATGTTAGTTTTTATGAAGTGGGTTTAGAAAAGAGGAGCGGGTGTTAATATTGGTCCTTCTAAAGGCATACTGTGTTCTTATTCCTCTCTTTGCTAATTCAGCACTGAGTTGCCCTCTGGCCTGATCACACTTCTGTAATCCTCTGAGAGTCACTTGTTAAGCCTAATTATGATTGCTTTGAGCTTCCCCAAGACTCTGATGTCAAAGGTTTCCTTTTAGATTTTTTATCATGGTTTTGTGTCTCAGGTTGCCCTTCATGCCCTTGCATGTCTGCATCTCTGTGTACACACTGGGAGCCTCTCTTCTCTTGGTGCCTCTTGTTAAGTGATGATAAATGTTTTCTATGCAGCCCAAGAAGAATCATAACTTGCTATAATTTGCAGAGGCCTCCTAGTTTTACTTTGGAGAAAGCTGAAGTCTGGGGAGGAATGAAATTTACTTCATGCATTCATTTGTTAAAAAATACATATTGAACACCTACTGTGTGCCGGAAGCTGTTCGATAATGGCAAAAGCATGAAACATGATTAGAATTAAGGAATCATAGCTTCTATGCCAGTTTTCTTATCACTATTCTGTTTCTTGAAAGGCATTTGAACAAAATATAAGAAACTAAATAAAAAGTAATAAAATAAAAATAATAAAGAAAAGAAAAAAAAAATAACAAAGAGAAAAAGTCATTTGGGAGCTAAGTTCCATTTACTTTTCTGCCCCCAAAGGTCCATTGGAATGAGTGAATACATATAAAAATAAGAAAAACAATGCAACAGCACTAGGAAACATGAAGGGTGATACCAGCAGAAGCAATAAATTTCTGGAAGATATAAAGAAGGTGGGATTGGATCGATGGAGTAACCAAGTAGAATTGATAAATGCAGTTATTACAAATGAAAGAGAGTAAGAAAAAAGGGAGGGTTTTGTTGTTGTTGTTGTTGTTTGTTTGTGTTCCCTAAACAGTGCTACTTTGCTTTGGAAAAATCACAAGATCAAATCATTAGGAGCTAGAGGCAAGAATCATCTGTTGAGCACTTAATAGGAAGACAAGTAAAACTAGGACATTCCAAGCACCTGGAAATGTCATATCCACCCAGGTCCAGCAGAGATGGCACGGTTTGAGTATTAATAAAGAGGTGGATGTATTCTGCCATTGGAGATGGGCAGGGGACATTTAAAGTGAGCGTGGAGCTAAAAAGAAAAGTTGGATAGTACTCCCATGTAGTAATAGTAATATCAGCTACACCCTAAGGGCAAACTGCCACCTACCCTAACTGAGGTATATCTCTGATGACAGATTGCAACTCACTTATCATAGCAATGGCTTCTGTCATTTGCAATCAAATTTTCTATCAAGGAAACTGTGACTTTCACATTGGCCACCTGTATTAATCATCCTAAACCTTCATTTATAAGTGAATGATTAAGAATCTCCAGATATTTAAGGAAAAATAACAGCATAAAATTGAATTACCAAACTGAACAAATTGAAATTATTTTCTCTTTTTTAATCCCTTCACCTTTTTATCCACCCTCCCTAAGTAACTCTTGAGGGAAGCGAATTACCGGAGAAATATAGGAAAGATTATTAAAATAATTTAATTAGTATCTTCAGAGATTTGAAGCGACACTATATTTATATAACTGGAATAGGCCACTAATAAAAAGTAAAGTATAAAAGAGAATTTATAGTAATTGGAAAACTCCTGCATGATTGTTGAAGTAAATTAACAGGACAACTGATGATATAAAATGTACATTTTTTTTAAATTCCTACAGCACCTGGTAGTCCTGGGTGGTCTCCCATCCAAGTACTAACCAGGCCTGACCCTGCTTAGCTTCTGATAAAGTATACAATTCTTAACTCCCCAAAGCTTCTTTGACTAACAAAGGTTAGTCACTCTGGAGCAATTTTTATTTAGAAAAGGTCCACTTACCAGGTTGGGCACAGGCAGTGGCTGACCTGAGTGTGCACCAGAGCTCCTCCCAAGAGGCCCAGATTCAACACATCTGGTGGTCAGCTTCACCAGAGCACAACCCAATTAGCTCTACGAATGACCACCCAAAACATAGACTCAGGAGGCTCCAGAGCCCCATGACACCAAATCCCTTCCATGGGGTCAGCTTCCACACAACAACCTATCCACTGTAGTCAATACTCAATAAAAATTACTTGTATAGTTTTTAAAAAAAGAACATAGACTACAGAACTACAAGATTGCCAAAAGGAACATAGGCCTATTAGAGTGACATTTATGAACTACTAGGAGAAACACAAAATTTTATAATTTTTTAGAGAGAAAAAAGAGATTTCATACTAAGGAAGGAAAATAAGAATGATATTAGTTTTTCTTTTTCTTTTTTTTTTGGCTAAATGCTGGAAAAAATGGAGCAATATGCATCAAATCCTGAGGGATTTAAATCTTGGATTCTCTATTAGTTTAGGCAAGCTATTATTCAGATGACAGGGCAAAATGAAAATAATTTTAAACATAGGAAGTTGACTTTCTTTTAAAAAATAAATTACTACATGAGGTTTGTTAGCAAAATGAAAAAGGAAAAAAAAAAAAAAGGAGACATGGGATATGAATGGTGAATACAATAACCAATATGACATCAGTAAGTCTGAATAGACAGGAACTAGTCACATAAATTAGATGTGAGTTTAATGCAGTTGTTAAGAAATAGTCCCTAAAATAGAAGAAGCATAGAAACATAAGAAGAAAAAGATAAATACCATATAATTTCACTTATATGAGGAATCTAAGGAATGAAAAGAACAAAATCAAAAATAGTCTCATAAATACAGAGGACAATCTGGTGATGGCCAGAGGGGAGGAGGGTTGGGGAGCTGGGAGAATGGGGTGAAGGGTTAAATAAGTACAAATTAGTAGTTGGTAAATGGTCACAGGGTGGGGAACACAGGATAGGGAATGCAGTTAGTAGTAATGTAATGGCTAGATGGAGAGCCAGAGGGAAGATAATCAGGGGGATCATTTTATAAACTATATAAATGTCTAATCAATGTACTGTATATTTGAAACTAATAATTAAGTTTAAAAAAAGATTGTGATTAAAAAAAGTTAAATATTGATGTAAGTCATTTGGGAGATTTCTGGTAATAAACAGTTCTATGTATAAGCACACATCTAAAGACATATATTTTAGGAATATAAGCCAAGGAAAGTGATTATAAATGAAAAATTGAGCTGAAAAAGTAAAATTGGTTATGTAATAAAAAAAGTAGTAATCAAAACCCCAAGAATATATACTGAATATATATACTATTATTAGTATCTAATCTTATTTGAGGACTTATTATATGTCAGATAATGTGCCAGATGGGTGCTATTATTATTTCCATTTATAGAAGAGGACAGAGAGATTAAGCAAATTTACCCAAAGAATCAGCTGGCAAGGGACAAAGCTGGGCATTCTCACTGTATTGCCATGCTCTATTACTCTAAAAATTATGTCCTGATTGAGATATAAATTGTTCAAAAATGACTTCACAGTAGAGAAAACTCAACACTCTGTTTTACACAGTTTACAGACATTTTCCCAACATGTGTCAGATATGTTTCTTATAGCCTGTACACCCTGAAGTAACAGTAACCTATTGCCATAAAATTCTGTGAAACAGACCACCTCATATGTGACAACATGGATGAAAGTTGAGGACATTATTCTAAATGAAATAAACCAGTCACAAAAAGAAAAATATTGCCTGATTCCACTTATATGAGATATCTAAAATAGTCAAGTTAATAGAATCAAAGAATGGAATGGTGGTTGCCAGGGAATGGGAGGAGGTACAAACGGGGATTTACTAATCAACAGGCAAAAAGTTTCAATTAAACAAAAATGATTAATCTCTAGAGAGCTACCATTACAAGTTTGTAGCTATAGTCAACAACAAATATATTGCACACTTAAAAATTTAAGAGGGCAGATCTTATGTTCTTACCACAATAAAAAGCAAAGCAAAGCAAAGCAAAACAAACAAACAAACAAACCTAATGGCTTGAAACAACTATTGTTTGTTCTCATGGTTGTGTGGGTCAACTGAGGGTTTGCTCTAGACTTGGCCAAGCTGGGGGTGGGGAATGGCTCAGTTCCATGTCTTTCATCCTCCTCTTGGAACAATCAGGCTAGCCTGCACATGTCCTTTACATTGCATGGCGGAGGCATAAGAGAGTGAGCCCAAACATTCAGGTGCTTTTCAAGCCTTTGGTCTCATCACACCTGTTAATGTTCCATTGACCAATGCACATGGCCATAAGAGAGACAGGAAAGTCATATGGAAAGGAATGTGAATGCAGCAAGAGGTGATGAATTAGGGCCATTAATGCTATATATCATTATCAATCTTCTCTTTCACAGTTGCTACTTGGGAAAAAAACATATAAACAAAACATACATGAGGGTTTGAAAGACAATGAGCTTGTTGAGAACAGTGTAGATGTTATAATCACACTAGTATTCTTAGACCCAAAAAGAGTGTCTGTAAAATATTATGCATATAAAAATGTTAGGTGAAATAATAAATTATTATTCATTCAAGCATTCATTCAAAGAGAGTCTTCCTTAATTGGAAGAATCCTTTGAGATTGGGGTGCTGAGATCCTCCTTCTAGTGTAGTATTGAGACTATCATTTGTATAGCAACTAAGAGAGAAGGTGAAGAGAGGCAAAGAGTTAAAATATCTAAGGCAAATATATGTCTCCTATCCTCAATAAGTAAAAAATAAAATGATGAATGTATAATTGTGAGTGGGATGTGCTTTTTCTGATTCTAGGTGGGAGTTTGGGAAGAAGTTTTATAAGGAGTGGAAAGAGCACTTGAAGGAAATTGGCTTTTTACCCTAGGTCTGCCACTAATAAAAGATAAAGCCTTGAACAATTTCCTTAACTCTTCTGAGTGACAATTTTCTTATCATTAAAATTAGGCTGGAGGATCTGTAAGATCTTTTCAAGCCTAAAGATTAAGGAAAGAACTTTTAAAAACTGGAAATGTAACAGTATAGATGAGAATTCATTGAAATGCATTTTGTAAAATTAGGAGAAGCAGTTGATTTATAAGAAGCAATAACATGTTCTCTAAAATGATTAATTATAATTGAGCCATTACTATTGACATAAGAATGCATAGATCTCATGAATAAAATTGTAAAGCTCATTCTAAACTGGTATCCTTTTTTTTCAAACAAAAAGGAACAGCAAGGTGCTTTTAATTAAAAAAAAGTACTAGACAAATTATGAATAGGAAAAACTGAAGATTATAAAGTGTACACTAAGTTATGTCATTGACTAGTCTCTGATTCAAAGTGACAGTGACATGCTAAAGTAAGAACTATCAGAGTTGCCCAGCCCTAAGATGTATCCTTTCCTATATTATATTATGGCAGAATACAGTTGCCATTTGTTTCACCATCCCAAAGTCTATGGCTGTGTTTCAGGCATCTCCACCTTCCTCTAAGAAGCAGTTATAAATTCACAGTCTACTAATGTATATAAATTTACATATAGAGTAGTATATACACAAAATGACTCACTTTAACTAGGAGGAGCACTACATCACATCTTTGTAATTTTGCCAATTATCATTCAAGAAACAATGCGTCCTTATTAGTTGGAAGTCCAGCATCTCCCATTGAGTGTTTCTTCTTCCCTACTATTCCAAGTTGTTCAGGTGACTTTCTCAGACCAGAGGCTGTTAATCGCATTTCCAGGTAACTGTAAGTTTACATTGGTCTTCTACTTCTGACTTCTCATTACCATATGCTGTCATTATCGAAGATTGGTCCTGTCCAGTTCCACAGATGTTTGTCTTTTGGTGATGATTCTTTTGTAGCCTACGTTCCTCTGTTGGCTTCCCTACATACTTGGGCTCAACGTATAGATTGCCTGGTTAAGATTCTAAGTTCTGGAGTCATGTGAACTGGATTGAAATTTTGCTTTTGCTCCCTTTTAGCTGTTGTGACTTAAGCCAAGTTATTTAACTTTCTGAGCTTCAGTTACTTCACCTGTAAAAGAAAGATAATAATAGAATTTATCTTATAGAGTTGCGAAGGTCGAATGAACATATATAACAGGCAGAGTACCTGACACCTACAGGATTTGGAGAAACGTATGCTGCTACTATCATTATGACTACTACTGCTGCTTTAGTAATATGGTAATCATTTCCAAAAGTAGAACAATATTGCAAGGTTGCTGTGATGCAGTTTAATGTTTCCATTATTCTCTTGGAGGGAACCAAGGCTCTCTACATGATTTAGTCTAACTCCACCCCAGCACACTGTACACCAAAGCAATTGGCCTCCTGGATGAATGTTTTCTCTAAGGAAAAGTGGGCAAAGTTTATGAATAGACAATTCATGGAAAAGTAAATTCGAATGGCCAATACATATAATCTCACTAGTCCTAAGAAAATTCCAATTAAGATAAATATGAGTTAACATTCTATACCTAACAGATCTACAAAAGTAAATTTCTCATAACATCAATCTGTGAGGGCATGAAGCAAAGGTGACCTTCATGTGTTGTGGGTGAGAGGGTAAATCATTGCAACTACTTTGGTTCATATTGTCTCAAGTAGTAGGGAATGGACAAATAAACTGATTTATTTAAAAAATAGAACATGACACAGTATTAAAATGAATAAAGTGTGCATATGTGCATGTATGTGTTTGTACATGGATAAATCTGAAAAACATAGTGTTGAGTAAAGAAAAAGTTGCTAAGGAATGTATGGAGTATACCATTTATGTATATTTCTTAAAACACACATATACACACAAAAGTGTAATTAAGTCTTAAAACATTCAGGCTAAAGATAAATTCCAACTTTAACGCGTTAGTTACTTCCGGGGAATGAGGGGATTGGACAAGAAAGAGAGGGAGGTTATGGCTCTCTACTTAAATTTTATTTCCTTTAAAAGAAATTTAAGACAACATGCTAACATGCTAACATCTGTTGCCTATTTGTGATGGGTTCATAGGTATCTATGAAACATTTTTTGTTCCTTTCTATAAACATAAATAATAATATGATATAACATAAAGAAAATTAGAGAGAAACTAATACCTCATTTAGCCTTGGGGACAACTAGAAAACATTTGGGGAAGAATAAAATTAGATTTTTAGCTTACGTCCTGTACAAAAGAAAATTCCCAATGAGTTAAATTTTATTTTATTTTATTTATTTATTTTTTTATTCTATTTTTTTGTATTAAGTTTATTGGGGTAACATTGGTTAATACAATTATATAATTTTCAGGTATACATTATAGTTTGACATCTGTATTTGATATTCTATTGTGTGATCACCACCCAAAGTCCAGTTTCCTTCAGCTACAATATATTTGACCACCTTTACCCACTTCGCCCTCCCCCTACCCCCTTATATTTGACCCCCTTCGTCCCGTTTACCTCTCCCCTCCTCCCCCACCCCCTACCCTGTGGTAACCACTAGTCCATTTTCCATGTCCCTAAATTTCTGTTTATCCTGTTCATTTGTTGCTTTTAGGTTTATATCCCACATATAAGTGATATCATGTGATTTTCAACTTCTTCTGTACGGCTTATTTCACTTAGCATGATTATCTCGAGGTCCATCCATGTTGTCACAAATGGCAGTATTTCACCTCTTCTTATGGCTGAGTAATATTCCATTGTATATATGTGCCACAGCTTCTTTAGCTAATCATCTATCATAGGACACTTCAGTTGCTTCCATGTCCTGGCCACTGTGAATAATGTTGCTATGAACATTGGTGTGCAAATATCTTTTCGGATATGGGTTTTCAAGTCTTTGGGGTAAATACCCAGCAGTGAGATTGCTGGATCATATGGTAGATCCATTCTTAATTTTTGAGGAACCTCCATACTGTTTTCCATAGTGGCTGTAACAATTTGTAGTCCCACCAGCAGTGTATGAGGTTTCTTTTTTCTCCACATCCTCTCCAGCATCTGTTATTACTTGCTCTGTTGATTATAGCTATTCTAACATGTGTGAGATGGTATCTCATTGTGGTTTTGATTTGCATTTATGGGTTAAATTTTAAATGAAGAGAAAATAGATCAGAAGATAATGTAGGTGATTATTTGTCTATTCTTAGGTAGGAAAAATTATCTCTAGTATTTAGACAAATTTAGACAAAAGAAATAGATGAATAGATTTTTCTATAAAAAATTAAATCTCCTCTATGTCCCCAAACTATAAAAAAATATGATATATGATAAACTAATTGTTATTTCTAACATGCAAAGGATTCATAGAAATAAAAGATATAAAATCGTCTCACAACAGACTATTTGCAATAGAATAATTACTAATGAACAACATGCAAAAATGTTCAACATAGTTATCAATCTGTTGCCTCTCAGCTCTAAATTCAGTATCTGCTTTGCAATAATGGACTGGGCTGTCCACACATTTTTCTTTTACAATGAACATAATGTTAAACTTTGTCAGCAGCACAAAATGTTACTGGAAGTACATTACTAAAAGATCTTCTCCTACTGAATCTGGTTTGCTGAGTTTTGTTTTTTCTTGCCGATGCTGCATGATGGGTCAGCTGTACAGAGTACAGCTGTACACATATCTGGGACATAGCCCCACTGGGACACCCAGTGGGGCTATGTCCCAGATATGTGTCCATGGTGCATACTACCTCAGTGATCTTGCTGTCTCAGCCTAGACTTGGCAACCACATTCCTGTGGTCCTCCTGATGTAGACACTACAGAGGTCAAGGTTGAGCCTGTGGAGATATTCAGATCTCCTCTGTATGCCCAACATCCAGCGTTGGCTCCCCTGTACCCTGGTGGGTTGTTTCTCATGGCTTTCCCAGAGCAGACTCCACATACTCTAGGCCTATGCCCACAGTGGCACTTTGATACTCACTCTCATACCTGCCTGCCTACCAGCCTTGGCTCATCTGTATATGGGAGGACTGCTTCCTGCTTGCTAGGTGGTTCAGGACTTCTCTGTGGATGTTTAATGGACTCAAGCAATTTTATATGTTATGGCAAAGAATTTAATATGATTTCTTTTCTTTGACTTTTATAATCATTTTCAGGTAGTGTGATCCATACCTGTCATATAACAGAAAGAAAGGATTTGATTCTACAAATTTTAAAAATTTTAACTTAGGACAGTTTTAGAACCAAGATTTAAGATCTTATAATAAGAAAACATAAATGATATTGGCAATCTTCATTTGAAGTCCTGCTTACTCATTTGTATTCTAACTGTAATTAGCAGATATTGACTGCTGTTGATATCAACAATCAAGATTTATTGATTTGAGCTAAATATCTAACATAATGTCAAGGTCAATATGTGCTCAAGAAACTATTGATCATGTATGAAGACTAAAGGTCATCAATATCTCCATTATTGTCCTCCATGTATTTTTTTTTTAATAAAATATAGTTTTCAGGAAATATATATTTCATTCTGAAAGAGAATGAGAAGACTATTTAGAACCTGTTATAATTATGGTCATAGAGACTAAACAATAGTGTAGTTCTGTGAACTTCACAAATTCCTTTCTAAAACCACTTTTCCTGCTTATTTGTACTTCTGGTGATTGAATTTTCAGGTGGGATGTGGCTGGAGTTAGGGTGGTGCTGCCTTTAAAAGGCTGAAGGAATAAGTGAAAGGAGATCAATGGTTTCAAGAATAAAGATAGCAGAAGAACTGAAAAGAGGAGCAAAGTTGAGAGGCATTATATTTTCACTTTTAATAACACTTCCCTAGGCTGCATAACTCTGTTATGTTCTCTTGTAGGTAGCAGGATAATGTCACAATGTGGAAATCAGAAGCAGAAACAATAGATAATGTCACCAGAATAAATTAATATTTTTTATAATAGAGAAGAAATTGATATATATGAACTAAAATAAGGTTTTGATAGCCAATGCAAATATCATGTTTTAAGAATCATGGGCTTACAGTAAAACAGGATTGACTGCTGGTTAGAGATTAGCAAGAACCATCAACACTAAATTATTATCAAAGAAGGACCTAGGTAAGTTTAGAAGAAAAATTTATTAGAAATTTCCTTCAGTCCTCCTACTGAAATCCTGCTGAACCTAGAAAGAACTTCTAATCCCAAATATTGGAAAATACGCTTTATTTGATTGGCAGGGTTATATTTCCAAAGTGAATTCCCTAAAGAAATCCTAGTAAGATACTTTACAGTGGCCTGGTCTATTTGGCAGTAATTAGAAAATATTAATTCCTTCATTGGATTAATATTAAAATAATTGTGAACATAAATAGGCAATATATATCTCTATAGTATTATTACTGAATAAGGGAGAAGCCTATGGGGGTCGTTAAAAAGATATCAATAAGAAAATATATAATCCCAAAGGAATTAAAAAAAACAAACACTTTTATAGTTAATTCATAAAAGAAATACAAATTTCAACACATATATTAAAAATTTCACTTCAGTAATAAAGAAATGCTAATTAACATCAATAATGTGATTTTAAGGAACCTTCTAAATTTTAAGAATACAAAAAATTACCTAGTATTGGTAAACATTTTTGGCAATGGGCTTTTTTGTGGAATCTAAGTAGAATATTTATCAAAGCCTGAAAAACAAACAAACAAACAAACAAAGAAAAACACAAGAAACTATTGACTATGCAATTCTTTCTCTAGGAATTTATCCTAAGTAAATAACAAGAGATAGAGAATTTTAAGTACAAGATGGTTTACTGTGGCATTATTTAAAAGAATAAAAAAGGTTAAGTGGTCTAAATCTCCAACATTTGGGAGAAGCAGTCCACCATGGGCCCTGAGATCCCTCTATGTTTTTGCAAGGTGTACAAGATTACAAGGCTTATGTGTCTTGTGATATTGAGCGATTTTTGTAGCTAGTCACACAGGCAGCTAAGTAGGTCAAAGTGACCATAGCGTAACTACCATGCAATAGAACATTCCTCTAGGGGAGGGAAACTGACTTATCTGCTGCTGGCTACAATGGTTGCTGCTTGTTGGAAAGCCTTGAACCTTTGGCCCTGGGTTCCTCTTCTATAACATGGCCTTCTGTATGTGCAGATGTCAGCTGCAAACATGCCATACCTTTGTGAGACTTAGGGGCAAGGGGAACCAACCTAAATATAATGATGCTCTTATCGCCTGCTGTGCTGTGAATGAGAGTCTTCTTCTCTGACCTGGGAGTACTGTGTCTTCTGCCAACATTCATGAAACAACAAGTTAATCTGTTAGCTTACAGTAGGGTAAAATATCAGGCCCTTTCTGGTTCTTGACAAAATAGGGACTTTGTTAGCAAATTCTGATGTGTGCATGTGATAGAGTACTGTCTTAGTCAGCTCAGGCTGCTATAACATAATACCATAGCTTGGGAAGTCCAGGATCAAAGTGCTGGCAGATTCAGGGTCTTGTGAAGACCATCTTCCTTGGTGTGTAGACTGCTGCCTTCTTATTTTAGCCTTATGTGGAAGAGAGTAAGAGGGCTCTGGCCTCTTCTTCTTATAAAGCCACTAATCCTATGGGATCTCTTCCCTAATGACCTCATCTAAAGCTAATTACCTCCCAAAGGTCCTGCCTTTAAATATCATCACATTGGAAATTAGGTCTTCAACATATGAATTTTGGGAGTAGGGTACAAACATTTGGTCCATAGCAAGTACTAAGCTCCCATTGAAAGTTATGTTCTCAGAAAAATGATCGATATTATGAAAATGCTCATGATATATTGATTAGAAAAAAAAATGACAAAATAGTAGAGTTTGATATATTTTTTAAAAGTGCATACGTGTTCAAAAAATATCCCAGAATTTTATATATGAAAAGATAAATCTAAAATATCTTAAAAATGATTTCAGCATTTCTCAGTTCAGTGGTTCACAAACTTTAGTATTTAATCGAATCACATAGAGGACTGTTAAAATACAGCATGCTCCATGTCATCTCCACAGATTCTAATTCAGTAGGTCTGGGGTGGGACCAAATATTTGCATTTCTAATAAGTTCCTAGGTAATGTTGCTGTTGCTTATCAGGAACTACTCTTGGAGAACCACTATCTTAATCTATGTACCAATTTAGTGTAATAATTATGAGCATGGATACTGGAGTCACTTCCTTGGGTTTATATTAAATCCTGCCTCTGCCTCATTATGTGACTTTAAACAAGCTTTAAAATCTTCTGTGCCTCATGTTCTCATCTGGAAATGGAATAAAAATAATAGTTAACGCACAGTATTAAACTATGAAAAGCTTAGCACAATGCCTATGATATTGTAAGTACTCTTATTATGTTTTAGCTTGCCTAGAAATCATGAATATGTTAATATCAAGAATTTTACTATTGGCCCTACTAAGTTCTTTGTGTTACAGTTGTGCACCACTGTAGTGAAAAGAGTATGAGATTTTAGAATCAGGCAAACTGTATGCTGTCAAATACTAGCTTTAGTTTCCTCATCTATAAAATGGGGCAATAATTTCTCTTTTGCATTGTTTTTGGGAGAATTAAGTGCAATCACATATATACCTGGATTAAATGCAATTTAAGGATTAAATGCAATCACAAGTAACCTAAATCAATATTAATCCTCTTATTTCCTATAGCACTTCTGATTGTGCATTACTCTTAAGTAACAAAAATTAATGACTGCTTATTAGATTTTTCTTACTGTTTTAGGCTTCAGGAATACATCATTTTCCAGGATCAAAAAGGCCCTATTCTATTCAGACTTACATTATATTAGGGGGAAATTTTAGATTTAAGGCTAGAAAGATGGAGTTGCAATGAAAAAGCAATATCAGGAGTGAGAAAGTTTGATTTTCCTGCTATTCTGCAACTAATTTAATGTTGAAAAAAATCATTTATCTGTGTCTCATTAGTAAAGTAAGAAGATTTGGCAATATATTTCCAGGATCCTTTAAACTCTAACATTCTTTCAATCTAAAACTCCTAATGCTTTGTAAATTGGGCGTTGAAAACTGAAGTGTTTTTGTGGGACAGCTAGGAATAGAAATGTGTAAAATGGCTGGCTAATTATAGAAAGTGGTGGAGACATGGCAATTTGGGGAGTTCATGCCTATGTAAAGATAATGACAAAAAAATCGTTTTTAAAACATTTAGCTTGTCAAATAAAATCCATTGGTAGGCTGGATTCTGCAACACTTGGGTTAAACATTGGTCCCGATTAGGCCATTCAGGGCATTATATTTCTCCATGCTTCAGATTTTCTATTTGCACAGTGAACTCAACAAATGTTAATCTTAAAAAAAGTTTAAGGACTTTTAAGATAATCATCTTCTAAATGTTTTTAGTTAAAATGAGCAGAAAGAACGATATTCTGCTTTTAAATATGAAAATGAGTTAATTCTATAAAACTATACTAAGACTGTTGCAAACTATTCAGTGGTTTACACTACTTATTTCGATGTAACTGAAATAGTAGTAAATGTTGAGCAACAATAGATCATCTCTAGGCAAAGAATTAAAAAATATGATGACAAAGAGACAGCTTGTCCCTGGTGGGTTGAGATGTGAAGTTTATGAAGTGTTCTGCATTGGCATTGCAAGTCGCTGATAGTCAAAAAGCATATTAATCATGTTGTCTATGGGAAATGATGAAGAATGGAAATGTGTTACATGTATATAGAGATTATGACACTGAATTTATTAAAGAAAAGATATCCTTTGGAAGAAGAATTAGTGCAAATGGCAGGGATCATAAAATAAAAATCTTGCCGCTTACTAAAAAAGAGACTTTGTCTTGACAGTTTTCTGATAGGGTACTTTCCTGGACTTATGATTTTGGATAATGAAAACAGAGATAAAAATATTTACTTGCATACTTGCTTTGATTTAACCGAGTTTGGTTAAGTTTGCACAAACCGAAGTGATTGGAGAGTGAGAATTTCAAATGAATTTTGGATATAAAAAATATGTGTTACTCAAGATAAAAAAGTTCTCCTTGAAAACATCTAGAAGGAAGAAAACTTGCTACTTTAAAAACAATGTTATTTGGCATCACATTTGGGTTTATTAAGAATAATATCTTTTCCTATTAAAATCTTAAAACTTTAGAGAAACAATGAAAATATCATTTTAAATGGTTAAATTTGACAGGGGCCACAAAGAGGAATTCATTCTTGATAAAAGTCTCTTAATGTTGAGGTTTTGTATTAAACATATTTTTTAAAGGTGCAAAAACAATTTTAATTTTGAGAACTGTATATTTTGGTATAGTATAGAGCATACTTGTGTAAAATAACAAAAATCCAATTGAGCAAATTTAAAGACCAAATTGGCTCTATTCAAGGATTCATGAATCAGGCAGCATCTCATCTAGCAATAAAAAAATAGCTTCATTGAGCTAAAGAAAAAGAAAAGTTTTTAAAGGTAGAGAGGGTGTAGAAAAAAGAGTTATTAACAAAGGATTCATTGCTTTAGGCAGGATGCCCTGCCGGCAACCCTCCCCTACCTCACCCCCCCCACCCCGCTGCCCTGCCAAGGGGAATAGCAGGGGTTTATGGATTACGTATTAGTACCAACCAGGAAATTCCAGGTTGGCTGGTTAAAGATCACATTCCTAGGAGAGGTTAAAACTATAATTAGGTTAGATATTAAGTCTTGTTTTGCAAAAGTAATTCTATTTTGGGCCTACTGTTTCCTTTTAAAAAATTTCCTCCTTTTGATCGGACCCTCAGTTTAACTGAGATGTAATCAAAATTTAAAGCATTAGCACCACTGTTAGCTATTGCTCTGTAGTTCTCAAAGCTTTTGTGAAATTTTGTCAATCCTTTGTGTGGTAGTCACAGATCAAGACTTTTTTGTTTAATTTTTGTGATTTTCACAGACCAGGACTTTAGGTTTACAATTTTTAAGTCATTCGTCCTCTGTTCCTTTTCTGGTGCTCTAGTCTTAGCGAAATCATTTGCTTCATGGTCTGTGGCTGTGAACATGCGTTTAAAGCCTTTGAGAGAACACAGTGTACCAGGGAGATTATTATGATTATTATAAGCAGGATAATTCTCAATGATTAGAGTGTACTTTGGAGCCATGGTCCCTAAGACCCAAACTAATCAAAATCAAATAAGGCAAAGACAGACTCTGTGGAAAGAGTCACCTTTTTAAGCCCAGTGGCTTGTTCAGTGATGTCATGTAACTGAGTTTCAGCTTCTGAGAAATATTAATCTAGGTACAGCTGGTGATGTTGGCCACATCACAGACACCTCCTTGCTAAGCTAAAAGACAATTGAGAGCTGTTCTATTATCAAAAACAACTTTGGCCACAGAGTGTAAGGATTTTTGTTGTGTAGCCTATTGTCTAACAATGAATTCTGCAATATCTTCAAGAGTTAGGAGAAGTTTCTGATCTTATTCTCCTTCACATTTACTCTTAACCAGAGAAGTAGGAATCTGCCAAAGAAAATGAATCCTGAGTCGTGAGTGTTTCCTGGTAGGTCCTTTCTAACCCAGTGATGTAAATCCAGGGGTGTCGACCAATGAGATGTTTTAGTTTATTTGCGGAAAGTTAGGGGCACAGTTAGGTAACCTAAAATGCATTGCCTGGCTGTGTGACATTATCTAGGCAGTCATAGCCCCAAGAAGAATGATAACTACCACAATAACAGACCCTCTCAGGACACAAACTATTTCCCTTAAGGTGGCACCATTAATGGATTCATTCACAGGGATTGCTGGGTTTACCCATTCAAACCAGGTGTTAGGTTTTTAATGCAGACAGGAAGAAAATCTCCTAGCCTGAAATAAAGAGTTGCTCTAAATACCTTGCAAAGATGGATGCTGCTGGTGAGATCTCTTAGGGAGTAGAGGAAGATCTGATGTAAGTAATTGTGACAGTGTGGGAACACAGTGTACTAAGACTGCCATAAGTATTTGTGTCTAACTGGGTGTGTACAGCCATAATCAAAGAAAGGTAAAAACAAAACATAGGCAGATCTGGTCATAAAAGTTGAGCTCAGTAAGGGTATTCCAGGAGAGGGAGTTGGCTATTGCTTGCAGTGACATTGAGAATAGAAGAGAAATTGATAACAGGAGGACCAGGGGGTCTCTAGCATTATGAATAGATCAGAATCTTCGATGACAAATTCAGTAATCTGGAAGGTTACACCCTATTATTGCAGGTCAGTGCCAGGGTAAAGGAAAGAAAAAAGAAGAAGAAAGGGTTTCATATTTAGTTTAAGTCTTTAAAGGTTTACAGTAGCTGGTTGTATTAGCATGGGAAAACAAGGAATCAGCAAAAAGTTGTATATCAATGGACAATGGTCTACTGGTGACTATCTCATATGGAGTGAGTTTGTTTCCCAAAAGGGGTACAACAAATAGTCAGCAAGACCAGAGCCAACACCTAGGTCAAGGAAGTCCAGTAGTTTCAGCAAGTTTAAAGATTTTAAATTTGAAGATCTCATTAGTCCTCTCAACTTTGCCCGATGGCTGAGGGTGATGGGGACAGTGATAATTCCGAGAGGTTTGAAGGCCTTCATTAAGGTTCGTATGATTGCCCAGTGATTTAGGTGCCTTGATCACTGGAAATAATGGAAGGTATATCCCAAGTGGGAAACACACTTTCTAACAGTGTCTTGCCACTGTAAGGGCATCAACCTTGCAGCAGGAGAAGGCTTCAACCAATTCAGAAAGCATACATACAATAACAAGAACATATTGATAACCTGATCTAGGTGGTAATTGAATGAAGTCCAGCTGCAGGTGTTCAAAGGGTCCAGAGGGAGGAGTTTTGAGGCCCCTGGTAACAAAAATAGTTTTTCCAAAATTATAGATCTGAATTGAATCATTTTAAAATGCATGATGGTAGGTAAAAGAATGTAAAAACCAAAAAATGAGGTTTGCTAGGGATTCAGGAAGAACCAAGTGGCTGTGTAGGGTTTCCTGTTGCTGTTTATTGAATTTACAACCATTGTTTATCCATCTTCTCTAATTTGGGAGCGGACTCCTGCCATTTTGCAAAGACATCAGGATGACAAAAGTTTGGTGACAGAGGTTGTTTTTCTGTAGAAGCAGAATGAACTCTATCCATATCTGCTGCAACCTTTACAGATTCTGTTGCTGCTGCTTTTGCATGAACGTCAGCCAGGACATTTCCCTGATAATCACTGGGTTCAGAAATAGACCCACATAATTACAATCAACTGATCTTTGACAAAGGAACAAAGGCAATACAATGGAGCAAAGATAGTCTCTTCAACAAATGGTGCTGGAACAACTGGACATCCACATGCAAAAATATGAATCTAGACACAGACCTTACTCCTTTCACAAAAATTAACTGAAAATGAATCACAGATCTAAATGTAAAACAAAACTATAAAAACTCTTGGAAAGAGGAGAAAACCTAGATGACCTTGGATATTGTGATGACTTTTTAGATATAACGCCAAAGCACCATCCATTAAAAGGGAGAAAAAGATGAAAAGAAAAATAGTTACTATACACAGGCTCTATTTTATTTATTATACTTATAATATCTTATAATTCACAACAACTCCTAAATAATTCCCATTTACTATAAGGGAAGACTGAAGTGTAAAGAGTGAAATGGTTGCACAATTTCGATGGGGAAGAATTAGAAGAGAAGCGATTTTTACTTTCTTGATCTGATGCCTAATACTTTGTTTTAAGCACTATACTAATGTGCTTCCTTATAAAATGAAAACGGTGACAGTGGCTGGCTAAAGAGATCTGTTTTGACAGAGTTAGGAATGGTAAGTCAGGAATAGTGTAGCTATCTCTTAAGAATCTTCAAGTCACTCCAGGAAAAGAAAGCCAACATTTGGAATTTACAATGTCCATCTTCTGTCAAATGAGAACTTTCTGAGCCTAATTTCCCTTGTCTTCCCCTGATCCAACATAAGCAGGGCCAGATTCAGTCCAGGAAAGCAGGATAAGGAAATAGGACAAGGTAGGAAAATAGAGATGAAGGTTCCAACTCAGCTTTGCCCCTGAAGTGGCCCTTTAGAGGGAGGGAGAAGTTGAATGAGATATGGACTGCAAGTTATGTCATTATATTAGACAGGACTTCTTGTCTAAACAGTACCAAAAGCTGTGGATTTTACCAAAGTTATCATCTAGGGGTAGGGAAGATCAAGTTGAGGGGTCAGTTGTGTTAACAATTAGGTTTACCCTATTATTTCTAAGTTTAGCTCCCTCGATAAACTGATACATTCATATTATTTCCTGTTACAGAAATCTGAAAATTAGAATATATTTTCCAAAGGTTCAGAGGTTCAATTTAGTTTAGCTGAGCTTACAAATTATTTTATAATAAAGAAAAAAATCTAAGATTCCAGCCTCCTTGAGTTCTAGAAGTCCTTAATTCCTAAGCCATACTCTTTTGTGTATTTATAACTATTCAGAATGTTTCACTTCGGAGCTTCTTTGGCTGGTTGCTACCTGTGCCATATTCTTTATTTTGTTCTCCCTATTATCTGTTCCATGACTTTATGGAGAATTGTGTAAATCTAATAAATATAAAGAATGAATTTAGAGAGTTGAAGTTGAACATTCCTCCCTTCTTTAACTATCAAGAATTCATAAAAATGTATTTGATAATATGTTTAACTTTTCTCTTTGTATTGCTTTCATAGCTAAAGTCTGGGTAATACATTGATTGCTTTGCTCTAACAGAATTTGTGCTGTCATGGAAATGTTCTATATTTGTGCTGTTTGATATAATCACCATTTGCCACATAGGGCTATGGAGGGCTAAAATATGGCTTGTGTAACTGAGGAAGTGTTTAATTTTAAATTAAACTAAATTAAATTTAAATATAAATAACTACATGTGGTTCATGGCTACCGTGTTGGATAGTACAGGTCCAGAGAATACATTTTTAAAATTAAAGAAACCTCTGGCCTCTACAAAACCCCTCATGGACTTCTCATTTTATTGCACTTATTCATTTCATTTTAAAGAAATTACGGAGAGTAGACTTCTTTCTTTTTTTCTTTTTCTTAAAGGTAAACAGATAAGCAAGCCTCCGCTTAGGGAAGAAATGCTTTTGTAAAAGCTCAATATTTCAGGCCAAAGTGTCCATTTGTCTTCAGTAATATCTGGCTTTGAAACGTTGCTGCCGTTAGCACTAAATGAAGCTTCAATTTCCATGTTTCAGAGATGGTATTGATGAACATTAACAGGGTGTGTGGTGCACAGAGTGCAAAGCAAACAGCCACATGTGTTGAGGTCTGTGCTTAACGGTCCTGCCTCAGGATCCCTGCAGATTCCTTGAGTATCCTTTTAAAGACTCTACTATCTGTGCTAAGAGAGGAGCAGATGCAGCTTTCCATGTAGTGCAATCAGCAAAGTTCAAAAGATGTAGGACCAGACTATATTTATATTTTTTTCACACTGCTGAGTACGCTGGTGGTACTTAAACCAGCCTTCTCAACAGCTAGCATCTCTCTCTCTCTCTTTTTAAAATTGGTTTCTATTTTAGCTGTTTGAGATCAGGAACTATTAAGTTTTCATGTGAGTGAATTTCTTTTATTGTTTATAATTCTTTTTAATGCAGTGCCTTAAGGTATGCTAGTATTTCTATTTTAAAACCCAATTTTCAGAAGTTTCTTTAAGAAGAAAACGTTTTTTTTCTTCTTACTCCTTTGAAAACAAGACAATGATTTTAAATTAAAATAAAGTTTTTGACTCACAGTATTGTCTTATTTTAGAAGCAATATGCATCTTATATCATGGATAGGAGTATTTGAAAAAATGTCTACATATACATACATAACTTATATATATTACATACCCAAACCCACACACAAACACACAAACCAAGTCTACCCAGTAAGTGGAAGCAGCAGCCCCATTACAATGCACTTGTACATTTATATGCATGTGAAAATATATAATATAGACTTGTAATTTTACTTCATAAATGACATAAAATTATATAAAACATTTTAAATAACAAAGAACTGAAACTCACTAAAATTTATTATCTTAGTATGTATTTTCTTAGAGGTCATGTATTTGAATTCTCTGTACAATGCCAAAGTCTCCTTGACAATGTCTCCTTGACAAGGTATGATTGGTTGTTTTTAATCTATCACTTGGAAGTTTCCAGTGATAGAGAGCTCACTACTTCACTAGGTAGCCCATTCTAAATTTGTCAACTAAGTATTGTTTTTAGAAAAATGTCAATATGAGTTGAGTTTCCCTCCCTGTATCACCTATTTATTGGTTCTATTTTTGACCACTTTGAAACGTGTATTTTTAAAAAATATATGCACATAAAGGATCAAAAACTCTATGTTTATGTAGAAGGACAAATATAAAACAATAATATAAATATTCTATTAGTTTAATTTGTATGAAGTTCTAGAATTCTTAGTGACTAGAATGTCAGTGGACAATATAAATTAAGTTTATACTGTGTACTACATAAAATTCCATTTATGAAAATCTTAATTTCTAATATGGATAAATGTAAGATGGTTGTCAATTTTCATAATTTTTTTCCATCTATACATGTTTTCAGTATAGAATTTTTCTAACCGATGAGTTGTTTTAGTGCATTAAAGTATAAATCAATTTATAAAAACTCAATTCACATTCAGTTTTCTTTATTGATTAATTTACTTAATATCAAAAGTCAGTTTTCTGACTTCTATGAAGCACTATCAAATGTTCTCTAAAGCATGTCAGTGAGAAAAAATGACTTCTCATTCTGTTCTGGAAATTGAAGCAAAGAACATTTTTGAAGGACACTTAATTAAAGGTATGCAAAATACTGCTGATGTCTGTATTGATAAAAATCAGTATTTTTCAAACTATGCTAAAACAATTTATATGCATTGGTTTGATTATGAATTTTCATTTTTAGTGTTTAAAATTCATGGAGTTACTATTTATCTTAAAGATTTAGAAAACATCTGAATGAGCAAATACACGTGAT